>NC_047124.1:33998629-34329891 GCF_902500255.1 Thalassophryne amazonica | reverse complement strand
CACGCCACAGCAGTGAGAAGCAAGCTGCACAATTCTCATCTCAATTCAAATATACTGCGTAACAAAATACCAA
Organism: Thalassophryne amazonica; assembly: GCF_902500255.1. Classification (NCBI taxonomy): domain Eukaryota; kingdom Metazoa; phylum Chordata; class Actinopteri; order Batrachoidiformes; family Batrachoididae; genus Thalassophryne; species Thalassophryne amazonica. The sequence goes on along the minus strand of NC_047124.1, from coordinate 34,329,818 downwards.
GTTACTATCAACGAGTAGTCAAACAATTAGTTACCTCTGATGTGTGCTGACAGCATGTGTCCCTCACCCTTCCTGCTTCACAGGCTCGATGTGTCAAACCCAGGCGCGGTCCTCAGCGTCTCACAAACGAACATCACAAGGTCGAGTTCCCGGCAATTCTGCTTGAATCACACATGGCTTAAATGCAGAACGCCATCTAATTATCTGCTTCAGCTGAAAGTCTTTAAGGTTGCATGTGAGCACCATCCACAGGTGCTGCACATGATGTTGATGAGGGTGAAGGACTCTTCAGTCAGCACCTTTTCCACAGACAAATTAGTTTCCATGCCACCTGGAGAGCAAAGAAAAGAAAAGAACACCAAAATGTCCAGCCACACCCCCCAACACACAACACATCATACATCACATGGCCAAGTCATTTAAAACCAACACAGTGCATTTATGGTTAAAACCAGTTGTGTTTGGACCGTGTGTATGCCAATCACATAGTTGCTATGGAGATTTAAAATCTGACCCAATTAAAAGTCTTAACAGTCCTCTGCGTATTTGTATCTTCTTGACATGAAACGTCTAGCACTCCGCCACCATTCAGATGGATGCATTTAAAATAGTGAGTCTGTACGATGCCGAAAAGAAAATCAAAACTAACTACAGAGCTCCAGGATCAATACAGCTTTCTAAGGAAAGTGCCTGGAAACGAACATGCTGCATTTTGTACTCTGTGTAAGTGTGTGTTTTCCATTTCACATGGTGGAAAAACCGATGTACAGATCCACAGCAAAACTAGCAAGCACAAGAGATGGGAACAGGCTAACAGTAGCTCTGTTAGCGCATTTTTTGGACAAGCGGCTGCTGGCGATCAAGAACTTAAATGTGCTGCCCAAGAAGCCACATTTGCCTGTCACCTAGTGAGACACAACCATAGCTTTCAATCAGCTGGGTTGACACGGAAATTTTATGACCAGTGTTTTACCTGCGCTCGTACCAAAGCTGAGGCTATTATTGTGCGAGTCGTCGCGCCCCATGCCATGGAGTTACTGAAGGAGGAGACCGCGGATGTTCGTTTTCTCTCTGTTGCGGCGGACACATCAAACCACAAGGCAGTAAAACTTGTCCCTGTTGTGATTCGCTACTTCACCATGACCAAGGGTGTGTGTGTGAAGATCCTAAATTTTGCATCACTACCAGGTGAGACATCCACCCTCCTGTTCAATGAAGTCAAAAGTAGCCTCTCTGCATTTGACCTGATGGATAAAGTGGTTGGATTTTGTGCTGACAACACAAATACAAATTTTGGTGGAAAAGCAAGAAGAGGACAAAATAATGTGTTTTATAATCTTGATCAAGCCACCCCCTGCAGTCTGGTTGGAGTAGGATGTGCTACACACATTGTGCACAACGCAGTGCAGTCAGCAGTTGACACACTTCCCTGTGACATTGAGAACTTTGTTGTCAAAATCTTTGGATATTTTCATATTTATACTGTCCAAACTGAGGAGTTGAAAGAATTATGTGACTTTATGGATGTTGAGCATGCCACTCTTCTAGGGACAAGCAGAACCCGCTGGCTTTCACTAGGGCCTGCTGTTGAGAGGGTCGTAAAGCTATATCCAGCACTTCAGTCCTACTTCAGATCACAGGAAAAAGCTCCAAATGCCATCCTAGAGTTTCTTGAAGACCCAGTGTGTGAGGCATGGCTTTGGTTCATTCACAACCAACTGACACTCTTCAATGACAACATAAAAAAGTTGGAGAAGGAGAAGAGCTCTGCCATCCATTCTGCCCTGCACATCTCCAGTCTCCTGGAAAAGCTTATGGAGAGACAGGCTGCCCTCTTCATGGGCTTAAAGGTGAGTTGTAATTGAACTTGTGGAAATAATGCATAGTATATATATTTAATAACTCTACCTTCAATTGAAATAGCCTTTTTTAATATATCCTATCCTTAAATTTAAAGCATTGATTTACAGTGAATGGCATGTTTCCACATTTCTAATTGCTGAATATTATTTTAAATTTTAGGTGAATAGTCTTCTGATTGGCTTCCCAGAGCACCATCAAGTGAATGTGTTTAAGACCGGTGTCCAGAACTTCTATGACTGCTGCATCTCATACCTACAGGAGTGGGGCTCTCCATTCCAAGAACTGAAGTGCCTCTCCTGGACACTACTGGAGCACACACCAGAGTGGGGAGAGGCTGAAAGCTCCCTAAGGTATGTCTCCACCAAGCTGCCACAGATTGACATCAGTGAAACAGAGCTGTTTGATGAAGTCACCTCTGTCAAAACCTACACATCTGAAAAGCTTGGACAGTGGAATGTTATGTGTAGGATGCAGGGCGGAGAACCGACCAGCGTTTGAAGGACCCAGTATGAAATAAGCAGAGCACGGTACAAAGGATAACTGAATTTAATAAATATAACAGTGACGTGCAAAATACAAACAAATGAGTGCACGGTCTGGCGTGGTGGAATGTCGGTGTGCTCCCAGCAGCACTACGGTCCAGAGTCAGAAACCGTTCGGACCCAAGGACCCCGCCGACACCCCCCAGGTGGCCGCGACAAACCGAGTCTGTGAAAGAAGAAACCATCATGTGAGTCCACACTCCACACACAGAGAGACCACTCAAAGGTGTACACAAACAGCAAACACTTCCTGGCTTAATTATCAATCAGCTTCCCACCCTGCAGGCATGGAACACCCAGTTCACATTATCACTGCAGTGGAAGCTGATTAAACGACTAACATAACAGCTCAATATAATAAGGTGTGAGGGACACCACATTTACTGACTGTACTTATGTTAGTCACAAAACCTAACGTACCTCAGGAAGTGTGCTGACGAGCGTGAGACCTCACCCCCTCCTCTTTCACAGACCATGCATCAAACCTGGACGGTCTCTGCATCCAAAATGATGAGATGGCTCTCAAGACGACGATCTCACCCGTCTGATCACAAGGTCGAGTCTCTGGCAAATACACACTGTGTACTCCAGACCTAAATGCCACCATGCTCCAATCCGTGTAGATGCACCACAGCTGTGAGTCCTGACGAGCTGCACATGATCAGCCTCAGGTGATCAGGGTGAGGTCCTGATGACTCAGCCACACAGCCACTCAGTCCTAAACGCGTGCCACCTGGAAGGAAAAACAAAAGACAGAAACAGAAGACAGCCAGGCACCCCCAGCCTCACAACATGGAACACAGCTTCAACACCTGCAGATGAACGCTGGGCAGAAATGTTCACACATTTTAGGCAAGGTCATGTTCCATTCAAAAACATTTTTTCTCTGTGCCAGTTTGCTGTGTGCCTTCCGGGCACAAATGCTCCTGTTGAGTGCATTTTTTCAACAATGAACAATACTTGGACTGATGAGAGAAACCGTATGGGATTGGACACTTTGAAAGTGCTGCTCATTACTCGGGTGAACTTGTAGAAGAATTTTTAGGTCCATATTTGAACTGTGATGAACTATCAAGTGTCCTGATCCGAACTGTATGTCCTCTGGTTGAACTAGCAGGTGTTCAACCCCAAAAAAGGGCTCTATTAGTCATTTAGTCTGTCAGGGGCTTTCCAAGGCCTTTTAGGTGCTTTCCCGCAGGCCACGTGCGGGGGCCTCAGGCCAGCTGCACGTGTGGCTGAGGCCACGTGCGGAGGGGGCCTCAGGCCAGCTGCACCTGTGGCTGAAGGTCTTTTAAAAAAATCAGTTGTAAATCCTTCATGTTTTAATGGGAGCATTTGTCACATTGAAATAATGGCCTAACACCTGCTTAGGGTTCACTAGAGGACGCTTCCAATAGAAAACCATGTCTTGGGAATGAAATAAATAAAAAAGTCGAAGGAGGAGCGATGCCCGCGGGTCTCCAATAAATAGACGAGCGCGGTTGTCATATTCAGTCTCTCTAGAGGACTCAGTTTGTCTAAGCTTTGTGTCGAAGGCTTAAATAAACTTAAAAACTCTGTGCATTTTATCTTGCTTAAGGCTGAATTATTCTAAAGTGTTGTGTCCTCTTTCTAGCATATCACTTGCAATTAGTTTGTGTTATCTAAAAGACGACATCCTGAGAAGACCAAAAAGACGAGCCGCGACAGAACTTGGCGAGCCAGCTTCAGGAGGGTCCAGGGGCATTCCGGCAGCCTGGGGCAGTCCAGCTCATCCCTCCAGACCGTAAATAACAGTGATCACGACTAAAAGGTAAGCAGAAACCTTTTATAACTTCTGCACGATCTGGAGGAGTGAGTCTGGATTTCCGCCCAAGTTGACAGGTGATATTTTTAATTGCCTCTTACCCAAAAGAACCTGGACTAAGAAAATTGATAAGAGACTAAAAAAAAGATAAGATTGAAAATTATCAGGCCTTGTAGATAAAATGCTCAGAAGGTGTGTGTGTTCCCGGGAAAAAGAATGTCTATGTGAGTGAAAGTTCAGGAATGTTCATGAACTCTGGTGCGGAAAGAGTGCGTGGAGAACTAACCTGGATGCTTGGGGAATAATTGGTGTTGAAATTCGTTACTAACGTGCCGGCTGATAGCATGCGCTGTAGGGGTTAATTTAGGGGAGTATACTGACAAATAGATACAAGGTAATACAAGGTTATTTAAAGAGTTTAACAGAGACTGAAGTGAAATAAGTGAGAAAAAAGAGTTTAACAAGAGAATACGTGCAGAGAAAGCACAAGATAAGCGCCTGAGGGGGCGCAGTAGAAATACCGTACGTGATAAAGAGATTTAAAGAGAAAAGTGCAAAGAAGCACAGCTGACAGTAAGTAAAAGAGCTCAATAAAGGACGTCATTTTTTAAGAAAAGAGAAAAACTATAAAAAAATAATAAAATAAATAGAGAGTTAGTGCAGAATACATGAGAATTAATGAAGCAGAAAATAGTGCAGTAAGGCACCAAATACACACTTGTGGGGCGTGGGAGAAGAATAAGTAATTAAGTACACAGTAATATGAGTTTTTTTATAAGAAAAGAAAAAGAGAATATTTTCAGTGCAAAGGCACATTAAGCTCACGAGGAGCTCAGTAAGTGAAAAAAAAAAAAGGCAGAAGAAAGTGCAGAAAGGCACAGGATACGCACGCGAGGCGCGGTAAGGCGTAGAAGTAAATGAAATATTGTATGCTCAGAAAGGAGCTGGTGGAAAATAATATATTAAGCACAGGATACGCACGCGAGGCGCGGTAAGGCGTAGAAGTAAATGAAATATTGTACGCTCAAAGAGGGCTTGAAAAAAGTAATATATGAAGTTGCTGACAGCGCCGGAGAAGCTGTCTAACGTGAAGAAGAGATACATGCTTAAACAGAACACATTGGTGTTAAGTGAATAAAAAGGTTGTTTAAAGCCGCGGAGTGAAAAGTGGCAGAAGTCTAGATAGAGATATATAGAAAGTTGTTTTTAATAATTTTTGTGTATAAAGCTTTTGAAGATTGGTGTGTGGGAGAGTGGAGAGTAATCTGTGTAAAGCTGTGAGAACTTGCAGGCTGGCTGACATACAAGATTAATGTGAAAGAGTACGAGGGGGAGGTATTTAGACCCAACAGGAGGACTTGGGAGGTGCATGACAGGCAGAGAGGAAAGTGTGAAACAGACAGTGAAGAAAAAGACAGGAGAAGAGTGCTATGTAAATACAGAGAAGGTAGATATTATTTCAAAGAGAGAAAACTAATAAACAAACATAGCAGAAAAAGACGAGAAGCAGAAAGTTAAAAAAAAAAAAAAAAAATTAAATTAGAAGGGAAATAGAAAGTCGGGAGCAAAGACATTAGGAGGTGTTAGGGTTGTAAGAGGATTAAATAAATAAAGTTGGTTATAAATCAAAAGAGATAAAGCTTAGATTATAGTGAAAAAGCTGACAGACTGATCAATGCTTGGGACAGTCAAGTCCTGCTGCTTTGGACTTTGAACTAATAGTCTTTTTCAAGACTTTTTTACCTTTTTATTTATTTATTTATTTATTTTTTTTTTACTTTTTTACTTGACTCTACTGGTGGTCGGCTCTCACTGCGGTATTGTATCACTTCTTGTTCCGGAGCACAGCGGTGTTTTTCTGTATCTGTTAGCTGTTTGATCTGCGCAGTTAGATTGATCTAGTTATCTAGATTACGATTTGTTTCCCAGTGTAATCTTTACGTGCCTTAACTAAAGCACTCCTTCTGCTGAATCACCTCTAAATTATTTACACATTATTCGCTTTGCGTGTTTTTAGGAATCCGCTAGCTTAGCGTAGCTACTAGCTCTTAGCCGATTTAGCATGGCGGCTTCTCCTGTCTCTCCCGCACTTTTCTGCTCTGGGTGTGAAATGTTTAGTTATTCCTCGGCCTCCTTTAGCAGTAATGGTACTTGTAATAAGTGTAGCTTATTCGTAGCTTTGGAGGCCAGGCTGGGCGAATTGGAGACTCGGCTCCGCACCGTGGAAAATTCTACAGCTAGCAAGGCCCCTGTAGTCGGTGCGGACCAAGGTAGCTTAGCCGCCGTTAGTTCCCCCCTGGCAGATCCCGAGCAGCCGGGAAAGCAGGCCGACTGGGTGACTGTGAGGAGGAAGCGTAGCCCTAAACAGAAGCCCCGTGTACACCACCAACCCGTTCACATCTTTAACCGTTTTTCCCCACTCGACGATACACCCGCCGAGGATCAAACTCTGGTTATTGGCGACTCTGTTTTGAGAAATGTGAAGTTAGCGACACCAGCAACCATAGTCAATTGTCTTCCGGGGGCCAGAGCAGGCGACATTGAAGGAAATTTGAAACTGCTGGCTAAGGCTAAGCGTAAATTTGGTAAGATTGTAATTCACGTCGGCAGTAATGACACCCGGTTACGCCAATCGGAGGTCACTAAAATTAACATTGAATCGGTGTGTAACTTTGCAAAAACAATGTCGGACTCTGTAGTTTTCTCTGGGCCCCTCCCCAATCAGACCGGGAGTGACATGTTTAGCCGCATGTTCTCCTTGAATTGCTGGCTGTCTGAGTGGTGTCCAAAAAATGAGGTGGGCTTCATAGATAATTGGCAAAGCTTCTGGGGAAAACCTGGTCTTGTTAGGAGAGACGGCAGCCATCCCACTTTGGATGGAGCAGCTCTCATTTCTAGAAATCTGGCCAATTTTCTTAAATCCTCCAAACCGTGACTATCCAGGGTTGGGACCAGGAAGCAGAGTTGTAGTCTTACACACCTCTCTGCAGCTTCTCTCCCCTGCCATCCCCTCATTACCCCATCCCCGTAGAGACGGTGCCTGCTCCCAGACTACCAATAACCAGCAAAAATCTATTTAAGCATAAAAATTCAAAAAGAAAAAATAATATAGCACCTTCAACTGCACCACAGACTAAAACAGTTAAATGTGGTCTATTAAACATTAGGTCTCTCTCTTCTAAGTCCCTGTTGGTAAATGATATAATAATTGATCAACATATTGATTTATTCTGCCTAACAGAAACCTGGTTACAGCAGGATGAATATGTTAGTTTAAATGAGTCAACACCCCCGAGTCACACTAACTGTCAGAATGCTCGTAGCACGGGCCGGGGTGGAGGATTAGCAGCAATCTTCCATTCCAGCTTATTAATTAATCCAAAACCCAGACAGAGCTTTAATTCATTTGAAAGCTTGTCTCTTAGTCTTGTCCATCCAAATTGGAAGTCCCAAAAACCAGTTTTATTTGTTATTATCTATCGTCCACCTGGTCGTTACTGTGAGTTTCTCTGTGAATTTTCAGACCTTTTGTCTGACTTAGTGCTTAGCTCAGATAAGATAATTATAGTGGGCGATTTTAACATCCACACAGATGCTGAGAATGACAGCCTCAACACTGCATTTAATCTATTATTAGACTCTATTGGCTTTGCTCAAAAAGTAAATGAGTCCACCCACCACTTTAATCATATCTTAGATCTTGTTCTGACTTATGGTATGGAAATAGAAGACTTAACAGTATTCCCTGATAACTCCCTTCTGTCTGATCATTTCTTAATAACATTTACATTTACTCTGATGGACTACCCAGCAGTGGGGAATAAGTTTCATTACACTAGAAGTCTTTCAGAAAGCGCTGTAACTAGGTTTAAGGATATGATTCCTTCTTTATGTTCTCTAATGCCATATACCAACACAGTGCAGAGTAGCTACCTAAACTCTGTAAGGGAGATAGAGTATCTCGTCAATAGTTTTACATCCTCATTGAAGACAACTTTGGATGCTGTAGCTCCTCTGAAAAAGAGAGCTTTAAATCAGAAGTGTCTGACTCCGTGGTATAACTCACAAACTCGTAGCTTAAAGCAGATAACCCGTAAGTTGGAGAGGAAATGGCGTCTCACTAATTTAGAAGATCTTCACTTAGCCTGGAAAAAGAGTCTGTTGCTCTATAAAAAAGCCCTTCGTAAAGCTAGGACATCTTTCTACTCATCACTAATTGAAGAAAATAAGAACAACCCCAGGTTTCTTTTCAGCACTGTAGCCAGGCTGACAAAGAGTCAGAGCTCTATTGAGCTGAGTATTCCATTAACTTTAACTAGTAATGACTTCATGACTTTCTTTGCTAACAAAATTTTAACTATTAGAGAAAAAATTACTCATAACCATCCCAAAGACGTATCGTTATCTTTGGCTGCTTTCAGTGATGCCGGTATTTGGTTAGACTCTTTCTCTCCGATTGTTCTGTCTGAGTTATTCTCATTAGTTACTTCATCCAAACCATCAACATGTTTATTAGACCCCATTCCTACCAGGCTGCTCAAGGAAGCCCTACCATTATTTAATGCTTCGATCTTAAATATGATCAATCTATCTTTGTTAGTTGGCTATGTACCACAGGCTTTTAAGGTGGCAGTAATTAAACCATTACTTAAAAAGCCATCACTTGACCCAGCTATCTTAGCTAATTATAGGCCAATCTCCAACCTTCCTTTTCTCTCAAAAATTCTTGAAAGGGTAGTTGTAAAACAGCTAACTGATCATCTGCAGAGGAATGGTCTATTTGAAGAGTTTCAGTCAGGTTTTAGAATTCATCATAGTACAGAAACAGCATTAGTGAAGGTTACAAATGATCTTCTTATGGCCTCGGACAGTGGACTCATCTCTGTGCTTGTTCTGTTAGATCTCAGTGCTGCTTTTGATACTGTTGACCATAAAATTTTATTACAGAGATTAGAGCATGCCATAGGTATTAAAGGCACTGCGCTGCGGTGGTTTGAATCATATTTGTCTAATAGATTACAATTTGTTCATGTAAATGGGGAATCTTCTTCACAGACTAAAGTTAATTATGGAGTTCCACAAGGTTCTGTGCTAGGACCAATTTTATTCACTTTATACATGCTTCCCTTAGGCAGTATTATTAGACGGTATTGCTTAAATTTTCATTGTTACGCAGATGATACCCAGCTTTATCTATCCATGAAGCCAGAGGACACACACCAATTAGCTAAACTGCAGGATTGTCTTACAGACATAAAGACATGGATGACCTCTAATTTCCTGCTTTTAAACTCAGATAAAACTGAAGTTATTGTACTTGGCCCCACAAATCTTAGAAACATGGTGTCTAACCAGATCCTTACTCTGGATGGCATTACCCTGACCTCTAGTAATACTGTGAGAAATCTTGGAGTCATTTTTGATCAGGATATGTCATTCAAAGTGCATATTAAACAAATATGTAGGACTGCTTTTTTGCATTTACGCAATATCTCTAAAATCAGAAAGGTCTTGTCTCAGAGTGATGCTGAAAAACTAATTCATGCATTTATTTCCTCTAGGCTGGACTATTGTAATTCATTATTATCAGGTTGTCCTAAAAGTTCCCTAAAAAGCCTTCAGTTAATTCAAAATGCTGCAGCTAGAGTACTGACGGGGACTAGAAGGAGAGAGCATATCTCACCCATATTGGCCTCTCTTCATTGGCTTCCTGTTAATTCTAGAATAGAATTTAAAATTCTTCTTCTTACTTATAAGGTTTTGAATAATCAGGTCCCATCTTATCTTAGGGACCTCGTAGTACCATATTACCCCAATAGAGCGCTTCGCTCTCAGACTGCAGGCTTACTTGTAGTTCCTAGGGTTTGTAAGAGTAGAATGGGAGGCAGAGCCTTCAGCTTTCAGGCTCCTCTCCTGTGGAACCAGCTCCCAATTCAGATCAGGGAGACAGACACCCTCTCTACTTTTAAGATTAGGCTTAAAACTTTCCTTTTTGCTAAAGCTTATAGTTAGGGCTGGATCAGGTGACCCTGAACCATCCCTTAGTTATGCTGCTATAGACGTAGACTGCTGGGGGGTTCCCATGATGCACTGTTTCTTTTTCTTTTTGCTCTGTATGCACCACTCTGCATTTAATCATTAGTGATCGATCTCTGCTCCCCTCCACAGCATGTCTTTTTCCTGGTTCTCTCCCTCAGCCCCAACCAGTCCCAGCAGAAGACTGCCCCTCCCTGAGCCTGGTTCTGCTGGAGGTTTCTTCCTGTTAAAAGGGAGTTTTTCCTTCCCACTGTAGCCAAGTGCTTGCTCACAGGGGGTCGTTTTGACCGTTGGGGTTTTACATAATTATTGTATGGCCTTGCCTTACAATATAAAGCGCCTTGGGGCAACTGTTTGTTGTGATTTGGCGCTATATAAAAAAAAAAATTGATTGATTGAATTGATGGGAGACTTAAGTGATGATGAAATAATACTCCCAGAACATTACTTGACTGACGGAGACATCGAAACCCAGGGAATCAGGACACATTTTTGGCTGGAAAGGACCTATTTTGACAGGGTAGGAGCAGAACATTGGCAGGACGAACAAGAGATCAATCAGAAATTATGGCAGATTACTAAGGTAATCAATCTGAAGCAAAAGAAAGAACAATTCCCTCTAATTAATTGGGAGCTGCTGATAAGACGTCTGTGGCATCAGGGTTTAACCCCGTGGCTGGAGCTGCTTTGTGCTGACCCTAATAAAGAACTTAGCATACCATTAAATCATTTAGTAACACTACCAACCGATCCAGGTGAAGAACTGTTTCCTAGGTTGACTCTGACTGTGGTCCCAAGGAAGGTTCGGTGGGAAACAGGTACATTTTCATATTTAGTTAAAGAAAAAGAAGACGGGCATAGCAGTTGGAAATTTAATCCTTTTAAGGGTTTAAAATACAAAACAGGTGTTACAGCCAGCAAGTTATTGGTCTGGATCAGGACAGCCCCTGAGGGACTACCAGAACACCATAGAAACACCTCACATAGCGTTTGTCAGGGTTACATGGGTAACTCTCAAGGTCAAGGTCGGGAAAGTACCCCGCTAGACTTAGTACTAAGAAAATATCCAGGAAAACGCACTAAGGCCAACCAATGTATGAGAAAGTGGCACAAAAGGTCACATGGGGGCAGGCAATGGCCTTTGGAGGGATCATTTGATCCGGTGATGTGTGAAGCAGTTGCGGTAGAAATACAGAAAAAAGAAATTAAAGATCAGCAGAAGAACGTAAAAAACAACAAAAAACGCACTGAAGAAAAAGAAGTTTTGGCCTTGTTCAAGCAGGAAGCACAGAGGCTACAGCAGAAAAGAGAAAAAATGACAGAGGAAAGATCCAAAGAGCAGAGCCACCCCCATATAAACGTCATGATATGGGGAAGACAGCTGGACAATTTGTATTAGGAACTCGTGAAGAGGACCAAGGCATGGATGTGGAGGGCAAATTCACACTGACACTAAAAGCTCGAGAGCCACAAGGAGACAGGTCCTCAGTCTGTCAAATGGGTCATACAAGGTCTCCAAGTCCGAAAGTAAGTGGTCACACACCACGACCAGCAGGGGGGGCCACAAATAACAGTGACACGGAGGCAGACGAGGATAAAGAGAGAGACCTGAAGGCTCCGCCTGCACATCGAGGTCCACTGAAAAGCGTCCCCTCCCACCATAAGTCAGCTGACTGGACCTTCACAGGCTATAGAGGCTCCGAAGAGTGGCACAAGAGCTTCTGTGACACACTGGATCTGGCCAGAAGAGATAATGAAGAACTAGCTGAGCAATTTCGGCTAGCGAAGGAAAGAATACAAAGACATAGGGATGCCGAGGAAAGAAGAATATTACAACAATCAACGCCCAATCAAGGGAATCACATTATACAGCCACCCACCCGAAAAATTTCTGGTGAGATCATCATTGAGAGTGCAAAAGAGGCCCGACTCAGGCAAAGACAACGATGTGTAGCCAAAGACATAGCGGCTTTAGAACAGAATATAACCGACTGGATGGACTGCCTGGAACCAGTCAGTCGCACTCGATCTGGAAGACAGTATGGAGCCCGCACAGAAGAAGAGGAGGACGAAGACCTCATATGCCCATTGGTGGTTAGAAATGGTCATCATGTGTATACCCCATGGAGCTGGACAGACATAGTGGGGCTGGCCAACAGGCTGCCAGACATCACCCAAGGAGCTGGGAGATGGATAACTGCCTTAGAAGAAGGCACTGCAGGGGTAACCTTGTCTTTAGGTGACATAAAAGCCTTGCTAATGCATGTCATGGGAAAACATGACACTGAAGAATTAGCAGGAAAGGTTGGACTAACACAGATGATGGGCACAAATCAACATGATGAAGTCCCCTTTAATCGCTATAGAAACTCCATGTGGGAAGGACTGAGAAGAAAGTACCCTGAGGTCTTGGATCCCTCTAAATTGGATGATGAGGAGTGGACACCTGAAGAGTGCCCAAAGAAGTTCCTGCACCGATTCCAGAAAAGATGGGCGGAGGAAACAGGAAATGCATGGAACCATTCTCCAGCAACTGAAATCCTGTTTAAAATAACTGTAAAAAAGGCTCTACCAGATGAGGTTCAGAAAGCCCTAGATGGAGTTGTGGGACTATCGAAAATGAATTGGGCTTTATACTCTGAGCATATTTGTCACCATCTTGAAATCTACAAGAAAGAAAAACAAAAGAAGAAGATGCAGCAAAATCCCTGACGAAAAAATTGGTGCAGATGCAGTTGGGAGAGCTAACCAAAGTCAAGAAAGAAAAAACAAAGACCCAGGCACCAATGATGACCCCTGTTCCTTCTGAGTCGGCAAGCCTAGGCCCTACGGCAAACACTGCTGCCACCATACAGGCACCTGTGGTAACAGCCACACAGAGCCCCCAAGGAGCAGCAGGGAGCACTGCTGCAGGAGAAGTCTCAGCACCAGTGGAGCATCACTATCACTACCATAGCACTGGCACACCCGGAAATGGACCCACCTACAGTCATGGGTGGAGAGGAGAGTCACGGAACTTTCAAGGTCAAAGAGGAGGGTGGCGAAGAGGATCTCGCCAACCTTCATTTGGAAACAGATTCCAAAACTCAGCTCCCAGGAACAGTCAAGCGGGACCGCCTATGGGACCAACACCCCCAATAGGGGATCAACCCTCTAATGAGTGTTGGAGCTGTGGACAACCTGGACATCGAATGAGAAATTGTCCGGCCCGGCCTTGGGTTGGACCCTCTGCCTATTGGCAATAGGGGGGCCTAGAGAAGACAGAGGGGGAAACGGTGGCATTGGCTATTTCAATGATACCTAAGGAAGAGCCAACCATCACTGTTAATATACAAAACAGAGATTTCCCTTTCATGGTGGATACAGGGGCAACATACTCTTGCATAGGGAAAATGGGCGCTCATCTCCCCCTCTCTGGGTCTGTAATTAAGACCATCGGCTTCTCTGGGAAAACTCAAATAATACCTTTTACACGCCCACTTCCTGTAACGATTGCAGGAAAAACAATTGAAGCACCCCTGTTATACTCACAAAATACACCTGTGAATTTGCTGGGAAGAGACATTTTATGTAAGCTACAAACCCAGATAGTGTGTACCCATCAAGGACTGCAAATACACTTTCCCGACGAAGCACTCGCCAACATTATGGTGCTTATGGACATGGAAAACAAGGTCTGACCTGTGCAACCCATGGTATACTGGCTGAAGTTACAACCAGAAAATTCAAATCTTCAACTGCAATGGGAAAAATGGAAGCCCTGGGCCGAACAACACTATGAAGCAGTATATACACCTAGTTTACCTTTACATGTCACCCTGATGTTCGATGCCAAACAAGAACAAACTGACTATGCATGCTGCTGGGATGCATTGATGAATCAACGGCTGTTTCACATAACCACCACAGAAATTTATTTAGGCCCCCAAGGGGCCGCAGCTTCTGTCAAGCTAACTTCAGCTGAACAACAATGGTATCAAGTGCCGAATGCCATGCCTCATGTGACCCTTTTAGTCTCAGAAAAGTATGAATCCCATGACCTAGGTCCAATGGTAAAGACAGCCTCAGAAGTTGAAGAATGGCAAAACATGGAAAGTCCACAAGTACATCTGTCAAAAGACCAGCAGTTTATACGAATTAATTTAAAAGTAAATGATGAGGCTATAGCTCAAAAAGTGGAGCTCAATCCTAGACCAGAGGGACAGATGGTGTTATCGGCCCAACAAGAGAAATTGTTAGAGCAAATACCACCAGTGGTGTGGTCCAAAAGCAAAACGGATGTAGGACTAGTAAAAACAGCCTTACCAGTAAAAATAAAAGTAAAACCGGGAGCAAAACTGCCTCACCAAAGGCAGTATCCATTAAAACCTCAGGCTATTGAAGGCATAAAACCAGTAATTAAGGGACTAATGGCAGCTGGAGTTTTAATAAAAACTGCAAGCCCATGCAATACTCCTATCTATCCTATCCCTAAAAACAATACCAAAGAGTATCGGCTGGTACATGATCTGCGTCCTATCAATGCAATAATAGAAATGGATGCACCTATAGTACCTGATCCGCATACTATACTATCAAGCATCCCTGCTGGAGCAAAATGGTACACAGTAATCGATCTGTGTTCAGCCTATTTCAGTGTGCCTGTGCACCCAGACTCACAACATTTGTTTGCATTCACATTTCTGGGACAACAGCTAACGTATACACGGCTACCTCAGGGACTGAACCTGTCCCCAGCCATCTTTAACAAAGTCCTGGCTGAAGATTTACAACACCTTGATATACCCAGTACATTGGTGCAATATATGGATGATCTCCTTATTGCATCAGAGACTCAAGAACAGTGTGAAAAAGATTCATTAATTGTATTGCATGCATTGGCAGATGGAGGTCATAAAGTAAGTAAGGACAAATTGCAGTTCTGCAAACAACAAGTAGAATATTTGGGAAGACAGTTGTGTGGGACCACGCGATGTATAGCCCCAAGCCAAGTGGAGGCTATAGTCAAGGCTCCCAAACCCCAAACAGTGGGACAGATGCTTTCATTCCTTGGGATGGCAGGGTACAGTCGGCCGTGGATTTGTGATTATGCTATAAAAACTGCACCTTTGCGTGCCATGATTAGAGCAGTGGGGCAAACAAGCAATGCAGCTCTCCTCGTCTGGACAGATCAGGCAACGGGAGCTTTTGAGGCCCTAAAAACAGACATGCAATCTGCTCCCGCGTTAGGTAACCCAGATTATGGGAAACCTTTCCTTTTGTATGTTACTGAAAAAACTGGATATGCTTGTGCTGTACTAATGCAGGAAACAAATGAAGGAAAACAACCATTGGCCTATTATAGTACAAAGCTTGACAACATTGAAACAGGATTGCCACCATGCTATCAGGGTCTAGCAGCAGCTGCTTTTGCATTTCAAAAAGCATCATCCATAATCATGGGACATGCAGTAACGTTGTACACGTCGCATCAGTTACATGCCCTGCTAACCAGTCAACGTTTTGTCTTAACACAAGCTAGACGCACTGGATATGAAGTTGTGTTGTCCGCTCCAGAAATAACAATACAACGTTGTCACACGGTGAATCCCGCCACCAAATTGACCACACCGTTAGATGGTACTCCACATAACTGTGTGGCAGAGACAGAGAAATTTTTGAGAGCCAGAGAACATTTGTATAATCACGCCATAGATGCAGATCTAACCCTGTTCGTGGATGGCTCATGCTTTCGGGATGCCGCGGGATTGCATGCGGGTATGGGGATAGTTAAACTAAACACGGATGGTGAAACCTTTGAATTACTGGAGTCCCAAGGAATTGATCAGCCTTGTTCAGCCCAACTGGCAGAAATCAAAGCCTTAACTATGGCTTGCCAGATAGCTAAAGATCAACGTGTTAATATCTACACAGACTCAGCCTACGCTTATGGCGTATGTCATGTACATGCAAACATTTGGAAACAAAGGGGATTCCTGAGAGCAGATGGCACCCCTGTCACTCATGGAGAAGCGATTTCCCAACTGTTACAAGCTCTCGAATTACCGTCTGAGGTAGCCATCATTAAATGTGCAGGTCATCAAAAGAATAATAACATCATAGCTCAAGGTAACAACCTAGCAGATGACGCAGCTCGCAAAGGAGCACAAGGAGAAAATATGTTTCCCCTGCTAACCATCCAAGATTGTGCCCCACTGGTTTCACTTGACGCACTGATAGTGGCTCAAAGTAGGGCCAGTGGAGAAGAAAAACGAATGTGGGTTAAACGAGGCGCTATTGAGACATGCAGTCAGGGGCCAGTGGACAAGCTGTGGCGCAGTAGTCATGGACATTTTGTGTTACCCACCAATTTATTACGACATGCAATCATTTGGGCCCACGGACCCGATCATTGTTCGCGAGTCCAAATTATGAACAAACTAAAAGCTGTCTGGTGGTCACCATATATGGCAGCAACAGTGGACCGTTTGTTGAATGAGTGTGAGGTATGTGCACAGTACAATGTCCGGAAATCATTCACATCCCCTTTAGCCCACATTCCGGTCCCTGATGGGCCATTCAGACATCTTATGATGGATTTCATAGACATGGGAGCTGAAAATCGAGTTAAACGAATGAGATATGTTTTGGTAGTGATATGCAGATTCAGCCGATGGATTGAGGCAGTAGCCTCTGCAAATCAAGACCATAAAACGGTAGCCAAATTCTTGTGCCGAGATGTCTTTCCAAGATTTGGCATTCCAGATACTATCTCATCTGACAACGGTAGGGCTTTTGTAGCCAAGGTTACACAAGAAACATTCAAACAATTGGGTATCAAACAGAAGTTTGGATGTGTTTATCACCCCCAATCAAATGGGGCGGTGGAACGGGCTAATGGCATTTTAAAGAACAAACTAGCAAAAATCATAGCAGACAGCAATGGCAAACTAACCTGGCTGGATGCGTTGCCGCTTGCTTTATTGTCAATGCGCTCACAAACTAACCGACTAACCCATTTGACACCATTTGAAGCTCTTACAGGTCGGCCGATGCCTATTCCATACCTGAGAGGACCCTACGAAGGACCATCGCTGGAGCAGCTACAAGACGAATGGCATAATTATCTGAGACAGTTAACCCAAATACACAAAACTATCTTTTTGCAGGTCAAAGGTGCTACAGAAGACAGAGAAGCAGAGATTCCACTCGAAAATCAGAGCATCCAGCCTGGTGATCTGGTTTACGTCAAGGTGTTCAAAAAGAAGTGGGACAGGCCCCGCCGAGAAGGTCCTTTCAAAGTTATTCTTGCCTCACGTACAGCAGTCAAAGTAGACGGTAAGGACACTTGGTTTCATTTAAACCACTGCTGTAGGGTTGGTGGCCCAGCGCCCCTGCGGCCTCGGCAAGCTCATCTTGGCAGAGCCGCCGGGCCAAGGGGGGAAGCAGGAGAAGCCAGAGACCCTACAGCAGCACCGAGGGACGGCCACGCCTCCCTGCAGCCAGAAGAAGCACCGAGGGAAGGCCACGCCTCCCTGCAGCCAGGCGAACACTGGCCAAGGCGCTCACAGAGACTGATTGAACAAAGACAACGCACAGCTTCAGAGAGTAGTGGATCCCTGCCAGATAGAGCAGCGACAGACTCAGATGCAGACTCAGAAACAACTGGAGACGCAGGCCAACAGACAGACAGAAATACAGACCGACAGATAGACAGGCCACAGGAGACATCAGACTCGGACAGCAACTCAGTAGATTTACCGACAGAAGAACCGCAGGAAGTACAACCCAGACAAAGCACAGATACACCACACATCCCTAGTGACAGCTCATCTAGTGACGGCTCACTTAGTAGCACATCTAGTAGCACATCTCAACAGTCATCAGAGCAATGATTAAGGAATTATTCAAGGGATTGACAATACTACTGGTGGTCAGTATGGGAGAGAATAGACATCCAAAACATACAACGGACTGTGCCGTGGCCATGGCCGCAATAGCAGCTAAACAAGGCATTCTAAACACAGGAAAAACATATAATTTGGTATACATTAAATCAAAAGCCTACAAGAACATAGGAATACAGGGAAAGCTGGGGGATTACATATTAGGCGAAGCCATTAGCATCAAATGTGAAGAGGAGGGAACACTCAACATAGAGGTAATTTGTGATAAAAGAGGATGCAGGGAAACCAAGCAAGACGTAACTGTTACAGTACATGAAGCCACAAAATGGGTAAAATCAAACCAAGGAAAAAGAGGACAATTAGAAGCCTAGAAACAAGCAGTCACTTAGGGAGATGGGATCCCAGTACAGACCTAGCCCGCACACAAGGGTTGAAGACCAATTTATTTTACCAATGGTTGAAATTTTCGGCTAGGCAGATCAGTGAAAAGCCTTGCATAGCCTGTCACCGGAAAGGTGTGATACCTCAGGCTAAACCCCTACCTGATATCAACAACTGTTATAGGAGTCCCCAACATAACTCAGACCAAGCAGAATGCTATACACAATGTGTTATGAAAATGACAGTAGGTGATGAAAAATATGCTGCCGACAGTAAACTTTGTCCAGTGCCCCTAAGTACAGAAGGAACCGTTCCACCTATGATTAAAATAGAGAAAGGGATGATACACCCATTCTGTATAGCTAAAGGCTTAGTAGCACAATACATAAGCGATTGGCAGGTAGGGACGACCCAGCCAAAACACCACATACAGTGTATGCAAAAGCAGCAAGAATACAAACCGGCCAAAACAGCATGGAACGTTACCGTCTGTCACACCCTGCCAGCAGCAGGCATACAGTGTGAACAAATAGTACCGGCCACAGGGGGGTCTGTAATTGGACTGAATCTCACCCATGCTTCATGGGTATCTACTCCAAATTTAGCTAAGGGAACGGTACCCTTAGCTGACATCTTTTGGATATGCGGACAAAAAAAGGAAACTCCTGTCATCGCTGTCCCCGAATTGGAAAGGCCTTTGTGCTCCTGTGATGCTCACAGGAGCAATAACAGTAATTGAAATGCCAAATTCAATACAACCCATGCCACAGAAACTTCGTAAGAAAAGAGGAATAATGACGTTTAAAACAGACTACAACATCACAGTAAGAAACGGGATACCAGAAGGGATACCCCGACAGTTAGAAGCCATAGACAGTAGCAGAGTTAAAGCAGATGAAGATGCGGATAAATGGGGATGGGCATTGGCTCTGTTCGGGGTTACTCCAAAAATCCGTTCTAGGTTCCAGGAGGTGCAGTGGATTAATTACTTGTGGTATAATCAACAAAGATACCTGAACTGGACATTGGCAGCAGTAGGAGCCTTAACCAAACAACTGCACGCCACCTCGCTAATGACAATGCAAAATAGATTAGCTATTGAGATGATGATGGCTGATGAAGAAGGAGTTTGTATTATGATCAAAGCCACCGAATGTTGCACAGCTATTCCCATGCGTACAGGGGAAGACGGAAATTTGACAGAGCTCTTAATCACACTTGAGGAGATGCAACAGGAACTGTTAAGTAACTCCATAGGAGGGAGAAATGAAACTGACGATTCTGGATACATTGTAGGGAATGGAATGAATATTGGCCCACTGTTTTCACTGTTTGGGACTCTAAGGAGAGGGTGGATATCATGGAAAGACTGGTTATACCAGATAGGTGTAATCTTGGCACTAACAGGGGTGGCGGTCTTGCTGGTAATATGTTGTGGTATTCCCTTGATAAAATTTCTGGTCAATAAATTGATTTCATCCACAGTAGGACAGCTCCCACTGTTAGCCATCCGAGCCCTGGAAGAAAGCACAAACGAAACAGACAGAGAACCAGAATATATGGAAATGGATGAAATACCAATTATCCTCCCCGACAGCCCCCAGCTCCCTAATATTGTGGCGTACACCCCAGATAGGGAGGACTGGGACGGACCGTGCTTGGTGATATTGTAGATGAGGAAGAAGACATGCACGCACATTTACATTCACACACATGCACCCACAAAAATGAGGGATAGGATAGACAATATCTGAAAGAATGACATGGAGCTGTAATAATGAACGTATATGTATATTACTAGGACACAGGAGTATGGCTGAGAGACCAGACTCCCCTGATCAGGGACCTATGCCTGATCTGCCTCTATCAAGTCTGATTGGACTCTCAGAACTGTTTGGAGAAGAGGATATACAGGAGGGATGGTCGAGACATGATTGGTCGCCACAGCCGCCTTCCATCCAGCAGCTAAACCAGTTGGCAACAGAAGGATCTTCATCGTTCCAGCACCTGGCGATGACGGCTTCACAGAATCTGCCTGCAGCAAGAGTCGGCCCGAGGACTCCACCATCACCTGAAAGACCCTTTGGACTCAGGAACAGCCATGGAGACAGTCACATGTGCCAGTGGCAACGATACCCTCCAGGGGAGGCAGCCAAGGTCGGCCATATGCAGCAACCGCCCGAGTGCATCCTAGACCCAATTCACTGCTAGGACCTGTCCCCAGCTTTCCACCCCAAAGGCAGGAGAGATATTCTGATCAGCCCAGTACCTCTGGAGGAGGATCAGCAGGGGTAGACCTTAGCCGAACTCACCCACCAGGACAGAGGGGAGCTTTGTACAGGCTGCTAAATGCCCAGAGTGTCCCACCCACTTGCCTGTGCGACATCAACAATACTCCCCCCACACACGAAATGCCTTCCCCCTTGTACTTCCTGTCCCCTGGACTGCACAACCTTAATCTGGTCATGGTCACCCCACAGGACATGGCAATCTTGGTTCGAGAGCTTCGTCTTCCACAAGAGTCTGTTCCAAAAACCTTGGAGCAGCTCCTGCCCCTCTCAAATCACATTCCCCATGAGCTATTTGAGGAAATCATGCCACAACTAAGTCAGACAGCTGCATACCTGTTCAGGATACACCGTGACAATGCCAACATCTCTTGTGCTCAGGAGGGCCTCCATACTCAACTGTGTGGTCTTCAGTCTAGTATGGACATGCTAGCCTGCATGATGGAGCATATGGAAAGGGAACAGCTAGGGCTGGCCACCACCACCCTGAATGTGGGCCAGAATTCTCTGGGGGCCCTGTACAACCTGGCCAAGCAGCACAAGGAGCTGGAAAGATCCATCAGAGAACTGCACGACTGTCTGAAAGCCAGAATTCCTGATCCTTCCCCCACTACCCCTGAAAGGCCAACCTCCCCATGTTCCCCAACTTCTCCCAAAACTTCAGATGCTGAGTAAATGCTGAGGAGCGCGGACTGACGTAATGGCACTGAACACGGACTATGATCTTGGTTCTTGAGTTTGAATTGCGGACTGGTTTCAGAAATCTGAGTGTAAATAAAAACAAAGAAGGATATATGTTAGTAACGAAGGTTGGGTAAATGTCTGTCCTTACCATCATCTGCGTAACACAGATAAAGCTAAATGCATACACATAGATATCACATTGCAAAGTTATAAAAAGGGGACCCTTACACGGCGTGTTTGTAGATTTAGTAGTAAAGATGCACCATAGGGACCCCTTTTTCTTAAATTATAGCATGCCTCAAGAGACATGCATCGCCTAAATTTGGCGTCTGGCCAAAAAGGGCATTAGAAAACAAGCTGAAAAAGAAGAAAAACAAAGTGGAGAATGTTGAGAAATGGCCTATAATGAAAACCATTATATGATTGACTAAGGCAAATGACTTAAGGACGGACATGAAGGGAAACCATTTATTGTGTTTATCATTTAACTAGACATAGCTGCTCTAACCTTAGAATAGTTTCTTGATTGGTTGACTAAATAGTGGTAACGTAGGGGTTATTTGATGCATTTAAATAATAAATGTGTGATGCTTTAACAAAATAATATGTAGAACCAAGTATAATGGGTTGGAGCCTCTGGTTGAGTGAGTCAATAGATGCCAGAAGATGATTGGTTGCACTGATGTCAATGTAAAGCCTTTACTTTGCCATGATTAAGAAGTTGCTGTAACTTGTTTTATGTGGCCATTTTAAGTGCCTTGAATTACACCAAAACTCAATGTTTGAATGTCACCTTGTGTTGATATAATCCAGCTAATTGCTCACCTTGTGCCTTAGTATGTAGGTTCACCTGCACTGCAATATATTTACCGTGTGAAGTATCACTGATATTCATATCCGCACCAGAGTTATCAGTAAGTCGAGTGCTGTGTTTTTCTTTTTTATTGCGATGCACAAATGAGGATGTCTTGTCAGTAAACAACCCAAGAGTATAGTTGATGTAATGGGACTCTTTCGAGTCCCAGAGGAGGGACTGTAGAAGAATTTTTAGGTCCATATTTGAACTGTGATGAACTATCAAGTGTCCTGATCCGAACTGTATGTCCTCTGGTTGAACTAGCAGGTGTTCAACCCAAAAAAAGGGCTCTATTAGTCATTTAGTCTGTCAGGGGCTTTCCAAGGCCTTTTAGGTGCTTTCAACTGACAATAGAAATGGGTGCTTGGCTACTTACACGTGCAAATAGAGAGAGAGAGAGAGAGAGAGAGAGAGAGAGAGAGAGAGAGAGAGAGAGAGAGAGAGAGAGAGAGAGAGTGTTAGGGTTAGGTACTCAGAATAGAGGTTAATATGAGGACTTGAGTCCTCACTCCTAATGCTGCACTATTAAACATGAATGTCCCTTCATGGACAGCGACATGATGCCTCCTAACCGGGCAAAATATTGATGAAGTGCCCGGATGTTACTGCTTTTTCAATGTGGATACGTGAGTGAACACACACGGAAAAAAGCTCACAAAATACATGTTAAAATATCGTTCTGACCTGATATCCAGCCAGTAAAATAATTTTCCATTAAATTATGTAAGCAAAGTATTAAACTTACTCTGACACACACACATTCCCAAATATTAGTGTTGAAAGCTACACAGATCCGATCTGTTCCAGCTGAAATAAATCAGCAGCTCAGCTGAGCTGAGACGTCCTGCTCAACTCATCAATCCATTACTATATATACACACACATATTGATATAAAATAAATTATTAACTTTGACAGGATTCCAAAAAGTTCTCCACCACGCGACGTAAACCTTCCGCACAATCCAGACGGGCACAAAGAGTACATTAATTAATTCCACATGGTCCACATTAATTAAATCCATTTTTGTATAGTACTGAATAATTTCAGCTTTGAATAAAATTCCATTCAAGGTGGTTTAAATTCTCAGATTTCATACAAAGGCATGATGGTTTACACCAGTTTATTGCCCAAAAATCATGTAAAAAGTAACAAGAATATCAAAAACTAATTATAGAAGGAAATGTTGTCTCCCTTCTTCCTCTGTTTGTGGCTTTGCCAAAATGTGCAACTTTCCAGCATTTTGCACCTGTTTCTTGATGAGACTCTCTGAGCGTCAGTGTGCGCTGCCTACTGAGTTGCCCTGATGTAAAATGGTGACCACGCCTCCTCACCGGGACACTTCTCAGTGTGACTGCAGACTCTAGTACTCATATTAACCTCTGTTGTGCTCAGTTACAGACTGAACCCAGACATGCAGGTGTTCTGTCGTGATGTGCAGGTTTGTCGATCTATGCATCCCAACGCATAAATCATCAGTTCCGCGTCCCGACAATATTGTGCTATAAATACAGCATGCACACGCTAATTTGAACTTTTAAAATTGGAAAGACACTTATCACTGTTTATATTTTCAGGTAAAGACAAAACTTATGTGCGTTTCCTTCAGTGGGGTAGCTTATCTCTGCGTGTTAATGTTCTGTCGAGTTGAGTGGTTGAGTTGTGTGTCCCAACAATACTGCACTGAAAATATAGTGTGCACATGCAAATTTTAAGTTTTAAAGGTTGAAAAGACACATATTTCTCTTGTATTTTCATTCCTCGGTTGCTCGGTCGGGGAGTTCAACACGATAAAGAGAGGGACCATTAACCCGACGGGGGGAAGTGTGGACCAGGGAGGTGTGAAAGTCTGGGTAGAGAGAACTGTGCATGGGTGCACATGCACAGTTGCATGGAGGGCTGGTTTCTCAATAGGAATGACATCTTGTTGGGACACAGACAGAAACTGCACAGGATGTAAATGGAGAACAAAGGTGATTTATTTGACCAAAACACAGGAGTTCAAAGGCAACAACAGGAGTTACCATATAACACAAACCAAAACACAGGTAACAAACAACTGGGGTAAAAACATCAATTAATATTTAATCCTCTAGATGGCGGATGCAGCCTGTGAGCTGTTGCCAGCAGCTGCCATCTTGCTTAGAGTTATTCTACATCATCAGCCATTAGATTAAATAGAAATATGATGATGTGCTGACTTAAACCTGGGTTAAAGTGATCTGAAAATGCTTTTTTTGTTCAGTGTTCGGGTGCAGCAACAAGCTGACAAATGATTGTCAGCTGGTTAACTAAAGGTTAAATAGGTCATTTCTCATTCTCTCCTCCTTCATAGACTGGCAGCTCTTGGTTCATCATGCATTCCTTTAGACTGGTTTTCATCTTATCTCTCTGACCGCACTCAGTATATTCAGTTAAAAACATTCACATCACAGCCATCTCCCCTCTCCTCTGGTGTTCCCCAAGGCTCTGCCCTTGGTCCCATCCTTTTCATTATCTATCTTCTCCCACTCTGTAATATATTTTGGAAACATAATACTCAATTTCATCCACAGTACTTTGTCATTTCAAACCCACATCAATAACATCACCTGGTCTGCATATTTCCATCTCCAAAACATTTATCGTGTACACCCATCACTCACTTCTGTCAGCACTGCCATCCTGGTTCACTCTTTGGTCATCTCCCACCTGGACTATTACAACTCTCCACTTTGGTCTCCCTCAAAAGCTTCTTCATAAGCTCCAACTGGTTCAGAATGCAGCAGCTCAGATAATCACAGGAACACGATTTATTCACCACATCACCCCCGTTCTTCAACAACTTCACTGGCTTCCAATTACTCAACACATTGACTATAAAATCATCCTTCTAACCTTCAAGTTCCTCCACAACCTCGCAGCGCCGTACCTCATCAACCTTCTTCACACACACACACACACACACACGCGCACGTGCACATGCACACGCACACACATACACACACACACACACACGGCCGTGCCCTCAGATCATCATCTTTTCTCAGCCTCACCATTCCTCCTGCCCGCTTGACCACCATGAGATTTAGAGCTTTCAGTCACTCTGCCCCCCACCTTTGGAACTCTGTAACACTGACTCTCTCGCTATTTTCAAATCATGTCTCAAAACCCACCTGTTCAAGAAAGCATATTCACAATGAGCGCTGCTCATTCACTGCATAACTTTTGTTTTGTTTTGAATTGTTATATAATTTATTTTAACTGGTAAATGTCTTTTTAAGTTTTTAAATTCTAATTTGTTTATTGTTATGCTTTTATATCTGCTTATTTCTGCGTTGTAATGGTGTCCTTGAGTTTTTTGAAAGGTGCCTATAAATGGAATGTATTATTATTATTATTATTATTATTATTATTATATTAAATAAATAAAAACTAAATAACAATAATAAATTGTAGAGTGAGCTTTCATAAGTGTAGTCAGGGTCCAGCCCCAAGGTGGGGTAGGTTCACTTATTTCCCATTTTCATAGCTCAGTTTTCTAGTTATTAGTTTCATTCTGAGTTCATCATTTATTTTCTGTTCTATATTCTGTAGACTCTGGTTTTGTTTTCTGCTTATTTTTGGATTTTCTGTTTTTCATATTTTAGTCATGTGGTTTATTCATTCATTGTTTCCATCCAGTTATGGTTGTTTCCACTGTGTTAGCCATTCTGGTTTGTCTCCTGATTCTTATAATGTAGTCTTTAGTTGTTTCAGTCCTCTTGTGTTCTTCACATAACTTATATGGTTGTCTTGTGTTTTGATTTCTGTTTTACAGTTCAGATGGTAATTTATAGATTCTTTGCTATGTTTATTATCTTCTTGACTTTAGCCATGTGTTTAGTTTGTTCCTTTATTGTCACTGATTTTGGTCACCGATTGCATTTCCTTCACGTACACTCTTGCATGTGCTTGTTTCATCTTTGTCTCTGTTTTGTCCTTAGGTTCACTTACTCTCTTGCACTTGTCTGTTTCATCTTTGTCACAGTCCCCCTGAATCACTCCCTCACTCTCTTGCCTCTTTTCGCTCCTCTTGGATTCACCCAACCACACCTCCCTTCTGGAACTTTCATCCACACATGCACCTTGTTAAGCTAATTACCTCAGCTGTGTATTTAAGGCCTTCACTTTCTCCACTCTTCTGTAAGTTCGTTTGACCTAGTCTGCGTTTCAGCCTTGTTTTGTTCCTGACCTTTTGCTCAACCGTATATGACCTTGCTTTGTGTTAGACCCTGTTTTTTGCTTCAGCCCTTGTACTTGGACTCTCTCTGCTTTTTTGAGCTGTTCTTGTTTTTTGACTCTGATTCTGCCTCAGTCCTGACTACACTGCTACTCTGTGCCACTGAACCCAGTTTGCTTTGACCATGCCTCAGCCTTATGTCTACCTATTACCTCTACCACCTTGACTGATCACCCGTGTACTGAATCTATGCCAGTTTTTCCATATAAAGCCTTTTATTACTCCAACTCCAGTTTCTGTGAGTCTGCATTCTGTGTCCTGCATTCTGTTCATTCCTCACCATGAATCCTGACAGAATGAACTGGCCATACAAGGACACAGCGGACTCAAATCTGGCCGCCCCAAAACTGGACCTGGCCACCATCAAAGACATTTTTTCTGAAATAATTTTTTTCTTCAACTGTTTCCATTCATGCCACACCCCAAAGAAGAAATTTGATTTTCTGGACCAAGCCTGGAACCTTGTTGAAGGCATTCACTGGCTGTTTGACTACTTCCCAGAGTTAGAAATTCTGGATGATGTATTTGCTGCAGGTAGTCTTCCAGCCTGGGTGTCGCAGCCTGAACGCTTTCTGCCGTCCTGTCCATCTTGCTCTAACAGTGAGTCTGATTGGGAAGATATTGATGATGATGATGATGATGATTGTGAGGAGGATGTTGATACCTCATCAGAAACAGAGGGAATGAGGCTTCAAGACACTGCTAATATTTTGTTTAAAATCCAGGAATTGTTTTTTGAGTTTTTTTGGCAATCCAGGGCAGCAGTGAAAGCAGGGTATTTTTTTCTGCTCTTGATGAGATACTGCAGACTGAACCCAATTTGGTCCAGACATTTCCAGAATTAGTTAACTTTAAAACCCTGTTCGAGCAAGGTCGGCTCCCTCCGTTCATTGAGGATCCGATGGACTATCTTTTTGAAGCTGAACTTACTGAGGCCTGCCATGAAACACCTCGGGTGATAACACTCTCTCCTACCGCTGTCACACCCCCACAAAAGAGCTTGATCAGCCTGGTGGGCCGGTCCCGCGATCTTATGCGGTAGCTGCGCTGGCCGCACCCACACCAGCTCCACACAAACTACGTGCATCTTAGTTCCAGTCAACGGCACCCGCAACCACTCCGCCTATGGCTCTGGAAGCTGTAGCATTGCCTGTCTTCCCTGTTCACGCAGGGCCTTCAGGAAGCAACACGTCTTCACAGCAGCTGACATCACCTTGTCCGCCGTCAACGGTGCACCAGTTCCGGGAAACTCCGGTTCCAACGCCTCGGCTTGTCTCAGTGGGGCTCTCCGCAGCACCACCTGCCGACACTGTCAAGGCGCGCACACCACCACAGACTTCTGCTACGCCGCCACGGATCACACCAGCAGCGATCGCATCGACCACGACACGCACAGCTCTGCCATGCCACATTCCCTGGCTTTGGATGAAACCATCCCAGTGTGTGCTTCATCACCAACATCTGCGGCTTCAGCTGATGCAATCACATTGCCTGCCGCTCCACAGATGTCTACGGTGCCGAAGGAGGTGGTTCCAGCACCCCCACCAGCAGCCTCACACCTTAAAGTGGCTCCAGAATGGACTGCTCCATGTACACCCCGTGAACCAGGTGCGTGCACGGCACAGAGCTCATCTCCAGCATGCGCCACAGAGGAGAATTTACCCCAGAACACTACTTCCGGACTTTCACGACTTCCCTGTACTACTGTGGATTCACCAAAACAAACCACCAACTCTATCGTCTTCATGACTGAGAGTTTTGCTTCTTCTTATTCTTTTGGGCAACTCTGCTTGCTGTGTTTTCTATCGTTTTCATTTGACATGCAGTCTGGACTCTTAAAGCAATGTTTTGTTCCTTTTTTGTCAAGTTATCTTGTTACATCAGTTATAATCCTTTCTCTGGTCTGGTACACCCCGTTTTTCATGTTTTTCTGGTTTTTACATATGTTAAAATCAAAAGGGAAACCAGTAATTTCCCTGCATGATGTATGGGTAAGGTTCTTCGGTTCCTGGCTTAAGTTACCCATTTTTTGTCAGTCCTCAAGTGCATTCCACCAGTTTGTTTTTCTTTTTCATGAGTTGCCTGCTAAGGTTTGGGTCCCATTTACTTGGTTTGGTTCATTGGTGTCTTAGTGTTTTCATGACATATTATTTTGTTTTCTGCATTGGTTGGGACCCAATTCCAAGTATAATTTTTCTCTTGATCTTTTTCCCATCTTTTCCAGTGATTTGTCCGTTTTCTTTTGGCCCCCTTTATGGTGTGTTTGTTTTTCTTATCTCATCTTTTCTTGGTTTGGTGCCCCCTATTGGTCGGTTATTAATCTGTTTCCATTTTGTTGCCCTGGTTACGATTTTTAGGGTTGGCTCCTTCATTTTTGCCCATTTATAATGTTGATTTACCCCCCAGGTCTTTTGTTGGTTTTCACTTATCTCAGTTCTTTTGCTGATTTAATTAACCTGGATTACTTCCGGCCGAGATCCTTATGTTGGATTTTTCACATGGTATATTCTATTTTTCCTATGTTCAGGTCCCCTTTGTTTTTCACCAATCCCTCCTTCACTCAGTTGTTTTTTTTTTTTTTTTTGGGTTGCTTGGTTTTTGATGGTTGTTTTTTTATTTCTTTTGATTCCCCGCTTTGTGTTTTTGTTTTGGATGCAGGCATGCATGGCTTTTCAGTCCATTATTTCTTTAATTTGTCCCGCCCGCTATGCTGGACCCCAATGATTTGTTCCCAGTAAGCAGTCTGGTTTTTCTGAGGTTTTGTCTCCTGCATCTCCTTTTAGGCCTGCCTCTATCCCTGCCTCAGCTTCTGGTCATCTTGCCCACCGTTTCCCCAAGAAGTGGGGAACTTTTGGTTTTCATGGTCGACCTCCTGCTCTTGGTGTTGGTCTACCTCTTAGTCAACCCCCTGGTTGTGGTTTTGACTGGGGACTGACACCCCCGGGGCAGGTTTTCTGTTTCTGTTCTTGCCCTTTTGGCCTCTGGCATTGGGGATCCTTTCCGGTGGCCCTTCACGTACACTCTTGCACGTGCTTGTTTCATCTTTGTCTCTGTTTTGTCTTTAGGTTCACTTACTCTCTTGCACTTGCCTGTTTCATCTTTGTCACAGTCCCCCTGAATCACTCCCTTACTCTGTTGCATCTTTTCGCTCCTCTTGGATTCACCCAACCACACCTCCCTTCTGGAACTTTCATCCACACATGCACCTTGTTAAACTAATTACCTCACCTGTGTATTTAAGGCCTTCAATTTCTCCACTCCTCTGCCAGTTCATTTGACCTAGTCTGCGTTCCAGCCTTGTTTTGCTCCTGACCTTTTGTTCAACCGTGTATGACCTTGCTTTGTGTTAGACCCTGTTTTTTGCCTCAGCCCTTGTACTTGGACTCACTGTGCTTTTTTGAACTGTGCTTGTTTTTTGACTCTGATTCTGCCTCAGTCCTGACAACATTGCTACTCTGTGCCACTGAACCCAGTTTGCTTTGACAACACCTCAGCCTTACGTCTACCTATTACCTCTGCCACCTTGACTGATCACCCGTGTACAGAATCTGAAACTCTCTTAAAAACATTGATTTCTATTTGTCTGGTTGTCAGACGCTAACCAAGATGGCGGCACTCTGGCAACAGCCAGCGAATGAGCGCATCGCCCCGGTCCTCCATCCAGTGAGTAAATAGAAATCGATGGTAAAACAAAGGACAATGAACACAGAGACGTCAAACAACAGAAAAACTCACAGAGGTGTCAAGAAACAAACAACAAACTGGGAATGAGAGGTGACAAATAATCATTTGTCAAACTCAAAGCAGAACGGTGCAGCACTTAATGTAACACAAATAAACAAACAGGTGTGAAATGTAACAGGTGTAGGGGAGACCAGGAAACAATACACACCTACAAAAACACACAGAAACTGACCAACAGAAAGTGACACAAAACTCAAAAGAGCCCTGGGTGTGAGTAGAACCAAAACATCTCAAACTAAAACCAAAACCAAATACAAAAACCAAAGAAGAAAGAGCAGAAAACTAAAGTGGAACTCAACGATGCAAACAAATACAGAAACAGGGAAACCACATGACTAACACACATGAACACAGAACTGAACACAACAACAATTAACAAAGAGAGAGAGAGAGAGAGGGCTAATTATTCTTTTTTTTGTTTGTTTTTTATGTTTGAAAATATAAATATAATAGAAAAATGGGGGAGGTGATGGTCTAGTGGTTAAAGCGTTGGGATTCAGACCAGAGGATCCTCGGTTCAAATCCCAGTCTATCCGGAAAATCACTAAGGGCCCTTGGGCAAGATCCTTAATCCCCTAATTGCTCCTGGTGTGTAGTGAGCACCTTGAATGGCAGCAGCCTCACATTGGGGTAAATATGAGAGATTATTTGTAAAGTGCTTTGAGCGTCTGATGCAGATGGAAAAGCGTTATATAAATACAGTCCATTTACCATTTAAAATACCCTCGGCTGTATGAGCATTTTTGTCTGCTGAGGACGCGTTAAAATCATCAACATTTATTTATTCCTTCATTTGTCTGTTAGCAGGATTACACCAAAACTACTGAACAATTTATTTTTTTTTTTTTACGAAATTTTCACCACAGATAAATATTAGGCCATGAAAGACTCAGCATTGTCTTCATCATAATTTGCAGTTGTTTAATTGGTATCCCAGTGTAAAGTCTATCCCCCTTTTAACATCAATGACAGCTTGGAGTCTTTTGTGGTCGTTGTGGTCGTGGCTCTCTGATGGTGAAGCTGCCACTGAATATGTCTTGAACTTCATTTACATCAATTATGAAGAAATAAAAACAGTTTGGCACTTTATGGTAAATCTGCATGGAGTAGACAGTTCTCAAAAACTGAGTGACTGTGCAAGAAGGAGAAGAGTGAGGAAAGCCACCAAGACACCCAGACAACCCAGAAGACGTTCTCGGCTTAAGTGGCTGTGATTGGAGAAACTGTGCACAGTGCAAACTTTGCATTTTGTATCACCAGTTATACAGCTTCATGATGAAGAGGAACAGAGGAGGATTTTCTTAAAAAGATTTAAAAGGTGAGTTACAAATTGCAATACGGTACATCTGAGATACAAGACTAGATTTGATCTGTTTTGGTGAAAGAAAATCCTTCTCCACTGTACTCCACTATGAAGTGAAGAGAGTTGATGCAAAATTTGTGCACAGAGCGCCGACTCTCCAACTATATCTGTGATGTGTTGGTCAGGATCAGATCATTCTGAACCACCCTTTAAACCTCCAGTGGAAACCATCTCTCCTTTGTGTCTGGTCAAAGATCTTTTGGTCTCAGATTTGTACGGAGGCCCCCGAGGCTCAGGTGGAAGTAAATTTAACACAATTTTGTGAACAGTGTGCACAGATTCCTGTGTTTGTCAGCTTCATGGGCCTGTGTGTGTGTGTGTGTGTGTGTGTGTGTGTGTGTGTGTGTGTGTGTGTGTGTGTGTGTGTGTGTGGTTACATATTAATTAAAGAAAACTTTTTATGCTAAAATTCAGATGATGAATAATGTTGAAAACATGAACACAGTCAGATTTTAGTGTCAGTAAGAGCTCACTTCTGTCCAGCAGACACTCGTTGTCCTTTGAAATCAATGAGATCGAACATAGACCTGTCACTCTTCATTGACACCAAGCTGGGTTCAGGTTCAGCAGAGGGCGCTGTGTCCTGCTGTGGTCTGGAAAACACACAAAGCTCTGAGCAGAGGTAGAAAGAGTACTGAAAACTTAAGTACAAGTACTGTTACATTGCTGAAATAATACTCATTTACAACTAAAACTTTGAGTGCTAAAAAGTATTTTTTTTTTTTGTAATTGTTAATTTGTATGTGCTCGTAGAAATTACCTTAAACGGCGAGTAAAAGTTGGGAAAATGGCTGGACTATGTTTTGTCGCTCTTCTCCGCGTTCTTCTGTTACTTTTTTTACTCTTTGTAACGGAGAACCTTGCTGATAGTAGTAGCGGCATTGTTTACACGCGTGAACAGCTGATTGCGCTGTGTGGGCCGGTGCTGCTGCCCAGAGACAGGCCTGTGTTCCCAGTGGAGCTACAAGGAGACGTCGGGGTTGCAGGTCTGGAGTAAAACAAAGGGAGAAGAGGAGACGGCACAAACCAGCGGTACCGGCGATTATTATGGGAAATGTGAGGTCCTTGGGGAATAAGATGGACAAACTCACAGCGCTGGTGAAGACCCAGAGGGAATACCGGGAGTGCAGCATTTTTTGCTTCACGGAAACCTGGCTGCACTCGCTGATTCCGGACTACAGCGTGGAGGTCCCTGGATACAGTTTGGTGCGGGGAGACAGGGACTTTTCCAAGAGTCAGAAGAAGAAGGGTGGCGGGATTGCACTTTATGTGAGCGAGAGGTGGTGCAATCCTGCTCATGTGAATGTGAAGGAACGTATCTGCACCCCGGACATTGAGCTATTGGCTGTGGGGATGCGTCCGTATTATCTACCGAGGGAGTTCACGTCCGCCATTGTGATTGCTGTTTACATCCCCCCGTCAGGAGGCAGAGGCGGCCTGTGAGGTCATTAGCACAGCCGCTGCTAAACTGCAGACTGAACACCCGGACACCTTCATGATCATTACAGGTGACTTTAATCATACCTCACTGGACAAAACGTTAAATAACTTCCACCAGTATGTTGATTGCCCCACTAGGGAAAACAAAACGTTGGACTTAATGTATGCTAATGTCATTGATGCATACAATGTCACAGCCCTTCCCCCCCTTGGCAGGTCAGACCACAACTTAGTCATGATGACTCCTAAGTATGTCCCCCTTGTGAGAAGGCAGCCCGTGTACACCAGGACGGTGAGGAGGTGGACACAGGGGGCGGCTGAGGCACTGCAGGACTGCTTTGGTCAATGGACTGGGAGGTGCTCTGTGAGCCACATGGGGGGAAATCGACGATATGACTGACTGCATCACAGACTACATTAGATTCTGTGAGGACACCATCATGACAGCTCGGACTGTGCACTGCTTCTCGAACAACAAGCCCTGGATTACAAGTGACCTGAAGGCCCTTCTAAATAAAAAGAAGATGGCGTTCAGGTCGGGAGACAGAGAAGAGCAGAGGGGAGTGCAGCGTGAACTCAGAGAGACTCTGAGGTCATGCAAGGACAATTACAGGAGGAAGCTGGAGTTCAAACTCTAGCAGAACAGTGTGAGAGAGGTGTGAATGGGAATAAAGCACATCACGGGGATGAAGGGGAGAGACAGGCAGACTCCGGGGAGCCTGGATAGGGCAAACCAGTTTAACCTGTTTTTTAATAGGTTCAGCTCAACTCCTACCACCCCCTGACACCCCCATCCCCCCACACACCTACACTGTCTCAAACTGCTCAATCCATCCAGCAGCGCTCTCCTGTACAGCACCTCTCCATCTGCACCCCCTCTCCCTCCCCCTCACCTCCTCCCCCTCCAGTGTAGACAACTGTAAACAACCCCAGCTAACGGTGACGACAGGCTAGGTTAAGAGGGAGCTGGAAAGGTTACATCAGAGGAAGGCGGCAGGCCCGGATGGCATCACACCCAGGATCCTGAAGACCTGCGCTGACCAGCTGTCCCCTGTACTGGTACATCTGTACAACCTGAGTCTGAGTCAGGGGAAAGTCCCGTTGCTGTGGAAGACGTCCTATGTGGTTCCAGTTGCCAAGAAGTCAAGGCCATCGGACCTCGAAGACTATAGACCAGTCGCTCTCACATCTCATGTGATGAAGGTCTTGGAGAGACTGGTCCTAGCCCAGCTGAGGCCACAGATGATGTCATCTCTGGACCCTTTGCAGTTTGCCTACCAGCCCCATTTAGGAGTCGAGGATGCTGTTATCTACCTGTTGCAACGAGCCCACATGCACCTGGATGGTGGAGGAGACAGTGAGAATCACATTCTTTGATTTCTCGAGTGCCTTCAATACCATTCAGCCTTTGCTATTGGGTGTGAAGCTGCGGGGGATGGGTGTCCATGACTCAGTGGTCTCCTGGGTCACTGATTACTTGATGGGCAGGCCACAGTTTGTCCTTCTGGGCAGTGTCCTGTCTGATGTGGTGGTCATTGACGTAGGAGCTCCTTAGGGAACTGTGCTTTCCCCTTTTCTCTTTACCACCACTGATTTTCAGTACAACTCTGAGTCATGTCATCTACAGAAATTTTCTGATGACGCAGCTGTTGTTGGGTGTGGGGGGGGGAGGGGAGGGGGAGTACAGGACATTGGTGGACAACTTTGTGGAGTGGTCTGAAAGAAATCACCTGAGGCTGAACGTGAGTAAGACCAGAGAGATGGTGATTGATTTCAGGAGGAAGAAGACGACTTTACAGCCACTTAGGATCGGGGGGAGGTGGTGGAGGAGGTGGAGGACTACAATACTTGGGAGTGGTGATCGGCAACAGATTAGACTGGGCATCTAATCCTGACGCTGTGTGCAAGAAGGGGATGAGTAGACTCTATTTCCTGAGGAAGCTGAGATCCTTCAATGTCTGCAGAAGTGAAGTGCCTGACTCCGTGGTATAACTCACAAACTCGTAGCTTAAAGCAGATAACCCGAAGTTGGAGAGGAAATGACGTCTCACTAATTTAGAAGATCTTCACTTAGCCTGAAAAAGAGTCTGTTGCTCTATAAAAAAGCCCTCCGTAAAGCTAGGACATCTTTCTACTCATCACTAATTGAGAAAATAAGACACCCCAGGTTTCTTTTCAGCATGTAGCCAGGCTGACAAAGAGTCAGAGCTCTATTGAGCTGAGTATTCCATTACTTTAACTAGTAATGACTTCATGACTTTCTTTGCTAACAAAATTTTAACTATTAGAGAAAAAATTACTCATAACCATCCCAAAGACGTATCGTTATCTTTGGCTGCTTTCAGTGATGCCGGTATTTGGTTAGACTCTTTCTCCTCCGATTGTTCTGTCTGAGTTATTTTCATAGTTACTTCATCCAAACCATCAACATGTTTATTAGACCCCATTCCTACCAGGCTGCTCAAGGAAGCCCTACCATTACTTAATGCTTCGATCTTAAATATGATCAATCTATCTTTGTTAGTTGGCTATGTACCACAGGCTTTTAAGGGGCAGTAATTAAACCATTACCTTAAAAAGCCATCACTTGACCCAGCTATCTTAGCTAATTATAGGCCAATCTCCAACCTTCCTTTTCTCTCAAAAATTCTTGAAAAGGGTAGTTGTAAAACAGCTAACTGATCATCTGCAGAGGAATGGTCTATTTGAAGAGTTTGAGTCAGGTTTTAGAATTCATCATAGTACAGAAACAGCATTAGTGAAGGTTACAAATGATCTTCTTATGGCCTCGGACAGTGGACTCATCTCTGTGCTTGTTCTGTTAGACCTCAGTGCTGCTTTTGATACTGTTGACCATAAAATTTTATTACAGAGATTAGAGCATGCCATAGGTATTAAAGGCACTGCGCTGCGGTGGTTTGAATCATATTTGTCTAATAGATTACAATTTGTTCATGTAAATGGGGAATCTTCTTCACAGACTAAAGTTAATTATGGAGTTCCACAAGGTTCTGTGCTAGGACCAATTTTATTCACTTTATACATGCTTCCCTTAGGCAGTATTATTAGACGGTATTGCTTAAATTTTCATTGTTACGCAGATGATACCCAGCTTTATCTATCCATGAAGCCAGAGGACACACACCAATTAGCTAAACTGCAGGATTGTCTTACACACATAAAGACATGGATGACCTCTAATTTCCTGCTTTTAAACTCAGATAAAAACTGAAGTTATTGTACTTGGCCCCCACAAATCTTAGAAACATGGTGTCTAACCAGATCCTTACTGTGGATGGCATTACCCTGACCTCTAGTAATACTGTGAGAAATCTTGGAGTCATTTTTGATCAGGATATGTCATTCAAAGCGCATATTAAACAAATATGTAGGACTGCTTTTTGCATTTACGCAATATCTCTAAAATCAGAAAGGTCTTGTCTCAGAGTGATGCTGAAAAACTAATTCATGCATTTATTTCCTCTAGGCTGGACTATTGTAATTCATTATTATCAGGTTGTCCTAAAAGTTCCCTAAAAAGCCTTCAGTTAATTCAAAATGCTGCAGCTAGAGTGCTGACGGGGACTAGAAGGAGAGAGCATATCTCACCCATATTGGCCTCTCTTCATTGGCTTCCTGTTATTCTAGAATAGAATTTAAAATTCTTCTTCTTACTTATAAGGTTTTGAATAATCAGGTCCCATCTTATCTTAGGGACCTCGTAGTACCATATCACCCCAATAGAGCGCTTCGCTCTCAGACTGCAGGCTTACTTGTAGTTCCTAGGGTTTGTAAGAGTAGAATGGGAGGCAGAGCCTTCAGCTTTCAGGCTCCTCTCCTGTGGAACCAGCTCCCAATTCAGATCAGGGAGACAGACACCCTCTCTACTTTTAAGATTAGGCTTAAAACTTTCCTTTTTGCTAAAGCTTATAGTTAGGGCTGGATCAGGTGACCCTGAACCATCCCTTAGTTATGCTGCTATAGACGTAGACTGCTGGGGGGTTCCCATGATGCACTGTTTCTTTCTCTTTTTGCTCTGTATGCACCACTCTGCATTTAATCATTAGTGATCGATCTCTGCTCCCCTCCACAGCATGTCTTTTTCCTGGTTCTCTCCTCAGCCCCAACCAGTCCCAGCAGAAGACTGCCCCTCCCTGAGCCTGGTTCTGCTGGAGGTTCTTCCTGTTAAAAGGGAGTTTTTCCTTCCACTGTAGCCAAGTGCTTGCTCACAGGGGGTCGTTTTGACCGTTGGGGTTTTACATAATTATTGTATGGCCTTGCCTTACAATATAAAGCGCCTTGGGGCAACTGTTTGTTGTGATTTGGCGCTATATAAAAAAATTGATTGAATTGAATTGAATTGCAGCAAGATGTTGGAGATGTTCTACCATAGTGTTGATGCCGGTGCCATTTTCTTTGCTGCTGTGTGTTGGGGCAGCAGCATCAGAGCCAGGGATTCAGATAGACTGAACAAGATGGTGCCGCATGGCGCAAAGCAATGCCGTGATGAAGCCTCACGGACATGTTCTGGCATGTCCAGGCACATCCACAATTTCTCGGATAATCACTCAATGGAAAAAACCACCACAGCTGTCTGAACGCCATCTCAAAGCCGTCCTGTGAGATCAAAATGGAGGTGGTTTTGTCCATCATGCCCATCGAATCCATCGTGACGCGCAAAGCCTCCGCTCGGCTTTCCATGACAAAATCTCTTGTTAAAAGTGAAATCTGCAGGAAAATGGTTGATGTCCAGCTCTTGTGATAACCAGAGAAATGGCACACGATGGTCATCGATCCAGACAGCCATCCATTTAGAAATGAAATGGTCGTTCAGCCTGTCGATGGTGGCTTTGGAACGCGGTGCTCCCCACAGCCGCTGGGGGCCGTCCTTAAAGTGACAGTAACACTCCTTATTCTGTACCAAGCCCGTAACATTTTTATCGAAAGCCAGATAAATTTTTCGAATGGTTTCCAGCTGCCAGTCTCTAACAGTTTCTAAAAAAATTCTGATGGAAAAAAAGCCCAAATCATTCCGCCATTTCCTGACAATGAAAATCCGACGAGGGGGCAGGACCACTCCTCACTCAAAGCCTGCTCACAGGGGAATGACGCAACCAACAGGCGTGGAAAAACTCAATCATGCGCACGAGGGTTCAAGCTTGTCTGACGCAATCACACGTGATTCAAATCCATATGGCTTTTGAAAAAAAAAAATAAGGTCAGATACTTTTCTAATAGACCTCGTATCTATATCTATCTATGCAGAGCTTTGTGAAGAAGTGAAAAATAATAACCAATATCTTCAGAAACAGGGTTTTCCTGCAGTCGTGGAGCAACGGAGGTGCACCATCATGCAGATTTTCATATTTAGGGTGTTTACACTCTGTTTTCACAGGAAATTATTATTATTATTATTATATTTTGGGGCTTTCCTGGACCATAAGCATCAGTGGTCAGCAAAATCCTCAGTCAAGTGAGTGGGCTCCACGTGCACATGCATACATCCTGTGAAAAACTGGCCTGTGGAGTGCACCATTTCTGCAAAAGCCACATTAATAAATCTGCTGGGTCCTTGTTGACTATCAGATCAAAACTCTGATCAATTCTGAATGAAGGCATTTTTTCAATAGTTAAAGCTGTTTCAGTTAAAGTGCATGTCCTTTCACTTTGTCTGTGAGGTGGAGAGCAGCCAGTGGACCAAGACAGTTTTTTTGAAAATTACACAAACACACTGCTTCACTTTAACATCTCTTGAAATGGTGCCATGGAGAACACTTTGTGAAAATGTCAAAGAAAAAGACCTTATTTTGTAATTTTCAGATAAGATGTAATGTTGAAGATGCAGCATTGGTATTTAAAAAAGGCAAAATGCTGCAACTTCTCCCTGATGATTGGGGGGGGGGGGGGGGGGGGGGGGGTACTTGGATGGAAGCCCTCTTGCCCCTGATGTTTGGCACCATCATGCTCTACATTTCTCTGAGCCCTGAGAAATTCCTTCCATGCTGTGACTTTGCAGCACTTCAGTCCATACACTGTCCAAGAGACATTTGACTGAACAGTGTGAGATGAAATCACAGACTGTATATATGTTGGACAAAGACTGCAGGTTTTCTGTTTAGACCCTGAACAGCTGATATGAAGCCCATTTCTGGACGTCACAGTGTTGGCAGCAGCTGCAGTGTTGACTGTGTCTACATCACAATGAACTCATTAATGAATAAAGGAGAGGATTGTGGGTGATTCTGTGTGTGAGGAAAGAAGCCTGGACACACCCCTCTCTTCTAGTCTTAACCACCAAACTAACAGACTAACCTCAGCTTGGAGGTTTATTAAATCATATTTCTGGTTACTGTGTGGTGGTGTTCCAAACTGTTTCATTTGGTGTGGACATTAAAAGTTATGAGCTGCTTATTTTCTCAGGTGTTGTGGCAATCCCTTGGTGTCTCTTCATGACTGAATGGACCCAGTCTTGATGTGGACTGTTTCTGACAGACACTGTACACGGTTGCTGCCGGATGCTTTCATTGATCTGGATCTTGGTCCTTCTCCTTCCTTTTCCTCCTCTGTGCTGTTTGTCCCCGTTTTAGCCAAGACTTTCATTTAAGTGGAGAGTAGATCTGCTTGGGAAGTTGTCTTTCATCCATCCTAAAATTCTGACCCACCCACTGAAGCTGGCTCTTGATGATGACACACTCAATGCTCTGTAACTTGGATTCAGCCAGAACACTGATGTTGGTACCATAGTCTTCCCGCTGAATGCTGATGTTATTTTTCAGTTATTAGGCTGCAGCTATAGGTTTTATTTATTCCAAAGTACGTTACATCTCATTTTATTCTCATTTTCTCAGTTTATGTCAAAGTTTTCCCGCATATGTCCATGTATTTTTCCCCTTCTTTATAAGAGTTTGGTGTTAAGGTTAGGGTTAGGGTTCTACAAAGTTTTAGAAAACAATAAAATGTTTACACTTTTCATTATAGAAGTTCTGTAATTTCATATATGCAACAGAAAACAACCACAAATCAGGAAAAGTTGGGACTATATGAAAAATGATGATAAAATAAAAATATTGCACTATTCCCAGTTTCCAGAGTTGTGTCTTGTGGCTTCCCTCACTTGTCTCTTTCCAGCATGGACATTTAGTTTTTGAGAACTGCCTACCTGACACAGATTTACCATAAAGTACCAAACTGTTTGTATTTCTGAAAGACTGATGTAAATAAAGTCTAAGAAATATTCAGTGACTTGGAAATGTTCATGTTTTCATTCTCTGACATTTCTCAAGAAAACTGACTGTAAAAATGATTAATTCATTAATTCTTACATGTCGTAGAAACTGTGATCTGGTTGAATCCGAGATTCTGTTGATTGGCTGAGCACACTAGATAGAGTTAATTGCCTGGGAGTGGATCAGGGAGAGTTAGAAAACATGCAGGACAGGTGCCCTCCAGGAACAGGGTTGGTGACCCCTGCAATAGTGTCTCCGAAATCAACAAACTCTACTAGTAGAGTTTCTGTTGATTACAAGTTCTTACTTTCTTACTGTGATC
The DNA here is from genome assembly GCF_902500255.1 of Thalassophryne amazonica. Taxonomy (NCBI): domain Eukaryota; kingdom Metazoa; phylum Chordata; class Actinopteri; order Batrachoidiformes; family Batrachoididae; genus Thalassophryne; species Thalassophryne amazonica. Next base: position 34,289,141 of record NC_047124.1, on the reverse strand, counting down.
ACTTCAGCATTGTGTGGCTCTAATGTGAAGTTGACATGACAGATAATGTATTTTTCTTATTTCCACAGTAAGGGCCCCTTCACACATAGTGTGAAGTTTGGACGAAGTGCACACTTAGTGCACATGACGCAGGAATCATGTGCAAACCGTGTACTTTCGTCCCTGTTGCCAATGCCTCTTACACCTGTTGCTACAACTATTTGCGCACACAAACACCTGAAAGACAAAGTGTGCGCTGTGTGAACACATCGCACATGCGCAACATGTGCATGCGTGTGGCTCTCCCTGCAGGCAAGATGAGCCTTTGGTCTGTGCGCTGAATGGACAGGGGTGTGGCAGTTATTGACATCTCTGGACTTGAACATCAGGTGCTTGCTGTACTCACATCAAAAACATAAAGACATATTGCTTGGAATGGGCTGGAGAGTGCACACACTGACAGGCGCACCTGGACTGGAGCGTCACTTTATGTGGACATGCAGCAGGCGATCTGAATGTCACATCTGTCTGACGTGAGCGGAACAAACACGCCACTTTCAGTCACATATCAGCAGAAATACACTGTAGCAAACGCTGTTTGGTCAGTTATCACAGCACTTTTTTTTTTCTTTTTTTGAGAAAATATGTTCATCTAGTTGTTGATTAGAGCCTCCTTTTACAAGACAGTGATTGTGGTGCAGTGGTAGAGTTGCTGTTTGGAAATTAGGACATGTGGGTTAAAATCCTGTTAATGCTGTTTTTTGTTTTTGTTTTTTTAAACCAGGGTTATTTAACCGCGGGGTTCTGCATTACGTCTCCCTTTATGTATTATTTCTATCAACCCAGTGATATTCACAAATTATACAGCTGGTTTTTATTCATTTTCCTCCAACCAGCAGTGTGATGTGTTGCAGCTCGTCCTATGGAACACAATGTGAGCAGGTGCAGCAGCATGAGCTACTGTTCCTGCTCGACATACATGCATGAACTGTCACGTTGGCATCGTGCATGCCTTCTCGTCGGCGCGATGTTTCGTGATGTGCTAATTTCAAACAGTTTCGCCATTTTCATCCATACATCGTCCACACTTCACACACTGTGTGAAGCAGCTGTAAGGTATTGCTGTCATTCTATGTCTAGATATCATTTTGCCATGACAATAAATGGCTTGGTAATGAATGGTTACTAGTAGAGTCTCCGATCTCTACTGGTCTCTAATTCTGCCAGTAGATTCACCAATCGGAGACTCTACAAGTACAGTTTCCGACTGGATTCTCTACTCGTAGAATCTCAGATTCTACCAAATCGCAGACTGTACTTTGACATATACATTAAATCTGACCACACAAAACATGAAATATGTTGGTTTCACACAGTCTGCAGTAAATAGAACTCAAAAGGCGCTTTTCCACTTCACAAAAGTCGCACTACTCGGCTTGACTCTACTCGTTTTTTTGCTTTTCCATTAGGGTAGTATCTGGTACAGGGTCCTTTTTTTTTAGTACCTGCTCGGGAGCGGTTCCAAGCGAGCCGAGCCGATACTAAAATGTGACGTCAACAGGCCACTGATTGGTCAGAGAACGTCGTCACTGGACGAGTCATGAGTGCGCCGTCCGAGAGGAAAATCAAAACTCGCCATTTTTAAATAGTCACAGCGGCATTACAGCGATCATTATTTTCTTTCGTTTCACGGCAATTTTTTATTTTTTTTTACTCGCACAAAACCACACCGTGGTCTGTGGATGAGCTGCGGATGTTTATGTTTGGTGGCGGAGGAGAGAATACAGAGAGGTGGATGAAGCGATCTGAAATGAGGCCGCACTCGGCTCACCGGACATTACAGCAACTCAGAGAACAGCTGAAAAAGCTTAAAAGTGATTAAAGGACCAAAATGACCGGAGTAGGTCGGACCGCAAGGGCTGGAAACGGTTCGACCGCAGGAACGCTGTTTACGGACACTGACCGGCGAGCAACGGGAGGCAGGATGACCGCGACTGGGCCACGGCTTTGTTGGAAGCGACGGATGGTAAGTGTTTTTGTGACTGTAGTCTGCTTGAAAGCACCGTTTAACGTTCCTTATCCCATTGGTGGGAAGCACACTTTAACAAACTAAGACTGTGAGTCTAAACACATTTACATTTACTCTGAAGGAGTGGGGAATAACTTTCATTACACTAGAAGTCTTTCAGAAAGCGCTGTAACTAGGTTTAAGGATATGAATCCTTCTTTATGTTCTCTAATGCCATATACCAACATAGTGCAGAGTAGCTACCTAAACTCTATAAGTGAGCTAGAGTATCTCATCAATAGTTTTACATCCTCATTGAAGACAACTTTGGATGCTGTAGCTCCTCTGAAAAAGAGAGCTTTAAATCAGAAGTGCCTGACTCCGTGGTATAACTCACAAAGTCGCAGCTTAAAGCAGATAACCCGTAAGATGGAGAGGAAATGGCGTCTCACTAATTTAGAAGATCTTCACTTAGCCTGGAAAAAGAGTCTGTTGCTCTATAAAAAAGCCCTCTGTAAAGCTAGGACATCTTACTACTCATCAATAATTGAAGAAAATAAGAACAACCCCAGGTTTCTTTTCAGCACTGTACCCAGGCTGACAAAGAGTCAGAGCTCCATTGAGCCGAGTATTCCTTTAACTTTAACTAGTAATGACTTCATGACTTTCTTTGCTAATAAAATTTTAACTATTAGAGAAAAAATTACTCATAACCATCCCAAAGACGTATCGTTATCTTTGGCTGCTTTCAGTGATGCCGGTATTTGGTTAGACTCTTTCTCTCAGATTGTTCTGTCTGAGCTATTTTCATTAGTTACTTCATCCAAACCATCAACATGTCTATTAGACCCCATTCCTACCAGGCTGCTCAAGGAAGCCATACCATTATTTAATGCTTCGATCTTAAATATGATCAATCTATCTTTATTAGTTGGCTATGTAACACAGGCTTTTAAGATGGCAGTAATTAAACCATTACTTAAAAAGCCATCACTTGACCCAGCTATCTTAGCTAATTATAGGCCAATCTCCAACCTTCCTTTTCTCTCAAAAATTCTTGAAAGGGTAGTTGTAAAACAGCTAACTGATCATCTGCAGAGGAATGGTCTATTTGAAGAGTTTGAGTCAGGTTTTAGAATTCATCATAGTACAGAAACAGCATTAGTGAAGGTTACAAATGATCTTCTTATGGCCTCGGACAGTGGACTCATCTCTGTGCTTGTTCTGTTAGACCTCAGTGCTGCTTTTGATACTGTTGACCATAAAATTTTATTACAGAGATTAGAGCATGCCATAGGTATTAAAGGCACTGCGCTGCGGTGGTTTGAATCATATTTATCTAATAGATTACAATTTGTTCATGTAAATGGGGAATCTTCTTCACAGACTAAGGTTAATTATGGAGTTCCACAAGGTTCTGTGCTAGGACCAATTTTATTCACTTTATACATGCTTCCCTTAGGCAGTATTATTAGACGGCATTGCTTAAATTTTCATTGTTACGCAGATGATACCCAGCTTTATCTATCCATGAAGCCAGAGGACACACACCAATTAGCTAAACTGCAGGATTGTCTTACAGACATAAAGACATGGATGACCTCTAATTTCCTGCTTTTAAACTCAGATAAAACTGAAGTTATTGTACTTGGCCCCACAAATCTTAGAAACATGGTGTCTAACCAGATCCTTTCTCTGGATGGCATTATCCTGACCTCTAGTAATACTGTGAGAAATCTTGGAGTCATTTTTGATCAGGATATGTCATTCAAAGCGCATATTAAACAAATATGTAGGACTACTTTTTTGCATTTACGCAATATCTCTAAATTAGAAAGGTCTTGTCTCAGAGTGATGCTGAAAAACTAATTCATGCATTTATTTCCTCTAGGCTGGACTACTGTAATTCATTATTATCAGGTTGTCCTAAAAGTTCCCTGAAAATGCTGCAGCTAGAGTACTAACAGGGACTAGAAGGAGAGAGCATATCTCACCCATATTGGCCTCTCTTCATTGGCTTCCTGTTAATTCTAGAATAGAATTTAAAATTCTTCTTCTTACTTATAAGGTTTTGAATAATCAGGTCCCATCTTATCTTAGGGACCTCATAGTACCATATCACCCCAATAGAGCGCTTCGCTCTCAGACTGCAGGCTTACTTGTAGTTCCTAGGGTTTGTAAGAGTAGAATGGGAGGCAGAGCCTTCAGCTTTCAGGCTCCTCTCCTGTGGAACCAGCTCCCAATTCAGATCAGGGAGACAGACACCCTCTCTACTTTTAAGATTACGCTTAAAACCTTCCTTTTTGCTAAAGCTTATAGTTAGGGCTGGATCAGGTGACCCTGAACCATCCCTTAGTTATGCTGCTATAGACTTAGACTGCTGGGGGGTTCCCATGATGCAATGAGTGTTTCTTTCTCTTTTTGCTCTGTATGCACCACTCTGCATTTAATCATTAGTGATTGATCTCTGCTCCCCTCCACAGCATGTCTTTTTCCTGGTTCTCTCCCTCAGCCCCAACCAGTCCCAGCAGAAGACTGCCCCTCCCTGAGCCTGATTCTGCTGGAGGTTTCTTCCTGTTAAAAGGGAGTTTTTCCTTCCCACTGTAGCCAAGTGCTTGCTCACAGGGGGTCGTTTTGACCGTTGGGGTTTTTACATAATTATTGTATGGCCTTGCCTTACAATATAAAGCGCCTTGGGGCAACTGTTTGTTGTGATTTGGCGCTATATAAATATAAATAAATAAATAAATAAATAAACGTGTTAAAGTAACATCGTTGTCTCATGTACGCGGACACAGTGAGCTAGCTGACTGCTAACTAGCGAGCTAGCTAACTCCGTGCTCCGCTTTAAAGTATTAACGTCTGACAGAAAAACACCTCAAGTCAGCAAGACAACAAACATGTACATTTGACTCATTTAGTGCCATTACAGTGATGTGTTTTTTTGACATGTCGCCATTTTGTGTTTTTGTAGAAGAATCCAGTTCCATAAGTGAGGAGGGTTCGAACACCAGCTTCAACATCTGTATCAACGTCCAGCACCACACAGCAAAGTGTCATCACAGGTAAGAATAACGTGTCTCACATCACCTTAACTTTCCCACATACGATATATATACAGGGTGACCCCCCCCTTCACCAAAAAACAAAAAAACAAAAATCCAGAACCCATAAATATTGTCATAAATCCCACAAAGGTCCAGCCAATTTTGCTGCACCTTCCCAAAGTTTCAGTTATCTTGGTCGCTTTCCATAAAAGTCATGTTCTTTCAAAATGATGCTCCAAATGATCTGATTTGTTGGAGGATAATTTTGAAAGAACATAATTTTTATGCAGTGACCAAGATAACTGAAACTCTGGGGAATGATCATACAAAGACTGAAGGTTTTTTTTGTTAACTATCTTTCCCATTTCTACCTTCATTATTGTCCAGGCAAGAGATAAAGGGAGCCTGTTCCAACAGGAGAATCTCACCATCTTGAGTGACCTTGAGGCTGAAGCTGAACTGGGTTCAGTGTGATCGACACATCCGGCTGATCCTTGAGGAAGCAACGGTGGTGGAAGCTGCATTTAATCAGGCATATCTTGGCATGCTGGGTGACCTTGTGCACTCGATGCATGACCGGGGCATGTGACCTGCGCCCCCACCCCAGACTACAGACACATGAAACTTTTGTATAGTTTGTGTTGCTTTTTTTGTGTGTGTGTATTTGCTCATTTTTGTTGCAGTAAACAATTTGACTCATGTGACTGTATCATAATTTGTCATTTAATTCTGAGTCAACAGAAAAAAAAACATTTCAGTTCATTTCTAAGAATTTTTAATTTGGGTTCTGCTGCTCCAGAAGACACTGCACACTACACCTGAATGAATCTTTACACAGATGCTGGAATAATCATGTCTAAACTGAGATTTTACCAAATGGTATTTAACATAAACAAAAAGGTTTAGTCACTTCAGTGAAGGCACCATTACATCAAGGAATTTTGAACAACCAGTTTTACTGTCTGTTACATTTACATTTATGACCCCATTAAATATAAAGCTTATTTTACTACTGGATTATGCTTAAACAGCTTTTCAAACTGTTAGCCATTAAATCAGTAAACCTTGGTAACTTTTACAAATCAAAATGATGTTTCATAAAAGTGGAGACATTTGAGCAAAAAGTACAAAAATTTATTAAAAATTCACAGTGAAACATAACTGATGTATAACATGATGATGACAAAGGTGTCCCATTCTGTGGCTTGAACCTCTGCAGCGGTGACTCTGAGAAAACCATCTGAAACACACACATACAGCATACATATTTTAATTAGTGCTGTCAGGTTATTAAAAAATAATGTAATTGATTACAGGGTTTGTGATAATCTAAATGAATAATTTAATTGCAGGTATATTTAAAAAAAAAACTCAGATCTGCGTGTTTGGGACATTTAATAATCAGGTAAAAAAGGATCAGGGTTATTTTTGTTACATATCAAGGAGGTATTAAGCTGTAAATTGGTCTTAATTGGGAGAACTGTCTAAGTGTAATTTGGATGGGTTAAATGCAGACAAATTTCATTGTATTTATGTACAATGACAATAAAAGGATATAAAGAACGTCTATAAAAACAGAATTGTGGGAGTTTGGAGGCTGATTCTTTCTGCACAATATGACTCCTTTAATAATTATCTTATTAGATTTCATATTTTAAATTTGTCCATTGAACATTAAAATCTGGATGAAAAACAAATGTTTTTAATGTGTTTTAAGCCGTTCGAGTTCAGTGACGACGTTAATTAACGGTCATTATAACCGAATCAACATTTTGTGTGTGAACGTCAGTAAACGCACAAACTTCCATTTGAGATTTAACAATAAGTTATCAAAGCAAAGTTACTTTGGTAAAAAAAAAAAAAATAATATTGACATTAACATGTTTATTGCTCAGAAATACATCTTTATTTACAGACCAAGTCACTGACATCAAAACAAAATGGAGCAAAGTGTGACTGAAGGCCTGATATGTGCTGTAATTAATCTAAATTAATGTTTTATTTTGACAGCCACAATTTTAATAGTTAATAGCGAGAGCCTGCAGTTATTAATTACGAGCTACTTAGGAAGCTAACGATTAGTTTACCGTCATGCTTTGCCTCTGCATCTCTAGCAGCTTGTATCTTCTTGTCTTCATCTTCATATGAATTCCCAAAGTCTTCTGTACGTCCCAAGCGTGTTTTTCTCGCCGCCAGCAACTTTCTCTTAAAAACTCACAGCAGTAAACACACCGAGTTCGCCATTGTTTATGTTTGTGTCGCGTACAAAACGACGTCACTGCAGTTTGCTCTGCTGACCCCGCCCACGTTGAAGAGGTACTATTTGCAGTAGAAAAGTTATTTCCATAACTAAGTTCCCTTAGTTATGCTGCTATAGACGTAGACTGCTGGGGGGTTCCCATGATGCACTGAGTGTTTCTTTCTCTTTTTGCTCTGTATGCACCACTCTGCATTTAATCATTAGTGATCGATCTCTGCTCCCCTCCACAGCATGTCTTTTTCCTGGTTCTCTCCCTCAGCCCCAACCAGTCCCAGCAGAAGACTGCCCCTCCCTGAGCCTGGTTCTGCTGGAGGTTTCTTCCTGTTAAAAGGGAGTTTTTCCTTCCCACTGTAGCCAAGTGCTTGCTCACAGGGGGTCGTTTTGACCGTTGGGGTTTTACATAATTATTGTATGGCCTTGCCTTACAATATAAAGCATCTTGGGGCAACTGTTTGTTGTGATTTGGCGCTATATAAAAAAATTGATTGATTGATTGATTGATAGAAAAGCTCGCGCTTGAAACCAAACCGAGTAGTGCTGGAGCTTTGTAGTGGAAAAGTGGCTTTAGAGAGATCTGACGTCACAGAGCTGCTCTATTGTAACTGACGTCACCCCTGCCACAAAAAAAAAAAAAAAAAAAATTTTGAACAGAACAGAATGGGCCTCATGTATCAATGTTGCGCACTTGTGGTGAAAATTTATGGCGTAAACTTGAAATACACCAAAGTCGCCGTGACATGTATCAAGCAGTGCACACCTGCTCATTTCTGGCGTACGCCTGACGTGGCACGGGCCAGGGCGGAGGATTAGCAGCAATCTTCCATTAAGACTTATTAATTAATCAAAAACCCAGACAGAGCTTTAATTCATTTGAAAGCTTGACTTGTCTTGTCCATCCAAATTGGAAGTCCCAAAAACCAGTTTTATTTGTTATTATCTATCGTCTACCTGGTCGTTACTGTGAGTTTCTCTGTGAATTTTCAGACCTTTTGTCTGACTTAGTGCTTAGCTCAGATAAGATAGTTATAGTGGGCGATTTTAACATCCACACAGATGCTGAGAATGACAGCCTCAACACTGCATTTAATCTATTATTAGACTCTATTGGCTTTGCTCAAAAAGTAAATGAGTCCACCCACCACTTTAATCATATCTTAGATCTTGTTCTGACTTATGGTATGGAAATAGAAGACTTAACAGTATTCCCTGAAAACTCCCTTCTGTCTGATCATTTCTTAATAACATTTACATTTACTCTGATGGACTACCCAGCAGTGGGGAATAAGTTTCATTACACTAGAAGTCTTTCAGAAAGCGCTGTAACTAGGTTTAAGGATATGATTCCTTCTTTATGTTCTCTAATGCCATATACCAACACAGTGCAGAGTAGCTACCTAAACTCTGTAAGGGAGATAGAGTATCTCGTCAATAGTTTTGCATCCTCATTGAAGACAACTTTGGATGCTGTAGCTCCTCTAAAAAAGAGAGCTTTAAATCAGAAGTGCCTGACTCCGTGGTATAACTCACAAACTCGTAGCTTAAAGCAGATAACCCGTAAGTTGGAGAGGAAATGGCGTCTCACTAATTTAGAAGATCTTCACTTAGCCTGGAAAAAGAGTCTGTTGCTCTATAAAAAAGCCCTCCATAAAGCTAGGACATCTTTCTACTCATCACTAATTGAAGAAAATAAGAACAACCCCAGGTTTCTTTTCAGCACTGTAGCCAGGCTGACAAAGAGTCAGAGCTCTATTGAGCTGAGTATTCCATTAACTTTAACTAGTAATGACTTCATGACTTTCTTTGCTAACAAAATTTTAACTATTAGAGAAAAAATTACTCATAACCATCCCAAAGACGTATCGTTATCTTTGGCTGCTTTCAGTGATGCCGGTATTTGGTTAGACTCTTTCTCTCCGATTGTTCTGTCTGAGTTATTTTCATTAGTTACTTCATCCAAACCATCAACATGTTTAGTAGACCCCATTCCTACCAGGCTGCTCAAGGAAGCCCTACCATTATTTAATGCTTTGATCTTAAATATGATCAATCTATCTTTGTTAGTTGGCTATGTACCACAGGCTTTTAAGGTGGCAGTAATTAAACCATTACTTAAAAAGCCATCACTTGACCCAGCTATCTTAGCTAATTATAGGCCAATCTCCAACCTTCCTTTTCTCTCAAAAATTCTTGAAAGGGTAGTTGTAAAACAGCTAACTGATCATCTGCAGAGGAATGGTCTATTTGAAGAGTTTCAGTCAGGTTTTAGAATTCATCATAGTACAGAAACAGCATTAGTGAAGGTTACAAATGATCTTCTTATGGCCTCGGACAGTGGACTCATCTCTGTGCTTGTTCTGTTAGACCTCAGTGCTGCTTTTGATACTGTTGACCATAAAATTTTATTACAGAGATTAGAGCATGCCATAGGTATTAAAGGCACTGCGCTGCAGTGGTTTGAATCATATTTGTCTAATAGATTACAATTTGTTCATGTAAATGGGGAATCTTCTTCACAGACTAAAGTTAATTATGGAGTTCCACAAGGAAATATGGTGTCTAACCAGATCCTTACTGTGGATGGCATTACCCTGACCTCTAGTAATACTGTGAGAAATCTTGGAGTCATTTTTGATCAGGATATGTCATTCAAAGCGCATATTAAACAAATATGTAGGACTGCTTTTTTGCATTTACGCAATATCTCTAAAATCAGAAAGGTCTTGTCTCAGAGTGATGCTGAAACACTAATTGAGGCATTTATTTCCTCTAGGCTGGACTATTGTAATTCATTATTATCAGGTTGTCCTAAAAGTTCCCTAAAAAGCCTTCAGTTAATTCAAAATGCTGCAGCTAGAGTACTGACGGGGACTAGAAGGAGAGAGCATATCTCGCCCATATTGGCCTCTCTTCATTGGCTTCCTGTTAATTCTAGAATAGAATTTAAAATTCTTCTTCTTACTTATAAGGTTTTGAATAATCAGGTCCCATCTTATCTTAGGGACCTCGTAGTACCATATCACCCCAATAGAGCGCTTCGCTCTCAGACTGCAGGCTTAGTTGTAGTTCCTAGGGTTTGTAAGAGTAGAATGGGAGGCAGAGCCTTCAGCTTTCAGGCTCCTCTCCTGTGGAACCAGCTCCCAATTCAGATCAGGGAGACAGACACCCTCTCTACTTTTAAGATTAGGCTTAAAACTTTCCTTTTTGCTAAAGCTTATAGTTAGGGCTGGATCAGGTGACCCTGAACCATCCCTTAGTTATGCTGCTATAGACGTAGACTGCTGGGGGGTTCCCATGATGCACTGTTTCTTTCTCTTTTTGCTCTGTATGCACCACTCTGCATTTAATCATTAGTGATCGATCTCTGCTCCCCTCCACAGCGTGTCTTTTTCCTGGTTCTCTCCCTCAGCCCCGGCCAGTCCCGGCAGGGGACTGCCCCTCCCTGAGCCTGGTTCTGCTGGAGGTTTCTTCCTGTTGAAGGGGAGTTTTTCCTTCCCACTGTGGCCAAGTGCTTGCTCACAGGGGGTCGTTTTGACTGTTGGGGTTTTACATAATTATTGTATGGCCTTGCCTTGCAATATAAAGCGCCTTGGGGCAACTGTTTGTTGTGATTTGGCGCTATATAAAAAAAAATTGATTGATTGATTGATTGATCTTGATAAATGCGGTGGGTGGAAACGATCGTAATTATAATAAACACGCCCATAAATATTCAGACTCCACTTCAGACACACCCTCATTTTATGACACTGAAGCCGGGAAGACGGCAATGAAAAAGAACTCCACCAATCACAACGCGTGCCAATAGAGCGTCAAAAGCGGTCTTTGTATTAATTGTTTTGTAGTATATAATCAATAAAGTGTTACAGTGGTCCCTCATTAATCGCTGGAGTTACGTTCTAAAAAATAGCCCGAAATACGCGAAACTGCAATGTAGTCAGCGTTATTTTTTACAATTATTATAGACATTTCAAAGCTGTAAAACCCCTCACTACACAGTTTATACACTTTCTCAATCAGGCATGAACATTTTCTCACTTTTCTCTCATGTGTAAACACTCTCAAAGTTCAAACCTTAGTAGGAAAATAAGACCAAACTGTTTCAGGCCCAAACATTTGTTTGAGAAATAAAAATAGAACGTTTTCCTATAAATAATTATGATGGCATTTAGAACTAATGAATTTAATTTTAACGATCAAGGTACGAGGTCGGACACATAAGAAATTATTAATAGTGACTGACCAGTATTTCACAGATCGGGCCTCTGCGTCCTGACGCTGCACCTTTTTCCACTCACATCTCGCTGCAGCGGGTGTTTGTTTCCGTGTGACAAACACAGTTATTGGTAGTTGTTGGTGCTCTTTTCTCTTCTGGGCAACAAGATTCTTATAAACAGATACGCAGAACACAGAACACTGTAAAAAAAAAAAGGCCTGCAAAATTGGACTAAATACTCCGCGAGACTCCGAGGCCACGACAGGTGAACGGCGTTAGCGAGGGACCACTGTATTCTCTTTTCACATGTCAATAATTCTTGACATGTGGATATTTGCTTGCTCAATTAATAAGACACGTCTAATCTGTCAGATTTCTTTATTTTTTAAATGTATTGCTGTATTTATTTTATTGTGACAACCGAATGGAGACGAAAAAACCTGGCTGCAGCACGGACGAATTAAGGGAATGACGAAACTACAGTTGTTATCAATTTCATTGTCTAAAAAGATCACACCACATGAAGTTAAGCTCAGCGCTGCTCTGGCTCCAGGCTCGAAGTCTGGAGAAAAAGGCGAGCAGCTCTTTCTTTGCAGTCAGCGCTGTAGCCACGGATCGTGCTCCATAACAATCCCACAAAGGCGGGATTTGTATTGATTATTATGTAGTATAATCAGGAAAGTGTTATTTATGTAACATATGCATTGATTTGTATAATGGCACTGATCATCTTCATTTTTATGTGGATTCCAGCGCTGGTTCATTTTGGTGTATAATTTACGCCACCTCTCGACCTGGTGTATATTTTCAGCGCAGCGTACGCCAACGACCACATTGATAAATGCCAAGTAGCGCAGCTGTTTTGGCGTACACCCCATATACGCTCAAATATCATCGTACGCAACGTTGATACATGAGGCCCAATGTGACTTTTTAACCTCTTAAAATGTCAGAGTTAGTCATCTTTGAACTTGTCCAAGGTGTGTGACCCAAGAATGTTCCCTGTGAATTTAAAGACTCTGGCAGTAACAGGACTGGACTTATGATGAGCACAGACAGACAGACGGACAGACAGACAGACGGACAGAGAGACAAACAGACAGACAGATGGACAGAGAGACGCAAAGACTTCACAATATCCAAAGGCCATATTTGATGGCTGCGGGTAATGAATGATCACCCATTCTGTCTCTCTCACATGTGCATTTACACACTTGGCCCTCCGTTTTTGCAGTTGTTCATATGCACACACACACACACACACACACACACACACACACACACACACACACACACACACACACACACACACACACACACACACACACACACACACACACACACACACACACACACACATACACTTCCAGTGAAACACAGACAACGATCTGAGCAGGTTGTTCATAATTATTATTAAACAGGACAATCTGTGAGTCAGTATCAGAGGTTGTTCTGTTCTCAGATCAGAGGTGGGATCTTGCTGGTAACAGTGTGTCGTAACCATCAGCATATACTGTCACAGGTTTTGACCACAACATGTGACAACAACAACATGGCTCCCTGAGAAGGGAACATCTTCAGGGACCATGTTTGCTGATGTGCACAGAGCGCCGACTCTCCAACTATATCTGTGATGTGCTGGTCAGGATCAGATCATTCTGAACCACCCTTTAAACCTCCAGTGGAAACCATCTCTCCTTTGTGTCTGGTCAAAGTACTTTTGGTCTCAGATTTGTACAGAGGCCCCCGAGGCTCAGGTGGAAGGAAATTTAATCATAGTGGATTAACTGTGTCCTGAGATTCATAATCTGTGAACACACTGTTGTCAACTGTGTTTATTTATTGCACAGTCAAGCTTCATGGACCAGTGTGTGTGTGTGTGTGTGTGTGTGTGTGTGTTTGTGTGTTACATTACTGATTAAAGAAAACTATTTATACTAAAATTCAGAGGATGAATAATGTTGAAAACACGAACACAGTCAGATTTTAGTGTCAGTAAGAGCTCACTTCTGTCCAGCAGATGCTCGTTGTCCTTTGAAATCAGTGGGTTGTCTCTTGAAGAGTCAAACCCAAAGTCACACCATTTTTTTCATCAGCTCTTTAATTTAGGATTTTTGTGCATTGATGTGGTGAACTTTTTATTATTGGCATTTACCATTTATATTCATGATTATAGTTTATTATGTTTAACTTTTAGCTGCCATGTTTTTGTTAATTTGGAGACCATAAAAACTCATATTTAAATAACCTTTGTCATTTTTTTTTTAATTAATTTAACTGTTTAGTGTTTCATTATATTTTAAGATATCTTTTTTATTTGTCCCACAATCAGGAATATCTACTGTGCACACAGACTTCAAAAACTTCAAGTGATGAGCTGAACACTAAAACCTGAAGTCCAGTTAGAAGAAAACATCTCTGCTCTTCAAAATGGGAGAAAAATGGGCCATACTAAAATATGAAATGGGGCAAAATTGGGACTGATATTCACGAAAGGGGGGTAGAATATAACAGAATGAAGCTGATTGAACCAGACTGACTCAAAATAATTACTTTTATTCAATTGTTTAGCTTTTTTTGTGAGATGTGCTCAGTACATGTTGTCAGGGCAGGTGCACCATCTGGAGTCCAAGAGATGAAACTTCAGTCAGTAGGTCAGTCTGCTCCATTTTGCTACATTTAATTGCCATTTCATTATTATCAGTCCCATTTTGCTTAGAAATAATTAAAAAAAAAAGCCATTAATTGAATCATATTTGGAGTCAGTCTGCTCCATTTTGTTACGTTTTACCCCGTTTTATAATTATCAGTCCCCATTTCACTTGATCTTGCTTAAAAATAATTAAATAAATTAATTGAATCATATTTAATCATATTTGGAGTCATTCTGGATCAGTCTGCTCAGTTTTGTTACATTTTATCCCTGTTTTGTGGAAAGCCACCACAAGAAGACACACAGACAACCCAGAAGAAGTTCTCGGTTTAAGTGGCTGTGATTGGAGAAACTGTGCACAGTGCAAACTTTGCATTTTGTATCACCAGTTATACAGCTTCATGATGAAGAGGAACAGAGGAGGATTTTCTTAAAAAGACTTAAAAGGTTAGTTACAAATCGCAATACGGTACATCTGAGATACAAGACTAGATTTGATCTGTTTTGGTGAAAGAAAATTCTTCTCTGCTCTACTCGACAATGAAGTGAAGAGAGTTGATGCAAAATTTGTGCACAGAGCGCCGACTCTCCAACTATATCTGTGATGTGCTGGTCAGGATCAGATCATTCTGAACCACCCTTTAAACCTCCAGTGGAAACCATCTCTCCTTTGTGTCTGGTCAAAGATCTTTTAGTGTCAGATTTGTACGGAGGCCCCCGAGGCTCAGGTGGAAGGGAATTTAACACACTTTTGTGAACCATAGACTTCTGTGTTTGTTTATTGCACAGTCAAGCTTCATGGACCAGAGTGTGTGTGTGTGTGTGTGTGTGTGTGTGTGTGTGTGTGTGTGTGTGTGTGTGTGTGTGTGTGTGTGTGTGTGTGTGTGTGTGTGTGTTACATAATTAATTCATGAAAACTCATATTTATGCTAAAATTCAGAGGATGAATCATGTTGAAAACATGAACACAGTCAGATTTTAGTGTCAGTAAGAGCTCACTTCTGTCCAGCAGACGCTCGTTGTCCTTTGAAATCAAGGAAACGTCCCTTTGACCTGAAACTCTTCAGAGACACCAAGCTGGGTTCAGGTTCAGGTCCAGCAGAGGGCGCTGTGTCCTGCTGTGGTCTGGAACACACACAAAGCTCTGAGCAGAGGTAGAAAGAGTTCTGGAAACTTAAGTACAAGTACTGTTACATTGCTGAAATAATACTCATACACAACTAAAACTTTGAGTGTTAAAAAGTACTTTTGTTGAAAGTACTCTTCTCAAAAACTACGGTATTTTCCTGGATTATAAGTCATGGTTTTCTTTCTAATTTGGGAGGTCCTGGGACTTATCTGGTGTAACATTTCAGCAAAAAAATACGTACTCAGAGTACTAATGACTGTTTTGCACTTGACATTTAATTAGTTATAAATAACCAGTGAAATCAAATCAGTGAACTGTGTAGAAAGACTGGAGTATAAGTTACACCTCACCTTTCATTATATTTTAAGATATCATTTTTATTTGTCCCACAATCAGGAATATCTGCTGTGCAGACACACTTCAGAAACTTCAAGATGAGCTGATGACAAAACCTGAAGTCCAGTTAGAAGAAAACATCTCTGCTCTTCAAAATGGGAGAAAAATGGGCCATTTCGCTACATTTAACCGCCATTTCGTTATTATCAGTCCCATTTCGCTTAAAAATAAAGTGATTCAATAAATTGAATCATATTTGGAGTCAGTCTGCTCCATTTTGTTACGTTTTACCCCTGTTTCGTGATTATCAGTCCCAATTTTGTTCCATTTCGCTTTAAAACAATTTTTAAAAAAGTAATTAATTGAAGGGGCAGCATGGTGGCTTAGAGGTTAGCACTGTTGCCTCCAGCGAGAAGGTCGTGGGTTCAATTCCCGTGGCCTTTCTGTGTGGAGTTTGCATGTTCTCCCCGTGTTTGCGTGGGTTTCCTCCGGGTGCTCTGGTTTCCTCCCACATCCAAAGACATGTGGGTTAGGTGGATTGGAATTTTTAAAATTGTCCATAGGTGTGTGTGTGTGTGTGTGTGTGTGTGTGTGTGTCTGTATTTGTTTGTCTATTTGTGGCCCTGCGACAGACTGGCGTCCTGTCTTGGGTGTAACCCGCCTCGCACTCTATGACTACTGGGATAGGCTCCAGCTCCCCACGACCCTTAATTGGACTAAGTGGTAGAAGATGAATGAATTAATTAATGATTAATTAATTGTATCATATTTAATGATATTTAGAGTCATTCTGCTCCATTTCCTTACTTTTTACCGCTACTTCGTGATTATTAGGCTCCATTTTGCCCCATTTCGTCTATTTCATATTTTTGTATAAGCTGAAGAAAAAGTGTCTTTAAAAAGTCCACTTGAGGTCGAAGCTGCAGAAGAGACTTTGGTTAAATGTCCTGAGAGTCCAGCAAACCAACACCTGCTGTTTCATTTTATATTTTAACATTAAATGAATGAATCATTAAAAATGTCCATGAAGTCCAAAGTTCAGTCAAAAGACATTTGCACAGGTAGAAGAAGCCCCGCCCTGATTGTGCATAATTTAAAAACATTCACAATCATGAGAATAGTCAAATTCATATTTTAGAAATTGCTCTGTCCTGATTGCAACATTCAAAGCAATCACATAGTCAACGAATACGTAACTGAATGTTGAAATGACAAAATTAAAAAATATTAGGAGGTTTATGTTGCATTAATAATCACACTGCAGTCATTGTTAAATTATCTCCTGTTGCATTTATAATACATTTGTATTTATTTGCAATGTCTGTTTTTTTCTGGTAGAAATGAGATATGAATAATGTACCAGACTTAAAAATGTACACATTTCTATGCTATTTTATTTGTCTAAAAATAAATGTCCAACAAGAAATAATCTAATCTGAAATAACAGGTAAATTATGGTTTTAATTTACAGATGAAGAATTTTTTTTTTTTTTTTACTATTTTAATTCTAAGTGTTCAAAACTTTTTACAGCAATCAGAAATTAATTTTGAAGTTAAAAAATCTGCAAGGATTTTCTTCAGAAAGCTGTTCTGTATAAAGGAGCAGTCCTGTAACATGTTTCTGCACTGATCTTGTGTTATACAGATCAGTGGTTTCTGCACTGATCTTGTGTTATACAGATCAGTGGTTTCTGCACTGATCTTGTGTTAGACAGATCAGTGGTTTATGCACTGATCTTGTGTTAGACAGATCAGTGGTTTCTGCACTGATCTTGTGTTATACTGATCAGTGGTTTCTGCACTGATCTTGTGTTATACAGATCAGTGGTTTCTGCACTGCAGTCTTCCATGTTTTGGCCTGATGCCTCGTTCCTGTTGGACAGCGCGAAGCAACGTCACAGCTCAGAGCGGCGAAAGTTGGATTGGGTTGAACTTTGACCGTGGCAGTCTGTCGACAAGCGGTGATGCGCGCTCCCAGCAGAAGCTTCCCTTTAGCTCGTTTTTTGATGCGATGCTTCTGCTGTGTCTAAAAAGCCATGCGTCTCTTTGAAAATAATGCTTTTTAGACCTATTCATGACGCCTCTGCTGCTTCCAAAGCGTGCGTTGTGAAAGGCCCATTATGACTGAAGGGTTGGTGGTTCAAATCCGGCTCCCAACCAGACAAAAATCTGCTGTTGTGTCCTTGGCCAAGACACTTAACCCACCTTGCCTGTGCATGAATGAGGTGGTGGTCAGAGGGGCTGTAGGCACAGAATGGCATCCATGCTTCTGTCACTTTGCTCCAGGACAGCTGTGGCTACATTAGTATCTTACCACCACCAATGTGTGTCTGTGTGAGTGAATGAACACTGCAACTTGTAAAGTGCTTTGGGTGTCTTGAAAAGTGCATCACAAATCCAAGTCATTATTATTATTATTATTATTATTATTATATAAACACATAAATGAAGCTGTTTTAGAGAGACCTGATGTCATGGAGCCGCTCTACTGTGACTGACGTCACCCCTGCCACTAAAAAAAAAAAGAAAAAAAGAATGTTCCCTCTGAGTTTAAAGACTCTGGCAGTAACTGGACTCATGATGAGCACAGACAAACAGATGGACAGACAGACAGACACAAAGTCTTTGCAACGCCCAGTGGCCATATTTGATGGCCTTGGGTAATCAATCAATCAATCAACTTTTTTCTTATATAGCGCCAAATCACAACAAACAGTTGCCCCAAGGCGTAATGAATGATCACCCATTCAGTATCTATCAGTATCTAATGTGCTTTTACACACACACACACACACAGACAACGATCTGAGCAGGTTGTTCATAATTATTATTAAACAGGACAATCTGTGAGTCAGTATCAGAGGTTGTTCTGTTCTCAGATCAGATGTGGGATCTTGCTGGTAACAGTGTGTCGTAACCATCAGCATATACTGTCACAGGTGTTGACCACAACATGTGACAACAACAACATGGCTCCTTGAGAAGGGAACATCTTCAGGGACCATGTTTGCTGATGTGCACAGAGCGCCGACTCTCCAACTATATCTGTGATGTGCTGGTCAGGATCAGATCATTCTGAACCACCCTTTAAACCTCCAGTGGAAACCATCTCTCCTTTGTGTCTGGTCAAAGTACTTTTGGTCTCAGATTTGTACAGAGGCCCCCGAGGCTCAGGTGGAAGGAAATTTAATCATAGTGGATTAACTGTGTCCTGAGATTCATAATCTGTCAGAGGATGAATCATGTTGAAAACATGAACACAGTCAGATTTTAGTGTCAGTAAGAGCTCACTTCTGTCCAGCAGACGCTTGTTGTCCTTTGAAATCAATGAAATGCAGTGATGCCGGTAACGCGTTACTTAGTAACGCGTTACTCTAATCTGACCATTTTTTTTAGTAACGAGTAATCTAACGCATTAATCTTTCCAAATCAGTAATCAGATTAAAGTTACTTCTCCATGTCACTGTGCGTTACTATTATTTTTCATTGTGGGTCGATAGCAGCATTAAACTTGGTCTGTGGGCAGGAGGTCGGGGTTCGACTGAACTGCCCACTTTAAGCGAGTTGTGAGCTTTTCATCCGCGGTTTTTTGCAGCTGCTCGACTCGTCGTCACCTCTTAAAGCGCGGTGATCAGCACACCTGCACTGAGCTTTACAAAGACATTTTTATACTTTTTTTCCTCCTTTATTTTGAATTCTGAGCTGAGCCGCTCCGTATCTGCACGTTAAAACAGCTGATCCTCCGTGACGCGTCAACAACTAACACTATTTTCCACTCAAATGCACCTAAACTCTCTTTCTGAGGACCACATGATGTGAAAACACAATAAAACTTTCTTACCTGTAAATCTGGTCACGTTTTCTGCATAAATAAATGTTATCCATTCTTTGTGCTCAAACACCAAAGTAGGGGCGAATCCAGATGGAATGGGGGCGTAGGGGAGGGATGTGCCCCCCCCACAACACCCCGAGATTAAAGGTCCAGTTTTGAAGCCTTTTTTTACTACAACTACTAATACTACTTAAATAATATTAATTTCGACAAGTAAAATATTTAGAGAGAATTTAAATGTTAGAAAAATGCTAGAATGAATTTAATAGTTACATTTATAAACAATGTAGGTTAGAAATGGCAAGTTTTACTGTTACAGTGCTGTCAACAGTTAAATATGAGGTCAAGAAAGAGGTCTTTATTTTACTTTTTATAAAACAAGTATTTATTTTCATTGAAGTCAAGAAAGGGTGACTATAAAGTAAGTTTTGGCAAAACAGGTATCATTGTCATGTTGAGGTGGCAGAGGGTTGTTGTCGGCAGCTGGGAAAAGTAACTAAAAAAGTAACTAGTAATCTAACTTAGTTACTTTTACAATTGAGTAATCAGTAAAGTAACTAAGTTACTTTTTCAAGGAGTAATCAGTAATTGGATTACTTTTTCAAAGTAACTGTGGCAACACTGATGAAATGTCTCTGACTTGTCACTCTTCAGAGACACCAAGCTGGGTTCAGGTTCAGGTCCAGCAGAGGGCGCTGTGTCCTGATGTGGTCTGGAACACACACAAAGCTCTGAGCAGAGGTAGAAAGAGTTCTGGAAACTTAAGTACAAGTACTGTTACATTGCTGAAATAATACTCATTTACAAGTAAATGTTTGAGTGTTAAAAAGTACTTTTGTTGAAAGTACTCTTCTCAAAAACTACGGTATTTTCCTGGATTATAAGTCATGGTTTTCTTTCTAATTTGGGAGGTCCTGGGACTTATCTGGTGTAACATTTCTGTTGGGAAAGTGTAAGTACACGGACCCACAACAAGGGGCGCAAATGAACGGACAATAGAATAGGTCAAATAACACCACTTTACTGTTGCGAACGTGCACAACAAACACAACAGATTCCACAATAGATCAAAGGTCAAATTACAAGGTGTCGTGTGGGCAGGCTCGAAGATAGGAGACGCCTGTCCAAAGCAGAACCGGAACCACACGATTTCCTCCGCCACCAGACCCCGGGAATACTGGAGCCGCCAAGTCCCGAACTCCCAGGTGGCCACTGCCTCCGCGTGTCGGACCTGGTACTGCTGGCGAGGAACAAAAACACAATTAAACGTGGGTGCGTCTGCACCCAGCAATCTGCACGGCAGGGAAGCTACCTCCACCTCTCGTTGGAGAAAAAGTCTGTCATCACTCACAAAAATCACAACAAAAAGGCTTTCTATCAAGCAGTCAGGCTGAGGATATTACCTTTCAGGTAGAACGATATCTCGGCAAAGAGGTGGAGATGACGTCTTGCTGATATACCGATGCAGATCAGATGAGTGGTGACAGCTGTCACAGGTGATGAGTGTCAGCTGTCACCCCGGCTGCTCCTGTGAGGCGGCAGCACCCTCTGGTGCCTGGAGCCCGCACTCCAGGCAGGGTGCCCTCTGGTGGTGGTGGGCCAGCAGTACCTCCTCTTCAGCAGCCCACACAACAGGACCCCCCCCTCAACGGGCGCCTCCTGGCGCCCGACCAGGCTTGTCCGGGTGGCGGCGGTAGAAATCGGCCAGGAGGGCCGGGTCCAGAATGAAGCTCCTCTTCACCCAGGAGCGTTCTTCAGGTCCGTACCCCTCCCAGTCCACCAAATACTGGAAACCCCGGCCCATCCTACGGACATCCAAAAGCCGGCGCACAGTCCAAGCCGGCTCGCCATCGATGATCCGGGCAGGAGGCGGTGCCGGACCCGGAGTACAGAGGGGTGAGGTGTGATGTGGTTTGATTCGGGACACGTGAAATACAGGATGGATCCGCAGTGAGGCCGGCAGCTGAAGCCTCACTGCGGCTGGACTGATGACCTTCTGGATCTTGAAGGGACAGATGTAACGGTCCTGTAACTTGGGGGAGTCCACTTTGAGGGGGATGTCCTTTATCGACAACCACACCTCCTGCCCTGGCCGATACGCAGGGGCCGGGGTCCGCCGACGGTCTGCATGGGCGTTTGACCTCATCCGGGCCCTCAGCAAGGCAGAACGGGCGGCACGCCACACCCGACGGCACTTCCGTAGGTGGGCCTGGACCGAGGGCACACAGACCTCTCCCTCAACCACTGGAAACAAAGGCGGTTGGTACCCCAGACATACCTCGAAAGGGGAGAGGCCGGTGGCTGACGACACCTGGCTGTTATGGGCATACAGCCAGGATGGGTACTCCAGGCCGCCGGGTGCGCGGCTGTCACGCAACGCAGGGCCTGCTCCATCTCCTGGTTGGCCCGTTCTGCTTGCCCGTTGGTCTGGGGATGGTACCCAGATGAGAGACTCACCGTGGCCCCCAGTTCCCGGCAGAAGCTCCTCCAGACGTGCGAGGAGAACTGGGGACCGCGATCTGAGACAATGTCTGTTGGGATCCCATGCAGCCGGACGACGTGGTGAACCAGGAGGTCCGCTGTCTCCTGGGCCGTCGGGAGCTTCGGGAGGGCCACGAAGTGGGCCGCCTTGGAGAATCGGTCCACTATCGTGAGGATGGTGGTGTTGCCCTGGGACGGCGGGAGACCCGTGACAAAATCCAGGCCGATGTGGGACCAGGGGCGATGGGGCACGGGCAGCGGCTGGAGCAGACCCAAAGCCCTACGATGGTCAGCCTTGCCCCTGGCGCAGGTGGTGCAGGCCTGGATATAATCCCGGACGTCGGCCTCTAGGGACGCCCACCAGAAGCGCTGCCGGACAACTGCCACGGTTCTTCGCACCCCTGGATGACAGGAGAGCTTAGAGCCGTGACAGAAGACCAGGACTGCAGCCCTAGCTTCTGGTGGGACGTAAAGTCTGTTCTTCGGCCCAGTTACGGGGTACGGGCTTTGTGCCAGGGCCTCCCGGACGGTTCTCTCTACGTCCCAGGTGAGGGTGGCCACGATAGTGGACTCCGGGATGATGGGTTCCGGTGGATCCGACAACTCCGTTTTGACTTCATCTTCATGTACCCGGGACAAGGCATCCGATCTCTGGTTCTTGGTCCCGGGACGGTAGGTGATCCGGAAGTCAAAACGGCCGAAGAACAGTGACCAGCGGGCTTGCCTGGGATTCAGCCGCTTGGCGGTCCTGATATACTCCAGGTTCCGGTGGTCAGTGAAAACCGTGAATGGCACGGACGTTCCCTCCAACAGATGTCTCCACTCTTCAAGAGCCTCTTTCACCGCAAGGAGTTCTCGATTGCCGACGTCATAGTTCCGTTCGGCCGGGGTCAACCTGCGGGAAAAATAGGCACACGGGTGAAGGACCTTATCGGTCTTCCCGCTCTGGGAAAGCACAGCTCCTATCCCTGAGTCCGAGGCGTCCACTTCAACCACTAACTGGCGACTAGGATCGGGCTGCACCAGAACGGGTGCAGACGAGAAGCGCCGTTTCAACTCCTTGAACGCGGCATCGCAACGATCCGACCAGGTGAAGGGAACTTTTGGTGAGGTCAGGGCTGTCAGGGGGCTAACTACCTGACTGTAGCCCTTAATGAACCTCCTGTAGAAATTAGCAAAGCCGAGGAACTGTTGCAGCTTCCTACGGCTAGTGGGTTGGGGCCAGTCTCTCACCGCCGCAACCTTGGCCGGATCAGGAGCGACGGAGTTGGGGGAGATGATAAACCCCAGGAAGGACAAAGAGGTGCGGTGGAACTCACACTTCTCGCCCTTCACAAACAGCCGGTTCTCCAACAACCGCTGCAGGACCTGACGTACATGCCGGACATGAGTCTCAGGATCCGGAGAAAAGATGAGTATATCGTCTAGATATACGAAGACGAATCGGTGCAGGAAATCCCGCAAGACATCATTAACTAATGCTTGGAACGTCGCGGGGGCGTTGGTGAGGCCGAACGGCATGACCAGGTACTCAAAGTGACCTAATGGGGTGTTGAATGCCGTCTTCCATTCGTCTCCCTTCCGGATCCGAACCAGGTGATACGCATTTCTAAGATCCAGTTTAGTAAAGATTTTGGCTCCATGCAGGGGGGTGAACACGGAATCTAATAATGGCAACGGGTATCGGTTGCGAACCGTAATCTCGTTCAGCCCCCTGTAATCAATACATGGACGAAGTCCGCCATCTTTCTTGCCCACAAAAAAGAAACCTGCCCCCATCGGGGAGGTGGAGTTCCGGATCAGCCCGGCAGCTAATGAGTCCCGGATGTAGGTCTCCATTGATTTGCGCTCAGGTCGTGAGAGGTTGTACAGCCTGCTGGACGGGAACTCAGCGCCCGGAACCAAATCAATGGCACAATCGTACGGACGGTGCGGGGGAAGGGTGAGTGCCAGGTCCTTGCTGAAGACGTCAGCAAGATCGTGGTACTCAACCGGCACCGCCGTCAGATTGGGCGGGACTTTGACCTCCTCCTTAGCCTGGGAACCGGGAGGAACCGAGGATCCTAAACACACCCGATGGCAGGTTTCGCTCCACTGAACCACCACCCCAGACGGCCAATCGATCCGGGGATTGTGCTTTAACATCCATGGGATGCCCAAAATCACGCGGGAGGTGGCAGGAGTTACAAAAAACTCAATCTCCTCCCGGTGGTTTCCAGACACCACCAGAGTTACTGGTGGTGTCTTGAGTGTGAGTAAAGGGAGGAGGGTGCCATCTAGTGCCCGCACCTGCAATGGCGTAGGAAGCGCCACCAGAGGGAGCCCTACCTCCTTTGCCCATCTGCTGTCTAGCAGATTCCCTTCTGACCCCGTGTCCACCAGTGCTGGGGCTTGAAGGGTTAAATCCCCGCTCAGGATTGTGACTGGGAGTCGTGTGGCAATTTGTGTGTGTCTCACTTGAATGTCTTGACCCCCCCTTAGCCCAGTCTCTAAGGGCGAGTGTTGACGTTTTGGCCGTTTGGGGCAGTCTCTCTGTGTGTGCTCTGTTGAGCTGCAGAGAAAACACTCTCCACGGATCAGCCTCCCCATTTTGGCCCTGTGCGTTTCCCTAACAACGTCAGCAGGGGGAGCTGTTGCCCCACAAAGCGCTGCGGCTGTGGAGCGTGGGGAGGACGGCCCCTTTTCGAACCCGGAAGGGAGAGGGGCGGCGCGTATCCGGTCACGTCCTTCGCCTCGCTCCCGACGGCGTTCCTCTAACCGATTGTCTAATCGTATAACGAGATCAATAAGCCCGTCTAAATCCCGCGGTTCGTCCTTGGCCACCAGGAGCTCCTTCAGGACCAACGACAGTCCGTTTACGAAGGCGGCGCGGAGGGCAGTGTTATTCCAGCCGGACCTCGCAGCCGCGATGCGGAAGTCGACTGCATAAGCAGCTGCGCTCCGGCGCCCCTGTCTCATTGACAGCAGCACGGCTGAAGCGGTCTCTCCTCTATTTGGATGATCGAACACTGTTCTGAACTCCCTCACAAACCCATCATATGTCAGAAGGAGCCGTGAATTTTGCTCCCAAAGCGCTGTAGCCCAAGCGCGTGCCTTGCCGCGAAGCAGATTAATTACATAAGCTATCTTACTAGCATCAGTCGCGTACATGACGGGACGTTGTGTGAAGACGAGCGAACACTGCATAAGGAAGTCCGCGCACGTCTCCACACAACCTCCGTACGGCTCTGGAGGGCTTATGTATGCTTCAGGGGAAGGTGGGAGGGGTCGTTGAACGACCAGTGGAACGTCACTGTTACGCACAGGGTCGACAGGAGGGGGAGCCGCAGCAGCGCCCTGAGGGCGCGCTTCCACCTGCGCGGCGAGAGCCTCCACCCTGCGGTTAAGGAGGACGTTCTGCTCGGTCATTAAATCCAACCGAGCCGTGAAAACGGTGAGGATCCGCTGCAACTCACCGATCATTCCTCCTGCGGGCGCCTGTGCGTCCTGTTCTTCCATTGGCCGTTCAACAGCCGGTTGACGCCCCTCGGGATCCATGACGTTGGCCGAGATATCCTGTTGGGAAAGTGTAAGTACACGGACCCACAACAGGGGGCGCAAATGAACGGACAATAGAATAGGTCAAATAACAACACTTTACTGTTGCGAACGTGCACAACAAACACCACAGATTCCACAATAGATCAAAGGTCAAATTACAAGGTGTCGTGTGGGCAGGCTCGAAGATAGGAGACGCCTGTCCAAAGCAGAACCGGAACCACACGATTTCCTCCGCCACCAGACCCCGGGAATACTGGAGCCGCCAAGTCCCGAACTCCCAGGTGGCCACTGCCTCCGCGTGTCGGACCTGGTACTGCTGGCGAGGAACAAAAACACAATTAAACGTGGGTGCGTCTGCACCCAGCAATCTGCACGGCAGGGAAGCTACCTCCACCTCTCGTTGGAGAAAAAGTCTGTTATCACTCACAAAAATCACAACAAAAAGGCTTTCTATCAAGCAGTCAGGCTGAGGATATTACCTTTCAGGTAGAACGATATCTCGGCAAAGAGGTGGAGATGACGTCTTGCTGATATACCGATGCAGATCAGATGAGTGGTGACAGCTGTCACAGGTGATGAGTGTCAGCTGTCACCCCGGCTGCTCCTGTGAGGCGGCAGCGCCCTCTGGTGCCTGGAGCCCGCACTCCAGGCAGGGTGCCCTCTGGTGGTGGTGGGCCAGCAGTACCTCCTCTTCAGCAGCCCACACAACAATTTCAGGAAAAAATACGTACTCAGAGTACTAATGACTGTTTAGTACTTGATATTTAATTAGTTATAAATAAACAGTGAAATCAAATCAGTGATCTGTGTAGAAAATACAGACTGGAGTATAAGTTACACCTGTGAAACGTGACTCTTGAAGAGTCAAACCCAAACTCACACCATTTTTTTCATCATCTCTTTAATTTAGGATTTTTGTGCATTGATGTGGTGAACTTTTTATTATTGGCATTTACCATTTATATTCATGATTATAGTTTATTATGTTTAGCTTTTAGCTGCCATGTTTTTGTTAATTCGGGGACCATAAAAACTCATATTTAAATAACCTTTGTCATTTTTTTTATTAATTTAACTGTTTAGTGTTTCATTATATTTTAAGATTTTTTTTTTTTTTATTTGTCCCACAATCAGGAATATCTACTGTGCACACAGACTTCAAAAACTTCAAGTGATGAGCTGAACACTAAAACCTGAAGTCCAGTTAGAAGAAAACATCTCTGCTCTTCACAATTGGACAAAAATGGGCCATACTAAAATATGAAATGGGGCAAAATTGGGACTGATATTCACGAAAGGGGGGTAGAATATAACAGAATGAAGCTGATTGAACCAGACTGACTCAAAATAATTACTTTTATTCAATTGTTTAGCTTTTTTTGTGAGATGCACTCAGTACATGTTGTCAGGGCAGGTGCACCATCTCGAGTTCAAGAGATGAAACTTCAGTCAGTAGGTCAGTCTGCTCCATTTTGCTACATTTAATCGCCATTTCTTTATTATCAGTCCCATTTTGCTTAAAAATAATTAAATAAAAGCCATTAATTGAATCATATTTGGAGTCAGTCTGCTCCATTTTGTTACGTTTTACCCCCGTTTTATAATTATCAGTCCCCATTTCACTTGATTTTGCTTAAAAATAATTAAATAAAAGTAATTAATTGAATCATATTTAATCATATTTGGAGTCATTCTGGATCAGTCTGTTCAATTTTGTTACATTTTAAACCTGTTTTGTGGAAAGCCACCACAAGAAAGCCACCAAGACACACAGACAACCCAGAAGAAGATCTCGGTTTAAGTGGCTGTGATTGGAGAAACTGTGCACAGTGCAAACTTTGCATTTTGTATCACCAGTTATACAGCTTCATGATGAAGAGGAACAGAGGAGGATTTTCTTAAAACGACTTAAAAGGTTAGTTACAAATTGCAATACGGTACATCTGAGATACAAGACTAGATTTGATCTGTTTTGCTGAAAGAAAATTCTTCTCTGCTCTACTCGACAATGAAGTGAAGAGAGTGTGTTACATAATTAATTAATGAAAACTCCTATTTATGCTAAAATTCAGAGGATGAATAATGTTGAAAACATGAACACAGTCAGATTTTAGTGTCAGTAAGAGCTCACTTCTGTCCAGCAGACGCTCGTTGTCCTTTGAAATCATCGAGACGTCTCATAGACCTGTCACTCTTCAGAGACACCAAGCTGGGTTCAGGTTCAGGTCCAGCAGAGGGCGCTGTGTCCTGCTGTGGTCTGGAACACACACAAAGCTCTGAGCAGAGGTAGAAAGAGTTCTGGAAACTTAAGTACAAGTACTGTTACATTGCTGAAATAATACTCATTTACAAGTAAAACTTTGAGTGTTAAAAAGTACTTTTGTTGAAAGTACTCTTCTCAAAAACTACGGTATTTTCCTGGATTATAAGTCATGGTTTTCGTTCTAATTTGGGAGGTCCTGTGACTTATCTGGTGTAACATTTCAGCAAAAAATACGTACTCAGAGTACTAATGACTGTTTAGTACTTGATATTTAATTAGTTATAAATTATCAGTGAAATCAGATCAGTGATCTGTGTAGAAAATACAGACTGGAGTATAAGTTACACCTGTTAAATGTGACTCTTGAAGAGTCAAACCCAAAGTCACACCATTTTTTCATCAGCTCTTTAATTTGGGATTTTTGTGCATTGATGTTGTGTACATTTAATTATTGGCATTTACGTTTATATTTATGATTATAGTTTATTTTGTTTAGTGCTTTGATTCCTGTTGAAGTCCGATGTCTCATTTCCTCCCAAGCTAGTAGTAAAATATATGTATATATAAAAAAAACAAGAAAGTCCCTTCGGCTGCTTCCTTGTTTTCACTCAGAGTTGCCACAGCAGCTCCAAGATAGACCTGCATGTTGAATTTTGGCACAAGTTTTATGCCGGATGCCTTTCCTCTCACAACTTCACATGACAAAGATGAAGATGGCAGGGTTGGGGTTTGAACCAGGAGCCTTGCAGACTAAAATCAAATGTACAAACCAGTTTGACAACACTCCTGCTGGATGTTGTCCCGCCATATATTTGTTTTGAACAAAAATTGCTCAGGTTTGATCGATCTATCTATCTATCTATCTATCTATCTATCTATCTATCTATCTATCTATCTATCTATCTATCTATCTATCTATCTATCTATCTATCTATCTATCTATCTATCTATCTATCTATCTATCTATCTATCTATCTATCTATCTATCTATCTATCTATCTATCTATCTATCTATCTATCTATCTATCTATCTATCTATCTATCTATCTATCTATCTATCTATATATATATATAAAACACCCAGTTAAAGCAATGGATCTTACTTCTGCAAATTTGTCTGAGTTGAGAATAATTTAAAATAAATTATGACGTGCACTTCTGAAGGTTTAATGTTCAGCTAACGTTAGCTTAGCCTTTTAGCTGCAGAATCACAGTCAGCTGAGTGAACGTTTTATCTTGTAAATAAGTCTTTTTTTTTACCAAATAAAGCTGCTGTGTTTTTGTTAATTCTGAGACCATAAAAACTCAACTTTAAATAACCTTTGTCATTTTTTTAATTTTTATTATTTTAACTGTTTAGTGTTTCATTATATTTTAAGATATCATTTTTATTTGTCCCACAATCAGGAATATCTGCTGTGCAGACGCATTTCAAAAACTTCAAGTGATGAACTGATGACAAAACCTGAAGTCCAGTTAGAAGAAAACATCTCTGCTCTTCAAAATGGGAGAAAAATGGGCCATACTAAAATATGAAATGGGGCGAAATGGGGACTGATAATCACGAAATGGGGTAAAATGTAACGAAATGGAGCAGATTGACTCAGACTGACTCCAAATAATTACTTTTATTTAATTGTTTAGCTTTTGTTTTTTTATGAGATGTGCTCAGTACATGTCGTAGGGGCAGGTGCACCATCTGGAGTTCAAGAGATGAAACTTCAGTCAGTGGGTCAGTCTGCCCCATTTCGCTACATTTAACGCCATTTCGTTATTATCAGTCCCATTTCGCTTAAAAATAAAGTGATTCAATAAATTGAATCATATTTGGAGTCAGTCTGCTCCATTTTGTTACGTTTTACCCCCATTTCGTGATTATCAGTCCCCATTTTGTTCCATTTCGCTTTAAAACAATTTTTAAAAAGTAATTAATTGAAGGGGCAGCACTGTGGCTTAGTGTTTAGCACTGTTGCCAGCATTGAAAAGGTCGTGGGTTCAATTCCCGTGGCCTTTCTGTGTGGAGTTTGCATGTTCTCCCCGTGTTTGCGTGGGTTTCCTCCAGGTGCTCCGGTTTTCTCCCACATCCAAAGACATGTGGGTTAGGTGGATTGGAATCTTTAAAATTGTCCATAGCTGTGTGTGTGTGTGTGTGTGTGTGTGTGTGTGTGTGTGTGTGTGTGTGTGTGTGTGTGTGTGTGTGTGTGTGTGTGTGTGTGTGTGTGTGTGTGTGTGTGTGTGTGTGTCTGTATTTGTTTGTCTATTTGTGGCCCTGCGACTGGCGTCCTGTCCTGGGTGTAACCCGCCTCGCACTCTATGACTGCTGGGATAGGCTCCAGCTCCCCGCGACCCTTAATTGGACTAAGTGGTAGAAGATGAATGAATGAATGAATGAATAATTAATTGTATCATATTTAATGATATTTAGAGTCATTCTGCTCCATTTCCTTACTTTTTACCGCTATTTCGTGATTATTAGGCTCCATTTTGCCCCATTTCGTCTATTTCATATTTTAGTATAAGCCGAAGAAAAAGTGTCTTTAAAAAGTCCACTTGAGGTCGAAGCTGCAGAAGAGACTTTGGTTAAATGTCCTGAGAGTTCAGCAAACCAACACCTGCTGTTTCATTTTATGTTTTAACATTAAATGAATGAATCATTAAAAATGTCCATGAAGTCCAAAGTTCAGTCAAAAGACATTTGCACAGGTAGAAGAAGCCCCGCCCTGATTGTGCATAATTTAAAAACATTCACAATCATGAGAATAGTCAAATTCATATTTTAGAAATTGCTCTGTCCTGATTGCAACATTCAAAGCAATCACATAGTCAACGAGGACGTAACTGAATGTTGAAATGACAAAATTAAAAAATATCAGTAGGTTTATGTTGCATTAATAATCACACTGCAGTCATTGTTAAAGTATCTTCTGTTGCATTTATAATAAACATTTGTATTTATTTGCAATGTCTGTTTTTTTCTGGTTGAAATGAGATATGAATAATGTACCAGACTTAAAAATGTACACATTTCTATGCTATTTTATTTGTCTAAAAATAAATGTCCAAGGTTCCTTATGTTAAACAAGAAATAATCTAATCTGAAATAACAGGTAAATTATGGTTTTAATATACAGATGAAGAATTTATTTATTTTTTTTTTTACTATTTTAATTCTAAGTGTTCAAAACTTTTTGCAGCAATCAGAATTTAATTTTGAGGTTAAAAAAAATCTGCAAGGATTTTCTTCAGAAAGCTGTTCTGTATAAAGGAGCAGTCCCGTAACACGTTTCTGCACTGATCTTGTGTTATACTGATCAGTGGTTTCTGCACTGATCTTGTGTTATACAGATCAGTTGTTTCTGCACTGATCTTGTGTTATACTGATCAGTGGTTTCTGCACTGATCTTGTGTTATACTGATCAGTGGTTTCTGCACTGATCTTGTGTTATACTGATCAATGGATTCTGCACTGATCTTGTGTTTGACAGATCAGTGGTTTCTGCACTGAGCTTGTGTTATACAGATCAGTGGTTTATGCACTGATCTTGTGTTTGACAGATGAGTGGTTTCTGCACTGATCTTGTGTTATACAGATCAGTGGTTTCTGCACTGATCTTGTGTTATACAGATCAGTGGTTTCTGCACTGCAGTCTTCCATGTTTTGGCCTGATGCCTCATTCCTGTTGGACAGCGCGAAGCAACGTCACAGCTCAGAGCGGCGAAAGTTGGATTGGGTTGAACTTTGACCGTGGCAGTCTGTCGACAAGCAGTGATGCGCGCTCCCAGCAGAAGCTTCCCTTTAGCTCGTTTTTTGATGCGATGCTTCTGCTGTGTCTAAAAAGCCATGCGTCTCTTTGAAAATAATGCTTTTTAGACCTATTCATGATGCCTCTGCTGCTTCCAAAACATATTGTTATTTTTATATAAACACATAAATTAAGCTGTTTTAGAGAGACCTGATGTCATGGAGCCGCTCTACTGTGACTGACGTCACCCCTGCCACTAAAAAAAAAAAAACAAAAAAAAAAAAGAATGTTCCCTCTGAGTTTAAAGACAGTAACTGGACTCATGATGAGCACAGACAAACAGACACAAAGTCTTTGCAACGCCCAGTGGCCATATTTGATGGCCTCGGGTAATGAATGATCACTCATTCTGTAGCTCTCTAATGTGTTTTTACACACACACACAACAATCTGAGCAGGTTGTTCATAATTATTATTAAACAGGACAATCTGTGAGTCAGTATCAGAGGTTGTTCTGTTCTCAGATCAGATGTGGGATCTTGCTGGCAACAGTGTGTCGTAACCATCAGTGTTATGTGTCGGACGCAGCCCGGAGAACCGACCAGCGTTTGAAGGACCCAGTATAAAATAAGCAGAGCACGGTACAAAGGATAACAGAGTTTAATGAACATAGCAGTGCTGTGAAAAAATATAAAAGTGCGCGGTCTGGCGTGGTGGTTTTGCGGTGCGCTCCCAGCAGCGCCAACGGTCCGGAGCCAGAACCAACCCGGACCCAAGGACCCCTCCGACACCCCCCAGGTGGCCGCGACAAACCGAGTCTGTGAAAGAAGGAATCATTATGTGAGTCCACACTCAACACACAGAGAGAACACTCAAAGGTGCACAAACAGCAAACACTTCCTGGCTTAATTACTAATCAGCTTCCCACCCTGCAGGCATGGAACACCCAGTTCACAAAACTCCACTGCAGAGGAAGCTGATTACATGACCAACATACAGCTCAATATAATAAGGTGTGAGGGACACCACATTTACTGACTGTATAAATGTTAGTCACAAAATCTAAC
Source organism: Thalassophryne amazonica (assembly GCF_902500255.1). NCBI lineage: Eukaryota > Metazoa > Chordata > Actinopteri > Batrachoidiformes > Batrachoididae > Thalassophryne > Thalassophryne amazonica. The sequence continues at coordinate 34,256,590 of NC_047124.1, read as the reverse complement.
GTACCTCAGGAAGTGTGCTGACGAGCGTGAGACCTCACCCCCTCCTCTTTCACAGACCATGCATCAAACCTGGACGTTCTCTGCATCCACTGATGATGAGATGGCTCCCAAGACGACGATCTCACCCGTCTGGTCACAAGGTCGAGTCTCTGGCAAATACACACTGTGTACTCCAGTCTTAAATGCCAGCATGTTCCAATCCATGTAGATGCACCACAGCTGTGAGTCCTGACGAGCCGCAGGTGATCAGCCTCAGGTGATCAGGGTGAGGTCCTGATAAACTCAGCTACACAGCCACTCAGTCCCAAATGCAAGCCACCTGGAAGGAAAAACAAAAGACAGGACAAAAAACAGAAACAAAAAGGTAGCCAGGCCCCCCCAGCCATACAACAGTACCCCACCCTCACGGGAAGCCTCCCAGCGACCACACAAACCTGGCCCAGGAGAAACACCCCCCTCCAGGGACCATGGCTGGAAACCGTATCCGCATTTATCTTCCAACAGAATCTTCATCTAACAGAACGGTTGATGTCTTCTCCTCTGGCTGCATCTTTGCCCCTGTTTCTATCAGTCAATTAGCACAGGTGTGGCCAGGAGTTCTTGAACCTGTGCGGTCAGCCTTTGTCCAACCATGTTCACAGTCTGATTAGTCATAAAACAAAAAAGACAAACACAAACAACCAAACCCCCCCCCCCCTCCCCAGGGGACCGTCCCATCAAACCCCGGGAAGAGGAGAAAAGAAAAACACAACCCGAACTTAAGCTTACGAATAAAAATGCTAACACCCCCCCCCCCCCCTCCCCAGAGGACCGTTCCATCAAACCCCGGGAAGGGGAGAGAAGAAAAACAACCCAAACTTAAGCTAACAAATAAAAACACTAACACCCCCCCCCCCCTAACGACATGTAGGGACCAACACCCCCTAGAGGACATCCCGCCAGCTCCAGGAGTAATAACCACAGCCGAGGTCCCTCTGGGATCCAATGTCACCCACGGGGACTCCCAGCACCTCCCAGAGGACCATTCCATCAACCCCAGGAGACGCCTCCCCTCATGACCAACGGACCCAGCCCCGACCGTCTATGGCTAGATGGACCCACAGCCCTTTCCTCCCCAGAGGACACCACAGTCAAACCCTGAGGGCGGAAACTGGGGGGAAAAACAAAAGGAGAAAAAAAAACATACAAACAAAACAACCCCAACCCCACCCCCTTGGCGCAGTGGAAACTGGAAGCATGTCCAGTGTCACCAACCGTGACTATACCCCAGAAGTCAACCGGGAGGAGTGGAACAGCGGTTATGGCAGACGGCACAAAACGGCACCACTCCTCCGACTTCCAAACCAGCTACGGGTATATCCCACTGCCCCAAACCTCAGCCACGCCGATGGCAGACGGCTCAAAGGTGCACTGAAGCCAGAGGTGGAAGAGGGAATCAACAAACAACCCCCCCCCCCCCCAGGTGCAGAGGTTACCTGGGAAACGCCCAGAATAACCAAACTGCACCACTCCAGCAACGCCGACACTACGGCTCACACGGCTGGAGCCAGAGGAGAAGAGAGGGAACAAAAAGAAAATACCCCAACCCCCCCCCTCCCCTCCCAGGTGCAGAGGTTATCTGAGAAATGCCCAGCATAACCAAACTGCACCACTCCATCAACGCCGACTCTACGGCTCACCCGGCTGGAGTCAGAGGAGAAGAGAGGGCATAACAAAAAACAAAACAAAAAAAAAGAAAAAAGAAAAAACAACCCAATTACCCCCCATCACCCCCCAGGGGACCGTCCCATCAAACCCTGGGGAGGTGAAACTAAAAGAAATAAAAAGAAAGACTAACAGACTAACATAAAGTTGCTTGGGTCCTTTTTTGTTGCTCCAAACAGGCTGCAGGGTCACAACCCCAGACCCTAATAGTGGAAAACAAAAAATAAAATCCCACACAAAAACCAACTGAAAAAACACCCACACAAAATGAACTAACACAAAACAAATAAGTGATTTATACCATCAAGCTCAAACAAATTGAACACACCTGTTCCAACTTAAGAGCTTGACGGTAATGTGACTCAGTCACCAACAGCAGGAGCCAGAGTGCTAAAAATGAAAAAACCCCTTTGGTGACAGAGAAAACAAACGAGCTGCTTTTCTGTGCGCAGCTGTGTGCAACACACAACCAAAAATGTGATTCAACTAAATACCACCGGAGCTGACACAACAGACGCAGTAGCTATCATTACCCAGGGAAACGGGGCTACGACTGTAACACAGGAAGCACCGCGACCCGTGCCACAGAGCTCCGCCGTGCGCGTTCACCCATTACAGACACACTCCTGCAGCTCCCGTTTAAACCTCTTATCCGGTCGAAGTGTGACGCGAAGCCGTCGCCAGTCACACTCCACCACGACCCACGGATAAGGCACAAACACAGGAAACACGGCTGCATGAGCGCTCAAGTCAGTATTCAGTAATGGGTTCTCCAACGCGCACCATCCGGGCGGAGAGCACCCGCAACTGATCCGGATAACTTCTGAACGTCTGCTGCCGCCTTCCCGGCGCGTTACCGTCTCTGCTACTGCTGGGTCCGTGATGTTTGGCCAGAGACTACTGTTATGTGTCGGACGCAGCCCGGAGAACCGACCAGCGTTTGAAGGACCCAGTATAAAATAAGCAGAGCACGGTACAAAGGATAACAGAGTTTAATGAACATAACAGTGCTGTGAAAAAATATAAAAGTGCGCGGTCTGGCGTGGTGGTTTTGCGGTGCGCTCCCAGCAGCGCCAACGGTCCGGAGCCAGAACCAACCCGGACCCAAGGACCCCGCCGACACCCCCCAGGTGGCCGCGACAAACCGAGTCTGTGAAAGAAGGAATCATTATGTGAGTCCACACTCAACACACAGAACACTCAAAGGTGCACAAACAGCAAACACTTCCTGGCTTAATTACTAATCAGCTTCCCACCCTGCAGGCATGGAACACCCAGTTCACAAAACTCCACTGCAGAGGAAGCTGATTACATGACCAACATACAGCTCAATATAATAAGGTGTGAGGGACACCACATTTACTGACTGTATAAATGTTAGTCACAAAATCTAACGTACCTCAGGAAGTGTGCTGACGAGCGTGAGACCTCACCCCCTCCTCTTTCACAGACCATGCATCAAACCTGGACGTTCTCTGCATCCACTGATGATGAGATGGCTCCCGAGACGACGATCTCACCCGTCTGGTCACAAGGTCGAGTCTCTGGCAAATACACACTGTGTACTCCAGTCTTAAATGCCACCATGTTCCAATCCATGTAGATGCACCACAGCTGTGAGTCCTGACGAGCCGCAGGTGATCAGCCTCAGGTGATCAGGGTGAGGTCCTGATAAACTCAGCTACACAGCCACTCAGTCCCAAATGCAAGCCACCTGGAAGGAAAAACAAAAGACAGGACAAAAAACAGAAACAAAAAGGCAGCCAGGCCCCCCCAGCCATACAACACATCAGCATATACTGTCACAGGTGTTGACCACAACATGTGACAACAACAACATGGCTCCCTGAGAAGGGAACATCTTCAGGGACCATGTTTACTGATGTGCACAGAGCGCCAACTCTCCAACTATATCTGTGATGTGCTGGTCAGGATCAGATCATTCTGAACCACCCTTTAAACCTCCAGTGGAAACCATCTCTCCTTTGTCACACTCTCACGAGTCCCACTCGCTTAGCTTATGGCAATGTAAAAGTGGACACTCTCGTTTTGGCCGAACTACTGCACAGGGCATATTTTGTGTTAGTACGCGCATTATTCGTCAAAGTGCTTGATCAATTCCTGCGTAAAAAGTAGTTCCCACATAATTGTGATAAATTCCTGTGAGATAATGAGAATATCTCATCTAAATCAATTCTAAAATTTACCAGTAATAAAATTATCAAGATAACTGAGGTTTTAAAAGTGGCCGTAATAAATATTTAAGAAACTTAAAGTTTATGAGCAACTTCACCTGTTATCGCTCAAGCACATTGTAAACATTGATATGAAGGCGTTTGATGAGGAAGAGTTCAGAAAGATATGATTGGAATGTTTGGATTAGCAAGAGACAAATTCTATATGTTGTTGCTCCAGTGAGAGCGGCGAGCTGAGCAGGTTGCTCCTTTGTGTCTCGTCAAAGAGTTTTGGTCTCCGATTTGTACGGAAGATGGAAGTTTTGTAAACTGTGTGCACAGATTCATGTGTTTGATTATTGCACAGTCAAGCTTCATGGACCTGTGTGTGTGTGTGTGTGTGTGTGTGTGTGTGTGTGTGTGTGTGTGTGTGTGTGTGTGTGTGTGTGTGTGTGTGTGTGTGTGTGTGTGTGTGTGTGTGTGTGTGTGTGTGTGTGTGTGTGTGTGTGTGTGTGTTACATTATTAATTAAAGAAAACTCCTATTTATGCTAAAATTCAGAGGATGAATAATGTTGAAAACATGAACACAGTCAGATTTTAGTGTCAGTAAGAGCTCACTTCTGTCCAGTAGACGCTCGTTGTCCTTTGAAATCATCGAGACGTCTCATAGACCTGTCACTCTTCAGAGACACCAAGCTGGGTTCAGGTTCAGGTCCAGCAGAGGGCGCTGTGTCCTGCTGTGGTCTGGAACACACACAAAGCTCTGAGCAGAGGTAGAAAGAGTTCTGGAAACTTAAGTACAAGTACTGTTACATTGCTGAAATAATACTCATTTACAAGTAAATGTTTGAGTGCTAAAAAGTACTTTAGTTGAAAGAACTCTTCTCAGAAACTATTGTATTTTCCTGGAGTATAAGTCATGGTTTTCTTCATACTTTGGGAGGTCCTGTGACTTATCTATTTGAAATTTCTCTGAAAAATAATGTACTCAGAGTACTAACTACTTTTTTGCGCTTGATATTTAATTAATTTATAAATAACCAGTGAAATCAAATCAGTGATCTGTGTAGAAAATACAGACTGAATTATAAGTTACACCTGTTAAATGTGACTCTTAAAGAGTCAAACCCAAAGTCACACCATTTATTTCTCATCAGCTCTTTAATTTGGTATTTTTGTGTATTGTTGTTGTGTACTTTTTATTATTGGAATTTACTGTTTAATTATTACAGTTTATTTTGTTTTGTGCTTTGACTCCTGTTGAAGTCCGATGTCCCGTGTACAACCAAAGTAGTAGTAAAAAAAAAAAATATATATATATATATATATATATATATATATAAACAAGTAAGTCCCTTCAGCTGCTCCTTTGTTTTTCACTCAGGGTCACCACAACAGGTCAAAGGTGGACCTGCATGTTGAATTTTGGCACGTTTTCTGCTGGATGCCTTTCCTGTTACAACTCCACATTACAAGGAGAAAGGTGGCAGGGCTGCTCAAGTTCTCTCTCTCTCTCTCTCTCTCTCTCTCTCTCTCTCTCTCTCTCTCTCTCTCTCTCTCTCTCTCTCTCTCTCTCTATATATATATATATGAGGGCTGTCCATAAAGTATAGGTCCTCTGTTCCACTGTTAAAGGAGATTTTTTTTAATGAAAGACGTGCGGACGGGTCCGCGCGTCGGGACGCAGCCGGCGCGGTGCGGCGGCACAGGAAAAACACCTCTGTTGATAACCATTTGTTAAAATCCAGGCGGCTTTTGATGGCTTTCAGTGGAGTGAGTATATGAGAAATTGTTTAACAGCTGGACATGTTCCAACTTGTCCTTAAGGCTTCCAACAGCGGTGTTTTTCCTGCGGCGGAGCGTCGCAGCAGCTGCGAGCCGACGCTGCAATCCGCCCGTACGTCTTTCATTAAAAAAACCTCCTTTAACAGTGGAATATCTGGATAAAATGCTGAAACCAACTCCTTTTGAAACTTCTCTGTTCTCTCACGACATCTTGGATCAATAGAGCCTGAAATGTGGAGGTTTTCAGCTTGAAACAGGCTGACGACGGTGTCTGGGAGTGCTATGCGACGTCTCGCTCCGTGGGAAGTCCTTAAAGCGACAGTGTCACCTCAAAATCTCTCATCAGCCGTTAAAATTTTCACTGAAAACCAGCTTAATTTTTCAAACCGTGTCCACTTCGATGTGTCTCACAGGTTTAGAAAAAATTTTGAACAAACAAAGCGCCAGTCTCTCAGCAACTTCTCAGACAAAGGAATTCCGACGAGGGGCTGGACGACTCCTCCCACAAGGAGTGCTCACAGGCGAATGACGTCACCGACAGGCGTGGAAAAACTCACGCATGCGCACGTGGGTTCAAGCATGTCTGACGTAAAAACATATGAATGAAATTCATATAGTTTTTGAAAAAAATAAAAAGGACCTATACTTTATGGACAGACCTCGTATATATATATATATATATATATATATATATATATATATATATATATATATATATATATATATATATATATATATATATATGCAGAGCTTTGTGAAGACGCCCAGCCTGGCCTCCAAAGCTACGAATAAGCTACACTTATTACAAGTACCATTACTGCTAAAGGAGGCCGAGGAATAACTTAACATTTCACACCCAGAGCAGAAAAGTGCGGGAGAGACAGGAGAAGCCGCCATGCTAAACCGGCTAAGAGCTAGTAGCTGCGCTAAGCTACCGGATTCCTAAAAACACACAAAGTGAACAATGTGTAAATAATTTAGAGGTCCTAAGACATCTAAATTATTGATCAGTTCATTAATAAAATTAACTGATTTTACTAATCAGTTCATCGGTCGATTATTCTTTCGATTAATCTTTTTTTTTTTTTTTTACTTACATGTGAGTTTTGTCATTATTTCTTTAAGTGAGATATTATTAAAAGGTCTTTATCACACAACATCAACGTTTGACCTTGTAACAAAGTTATGATGTTATATTCTCGTACCTGGAGTAGTGTTTTGTTTTATTTTGCACATACATACATCACCGACACGCCACAAAGAGATTACCATCAGGTTTCACCTGATTATGAGCATTTTTAGAGGCCTACAGCAACTATCTCAACCACTGACAACATATTGCAGCAAGAGTCCACAAAAGTATTTTAAAGGCCTGATAAAAGTGTAATATGTTATATTTAATAAGATATTTTTATGATGTGGTTTGACAAAAAAAATTGACATTAAACTTAAATAAAACAGGGATGAAGTGGAGGTTTAAGAGTCACTAGGTGTTCACAGGTAACAGTTATTTCTATGTTTATTTATGTTCATTGTTAGTTGGTTTAATCTTTTCTGTTTTGTTTTATCAGATTCTTTTTGTCCATTTCTCTAAAACTGTATTGTGGCAGTATTAGTTATTATTACTATAATTGTTGTTGTTGCTATTATGATATATAAATAAAATAAATGAATAAAATATTACAATTTGTAATACATTTGACTCTTTTATGACAACAAACACTGAGCCATGAATTATTATACAGAAAACAAATGTGCTGACAACTGCAACAGCTTAATGCTAACTTCAACATTGAAAACGCCATAGACATGCTAACACGTTAGCATCGGTCCCATTTTTAAGTTATAAAATACATCTATCAACTGTTTCAGAAGACCATAACAGGTCAGATTAACATAAAAAGGTAAATGTTACTCACAGACAAATGCTCTTTGGGGTTTTATTGGGGAACAATCAAGATTAAGCGAAATAAAACACTGAATCAACAAAGCACCAATTCCTAGTGATGTTAAGCTCGAGCCAGTCTGCTTGACACAGCATTGAGCTTTTTGAACCAGAAGTGTCAGTGAGCAGCGTTTCGAGCACCTCCCCATCACGTGACCAGCGCGAGAGAGGCCTCGTTACGTCACACCACGTGTCGAGCTTCGCGTAAAATTCGAATAATCTGGGCGTTTTAATACGACCCGCCAAGTATTTAAATGAGATGTGAATCGCAGCTCAAACCGTGGGTTTTTGAGAGGAGGAGATTGTTACCGACACCGTTATTACCAATTACCATGTTAATCGGAGCCAAGGAAAGCATTAGTTTATATTTAGGTCTAGTTTATAGTTCATTTAGTATAGTTAGCTACATACACATACGATCTAACATAGACACACACACACCAAACACAACAGGCATCCATTCATATACAGCATTTATTCACACAGTACATCAACACAGGTTATAGGTTCGACTATATATTATAGGTAGATCAGAGACTGAGCTGAGTGACTGAAGAGCTGTGATTTTGTTGAAGTGAAAGGTGTGAGAAAGGTGAGTGTGTGTGTGAGAGAGTGAGTAGTGGTGAGGAAGGGACATGGAGGAGCCAATTCCAAAAAGAGCACAATCAATTGCTTGGGAGCACTTTGATCTAATAAGCCCCAAAAATGTCAAGTACTTGATTTGTGCTCAAGAGTTGAGGTTCAGTAACAAGACGTCTTCAATGACACCTGAGGTCCAAACATCCTGAGACATCAATGGCTGCTGCTCCTGGAGCAGGAATCAGGCCACGTAACCTGTATTTTATTCTTTATCTAAGATTAAAACATACTCATAAACAAAAATAGCTCAGCATGTCAAACTGTATTTCCATTAAAGGCAGACAAGCTGATTTGGATGAAGCACTGGTGGACTATGTTGTGGAAGATGCACAATCGTTCAAAATAGTGGAGAGCAAAGCCTTCAGGACTTTACTACAAAGGTTTGACCCAACATATGCCCACCTCCAGAGGAAAAGACCGGCTCAAATACTGGGTGACACGAGTCGCAGTCTATCCCAATTTATAGAGAATGGCAAACAAATATTTGTCGATGCAGCAACATCAGTGCCTTGTGAGCGGGTCTTCTCCAAAGCTGGAGAGGTAATGAAGCAGAAGAGGACCCAATTAAAGTCCAGCACCATTGAAATTATTCTTTTTTTGAATAAAAATAGTTGAAAGTTGCACAATCACCATCTCCTATCCCCTCTATTCTAATTTACAAATTACAGCAACATAAGCACCAGTTGCAGAAGCACGACTTTCTCACTTTTCCCGTCACATCTTATCCAAATATAGTTTGAGGAATGATAACACAAATCTACATGTCGTCTACAATAAAGGCTTTCATAACCATTATGTGTGCATCTGTAGGGACTATTTATTACATTAACAAAGACACATTAATACATATGATTTTTATTATTATTATTATTATTTTTCAAGAACAAACCACATCAGTCATGAATTAATGCAAACATTTGTCAGGGCACTCGCTCAAGGTAATTCTCAAAGCAATCCAGCAGATGTCACCCTTCAAACTGTATCAAACGCGTCGAAGCAGTGTGTTGGTTGTCAGCCAGTTGTGTTGCAGTGGCTCATTGGTTCATGAGGTTTCGAAATTGGCATCACTAACTCTGGGTTCCCTCCTCCAGCAGCCCATCTGATCCTTTGCAGCTCCTGAGTCTGCCCACCTGCAACCTTATCAGAGAGTAATATAACCCACCTTTTGTCAAAAACTGATTTATGGCCCTGTCAGCCAATCAGAATCAACTACGTCACTAAGCCCCGCCCCCTTATGACGTCACAGCCAGTCAGAATCGATGACGTCACTATGCCCCACCCCTAAGCCCATCCCCTAGTCCCGCCTCCAAGCCCCACCCCTTATCAATCAATCAATCAATTTTTTTTATATAGCGCCAAATCACAACAAACAGTTGCCCCAAGGCGCTCCATATTGTAAGGCAAGGCCATACAATAATTATGAAAAACCCCAACGGTCAAAACGACCCCCTATGAGCAAGCACTTGGCAACAGTGGGAAGGAAAAACTCCCTTTTAACAGGAAGAAACCTCCAGCAGAACCAGGCTCAGGGAGGGGCAGTCTTCTGCTGAGACTGGTTGGGGCTGAGGGAAAAAACCAGGAAAAAGACATGCCGTGAAGGGGGGCAGAGATCGATCACTAATGATTAAATGCAGAGTGATGCATACGGAGCAAAAAGAGAAAGAAACAGTGCATCATGGGAACCCCCCCACAATCTACGTCTAAAGCAGCATAACCAAGGGATGGTCCAGGGTCACCCGATCCAGCCCTAACTATAAGCCTTAGCGAAAAGGAAAGTTTTAAGCCTAATCTAATCTTAAAAGTAGAGAGGGTATCTGTCTCCCTGATCTGAATTGGGAGCTGGTTCCACAGGAGAGGAGCCTGAAAGCTGAAGGCTCTGCCTCCCATTCTACTCTTACAAACCCTAGGAACTACAAGTAAGCCCGCAGTCTGAGAGCGAAGCGCTCTAATGGGGTAATATGGTACTACGAGGTCCCTAAGATAAGATGGGACCTGATTATTCAAAACCTTATAAGTAAGAAGAAGAATTTTAAATTCTATTCTAGAATTAACAGGAAGCCAATGAAGAGAGGCCAACACGGGTGAGATATGCTCTCTCCTGCTAGTCCCCGTCAGTACTCTAGCTGCAGCATTCTGAACCAACTGAAGGCTTTTTAGGGAACTTTTAGGACAACCTGATAATAATGAATTACAATAGTCCAGCCTAGAGGAAATAAATGCATGAATTAGTTTTTCAGCATCACTCTGAGACAAGACCTTTCTAATTTTAGAGACATTCCTCTGCAGGTGATCAGTTAACTGTTTTACAACTACCCTCTCAAGAATCTTTGAGAGAAAAGGAAGGTTGGAAATTGGCCTATAATTAGCTAAGATAGCTGGGTCAAGTGATGGCTTTTTAAGTAATGGTTTAATTACTGCCACCTTAAAGGCCTGTGGTACATAACCAACTAACAAAGATAGATTGATCATATTTAAGATTGAAGCATTAAATAATGGTAGGACTTCCTTGAGCAGCCTGGCAGGAATGGGGTCCAATAAACATGCCGATGGTTTGGACGAAGCAACCAATGAAAATAACTCAGACAGAACAACCGGAGAGAAAGAGTCTAACCAAATACCGGCATCACTGAAAGCAGCCAAAGATAACGATACATCTTTGGGATGGTTATGAATAATTTTTTCTCTAATAGTCAAAATTTTGTTAGCAAAGAAAGTCATGAAGTCATTACTAGTTAAAGTTAATGGAATACTCAGCTCAATAGAGCTCTGACTCTTTGTCAGCCTAGCTACAGTGCTGAAAAGAAACCTGAGGTTATTCTTATTTTCTTCAATTAGTGATGAGTAGAAAGATGTCCTAGCTTTACGGAGGGCTTTTTTATAGAGCAACAAACTCTTTTTCCAGGCTAAGTGAAGATCTTCTAAGTTAGTGAGACGCCATTTCCTCTCCAACTTACGGGTTATCTGCTTTAAGCTACGAGTTTGTGAGTTATACCACGGAGTCAGACACTTCTGATTTAAAGCTCTCTTTTTCAGAGGAGCTACAGCATCCAAAGTTGTCTTCAAAGAGGATGTAAAACTATTGACGAGATACTCTAACTCCCTTACAGAGTTTAGGTAGCTACTCTGCTCTGTGTTGGTATATGACATTAGAGAACATAAAGAAGGAATCATATCCTTAAACCTAGTTACAGCGCTTTCTGAAAGACTTCTAGTGTAATGAAACTTATTCCCCACTGCAGGGTAGTCCATCAGAGTAAATGTAAATGTTATTAAAAAATGATCAGACAGAAGGGAGTTTTCAGGGAATACTGTTAAATCTTCTATTTCCATACCATAAGTCAGAACAAGATCTAAGATATGATTAAAGTGGTGGGTGGACTCATTTACTTTTTGAGCAAAGCCGATAGAGTCTAATAATAGATTAAATGCAGTGTTGAGGCTGTCATTCTCAGCATCTGTGTGGATATTAAAATCGCCCACTATAATTATCTTATCTGAGCTAAGCACTAAGTCAGACAAAAGGTCTGAAAATTCACAGAGAAACTCACAGTAACGACCAGGTGGACGATAGATAATAACAAATAAAACTGGTTTTTGGGACTTCCAATTTGGATGGACAAGACTAAGAGACAAGCTTTCAAATGAATTAAAGCTCTGTCTAGGTTTTTGATTAATTAATAAGCTGGAATGGAAGATTGCTGCTAATCCTCCGCCACGACCCGTGCTACGAGCATTCTGACAGTTAGTGTGACTCGGGGGTGTTGACTCATTTAAACTAACATATTCATCCTGCTGTAACCAGGTTTCTGTTAGGCAGAATAATTCAATACGTTGATCAATTATTATATCATTTACCAACAGGGACTTAGAAGAGAGAGACCTAATGTTTAATAGACCACATTTAACTGTTTTAGTCTGTGGTGCAGTTGAAGGTGCTATATTATTTTTTCTTTTTGAATTTTTATGCTTAAATAGATTTTTGCTGGTTATTGGTGGTCTGGGAGCAGGCACCATCTCTACGGGGATGGGGTAATGAGGGGATGGCAGGGGGAGAGAAGCTGCAGAGAGGTGTATAAGACCACAGCTCTGCCTCCTGGTCCCAACGCTAGACAGTCACAGTTTGGAGGATCCAAGAAAATTGGCCAGATTTCTAGAAATGAGAACTGCTCCATCTAAAGTGGGATGGATGCCGTCTCTCCTAACAAGACCAGGTTTTCCCCAGAAGCTTTGCCAATTATCAATGAAGCCCACCTCATTTTTTGGACACCACTCAGACAGCCAGCAATTCAAGGAGAACATGCGGCTAAACATGTCACTCCCGGTCTGATTGGGGAGGGGCCCAGAGAAAACAACAGAGTCCGACATTGTTTTTGCAAAGTTACACACCGATTTAATGTTAATTTTAGTAACCTCCGATTGGCGCAACCGGGTGTCATTACTGCCGACGTGAATTACAATCTTACCAAATTTACGCTTAGCCTTAGCCAGCAATTTCAAATGTCCTTCGATGTCGCCTGCTCTGGCCCCCGGAAGACAATTGACTATGGTTGCTGGTGTCGCTAACTTCACATTTCTCAAAACAGAGTCGCCAATAACCAGAGTTTGATCCTCGGCGGGTGTATCGTCGAGTGGGGAAAAACGGTTAGAGATGTGAACGGGTTGACGGTGTACACGGGGCTTCTGTTTAGGGCTACGCTTCCTCCTCACAGTCACCCAGTCAGCCTGCTTTCCCGGCTGCCCGGGATCTGCCAGGGGGGAACTAGCGGCGGCTAAGCTACCTTGGTCCGCACCGACTACAGGGGCCAGGCTAGCTGTAGAATTTTCCACGGTGCGGAGCCGAGTCTCCAATTCGCCCAGCCTGGCCTCCAAAGCTACGAATAAGCTACACTTATTACAAGTACCGTTACTGCTAAAGGAGGCCGAGGAATAACTAAACATTTCACACCCAGAGCAGAAAAGTGCGGGAGAGACAGGAGAAGCCGCCATGCTAAATCGGCTAAGAGCTAGTAGCTACGCAACCTAGCGGATTCCTAAAAACACACAAAGTGAATAATGTGTAAATAATTTAAAGGTGATTCAGCAGAAGGAGTGCCCCAATCAAGGCACCAAACAGGCCATGAAGCAGCACAGGCAACGCACGACAACAGCGCCAAAAGAGAAAAAAAAAATAATAATAAATAAATAAATAAAAAACGAAAGCGTTAGCAAGCTAGTTAGCTTGCCAACGCTGATGAAAGTTAGCAGATAAAAGTGCTCCGTCGCGATGTTTCGACCGTTAGAGGTCTTCCTTAGGCGTTGGAGCACAGTAAAAAAGTAAAAAAAAAAAAAAAAAAGTAAAAAAGTCTTGAAAAAGACTGTTAATTCAAGTCCAAAGCAGCAGGTAGCAGTCTCAGTGTACAGTCCCAACTACAGAAACTCCTTTCAGGCCTTACGTTCGGCACAGAAACCAGACACAGCGTCTGATTGGCTTATGACATCACAGCCAATCAGAATCGATTATGTCACTATGTCCCACCCCCTAGCCCCCACCCCTGGCTCCTCCCCTAGTCCCTCCCCTGGCTCCTCCCCTAGCCCCACCCCAAGCCCCTCCCCTAGCCCCACCCCAAGCTCCTCCCCTAACCCCGCCCCAAGCACCGCATCCAAGCCCTACCTCCCCTCCCACCCGGGTCTAATATTTTAATGTCATTTTATTTCATGAATTAAAGAATGATTAAAAATACCTAGATCTTTTTAATGTATGAAAGAATGAACTAATTCTGAAATAATTAAACATAAATCAGTGTCTATTGTTTAATACCCCTTTAATATTTTAATTCTTAAATTAAAGCGCCTCCTTTTATGGTTTTTAATGCCTCAATTAAAGAAGGAATAAAAAATACCGTATCTTATGCATAATTATGGGAGGTTTTCTTCAATTTAGTGATTAAACACGAATATTTTAATATGCCTTTAATATTTCTTAATTCTTAAATTATCGCGTTTCCTTTTCTGTTTTTTTAAATTCGTAAATTAAAGAAGGGAAACAAATAGCCGTCTCTCACGGCTGTAAGTCTTTGCAGCAAGACGGTCAAATACCCACGCATAGAGCTGCTCGCGGAAACATGACCCCACGGCTGTAATACCTGTTGCAGATGCTAGCTGTGTCTGTGTGTGTGTGTGTGTGTGTGTTTCGGAGGCGTGTGTGTGCGTGTGTGTTTCGGAGGCGTGTGTGTGTGTGTGTGTGTGTGTGTGTGTGTGTGTGTGTGTGTGTGTGTGTTTCGGAGGAGTGTGTGTGTGTGTGTGTGTGTGTTTCGGAGGCGTGTGTGTGTGTGTGTGTGTGTGTGTGTTTCGGAGGCGTGTGTCTGCGTGTGTGTGTTTCGGAGGCGTGTGTGTGTGTGTGTGTGTGTGTCAGGCCAGATGGTCTTTTATAACATAGTAGAGAAGCGTTCGTCACGCTTGTTTGAAGGCTGAAAAAACAAAGCTCCTTCTCACTCACGCCAAATGGTGTTTCTTTTAAGATATTAGCCGATCGATCATGGTGCGCGGGACACCCGCTGATCTGTGTGTGTGCGTGCATGCGTGCGTGTGTGTGTGTGTTTCGGAGGTGTGTGTGTGTGTGTGTGTGTGTGTGTGTGTGTGTGTGTGTGTGTGTGTGTGTGTGTGTGTGTGTGTGTGTGTGTGTGTGACCTGCGGAGCGGGGGGTGTCAGGCCGGATGGTCTTTTATAACATAGTAGAGAAGCTTGAATGTTTTATTACATCCGATTTCCTGAAGACGGGGGCGTTCATTGTGCTTGTTTGAAGGCGGAAAAACAAAGCCCCCTTTTCAGTTACGGCAGATCCAGTTTCTTTTAAGATATTAGCCGATCGATCAGCGGGACACCCGCCCCCGAGGTGATGAAGGCGGAAAAAAACAAAGTTTCTTCTCCGTCACTCTCGGCAGGGTGGCTGGGTGTCAGGCCTGATGGTATTTTTAGAGCAAAAGGTACCAGTAAGTGTTTTTCACAAAAAATCTCGTTTGAGATTTTCAACAATATTATAGGAAAGAACACAGGCTGTATAAGGTTTAGAATATGTGGTTTATTACATTCATTAAAGTCACACACAGAGAAAAAAGCAATTGTTCATGTTTATTAAACACAGCATACGTGAAGGAAAACATTAAGAAAAAAGTATTTGGTCCACTTACATGAAGAAAAAAAGTATACGTTCATGTTTATTAAACACAGCATACGTGAAGGAAAACATTAAGAAAAAAGTATTTGGTCCACTTACATGAAGAAAAAAAGTATACGTTCATGTTTATTAAACACAACATACATGAAGGAAAACATTAAGAAAAAAGTACTTGTTCCAGTTACCTGAAGAAAAAAGCATATGTTCATGGTTATTAAACACAAATTTGGTCCACTTACATGAAGAAAAAAGCATACGTCCATGTTTATTAAAGGGTAACCATCAGGCTGTCACCGTAAATTAGCTGATAGATGATTATTATGTCTCCAGCTGCGTATAATAAACTCAAGTCTGCTCAAAGCCACTTTTTTAAGGCAACAAGTTCGCATATTTTTTTTTGTAAAGTCAACTTATTATATTTTACACATTTTGGGATTCAAACATCAAATCCTTATCTCAACACTTCACGGTAACGTTCACATGCCAGCAGCTTGGATGTTAAGTCCTAAATCTAAACATTTTCTTTGCTCACTTGTATCGCTGCAAGTTCCTGCTTTACCACCTCATTCTGACCAAGAAACATCTGAAGTGGGTCAAAAAATAACTGAAACTGTTCTTGAAAGCAGCTTTCTCCTGGTTAGTTTTTAATCCACCCTGAAGACATCAAGATTCTCTGATCAGATTTCTTGGGAGACTTTCCAAAAGGGAGACATCTATTCTTTTAATATGAAAATCAGCCGTCAGCATTTTATGTCAAGTGTTCCCTGAAAATCACAGATAACTGAGTGACGGAGAACTGAAGCAACAACTTTGAAGTTTCAAATAAAACAGGGTTCATCAGCATTTTCTGGTTTATCAGAATCTGAATCAGAACAGCTTTTAATGGCCAAGTATCCACAGAATACATGGAATTTGACTTTGGTTTGAGCCGCACTCTCTCTGTACACTGTAAATGCATGCAAACATACAAACAAATTAAGTTAACCAGACTCAGTTTTCAAGCTGTAGCTTCAAGAAAATTAAGTTGACCTGAATATGATGAATGAACAAAACTATTTTGAGAATTAAGCCGTCACTTGCTGGATGCTCACAGTAAATACATTACTGTAATTTATTTTTTTCAGTACAGCAAAATAAACAAGTTACTGTAATCTAGATTTTAAGTTTATTTGAGTACTGCACACTCGCAATAATTAAGGTAATCAAATCTGCTTCAAGACAACATAAATTACTTTGTAAGGGAGCAAGTTTGCATTTTAGTAAAGTCAACTTATTATTTTTTACAGTGTAAGGCATGTAGAAATACCCTAAACAGCGAATAATCCGCAGTAAAAATTGTACAACGTGTTTTTAAAAACCGCTTGTAATTATGAACAAACTAGTTTAGCTAACAACTGCTACAGAAAGGTGAACATTTATTAAAATGAATCTGAAATACACGAGTTGACCAACATCAGGAGGGTAAGAGTTCTAATGTTAAAACTCACTGTTGTTACTCCGCTGTTTTATGATTTGTAAAAGGCTGCACCAGGCACTTGAAAATTGCACATTTCCGACCAATTCTGTCAAAAACATTAACAGCCTGTGAGCCGACACACTGCTGTCAGTGTGACAAGAGGAAAGTGTGTCATGTAGAATCTGTGCATTTGTTCAGAGCGTATAATTATAAATCTCAAGTCGTTTTAACGTGGATAAAGATTTAAATGCGGTTGTTTTGCAGAAGTTCCACTGAAAACACACAGAAGCTGTAATTTTTACAATTCACACGCCGTATCTTTGATAGAAACAGTCGGTGGTCATTTATTGAGAAATCTAACTGGCGGAGGGTTTTACGCTTTAAACGCTTATTTGGTTGTGAAAAGCTCCACAAAAACTTGTACTTTTCGAGCTGATGCTGACTGTTTGGATAAATTTTTGGCTGAGTGGGGAAACGTCTGACATTATATAGCCAATATGTTTTTTTTCTTACTTTACGGACCTTTAAAAACTTTAGTCATATTACTAAATCACTGTTTTTCTTTTTTTCTTACCTCATGAAGGCGACTCTCTCTCCGGCTCCCCGTGTCGTCTAATAACCCTCTGGGCTTCATTTGTCTTCTTCTTCTCGTTAAACCAGAATAAACTTTTTATGCATCGCAATTATTCTCTCTCAAAAACATTCATTAATACCAGTCCAAAATATCCTCGAACCTCCGGGCATCTTGCAGGAGCGACGGTCACGTCTCGCCACAAACTGAAAGAAAAGATGCGACTTATTAAATATTTAGCCTACACTTAAAAAAAAAAAAACGTCATGATGTGATTTTTTCTTCTTACCGTGTAACACAAGTCCGTCCCCGCGGCGCCCTGTTGACGGTTCGACAGACCTCCGTCGGTTATAACACACCAGCTCCGCGTTATTAACCTGTATTTTTAATATAAATGAGATTTCAGAGGGTTTACTATCTCTGCTGCTGTGTCTGGGGGAAAAAACTTGATTAAACAGCGTTAGAGAGAAAACTGACCAACCTTTAGTCAAAAAGTGATTAATGACCCTGTCAGCCAATCAGAATCGACTACGTCACTAAGCCCCACCCCCCTTATGACGCCACAGCCAATCAGAATCGATGACGTCACTATGTCCCGCCCCTAAGCCCCGCCCCTAAGCCCTCCCCTAATCCCGCCCCTTATGGCGTCACAGCCAATCATAATCGATGATGTCACTATGTCCCACCCCTAAGTTCCGCCCCTAGTCCCGCCTCTGAGCCCCCGCCCCCTTATGACATCACATCCAATCAGAGTCGATGACGTCAGTATGTCCCGCCCCTAAGCCCCGCCCCGGCTCCTCCCCTAGTTCCGCCCCTAGCTCCTCCCTGAGCCCCACCCCCAAGCTCCTCCCCTAACCCCCCATCCAAACACCGCCTCCAAGCCATACCTCCCCTCCCACCCAGGGTCTAATATTTTAATGTCATTTTATTTCATGAATTAAAGAATGATTAAAAATACCTAGATCTTTTTAATGTATTAAAGAATTAACTAATTCTGAAATAATTAAACATAAATCAGTGTCTATTATTTAATGCCCCTTTAATATTTCTTAATTCTTAAATTATTACGTTTCCTTTTCTGTTTTTTAATTCGTAAATTAAAGAAGGGAAACAAATAGCCGTCTCTCGGCTGTAAGTCTTTGCAGCAAGACGGTCAAATACCCACGCATAGAGCTGCTCGCAGAAACATGACCCCACGGCTGTAATACCTGTTGCAGACGCTAGCTGTGTCTGTGTGTGTGCGTGTGTGTGTGTGTGTGTGTGTGTGTGTGTGTGTGTGTGTGGCGGGACACCCGCTGAGCGGAGATGCTGCCCCAAGGTGATGAACCCGAACAATCAACAAAGCTCCTTCTCACTCACGCCAAATGATGTTTTCTTTTAAGATATTAGCCGATCGATCATGGTGCGCAAGCCGATCGATCATGGTGCGCGGGACATCCGCTGAGCCGAGATGCTGCCCCGAGGTGATGAACCCGGACAATCAACAAAGCTCCTTCTCACTCACGTCCCTGGGAACGAGTCAGCGAGCATTTCCACTACGACCGGTGAAGAGTGAAGATGCCTGGACCCCCAGCTATGGGTATAAAATAGAATACATTTGCGGAAAAAATCCTGAAAAACCATGTTGTTTAATTAAGTTTTCTTGTCTTCGAGCAGAGTGCGAAAACCGCATCAGCTTTCAGGGTAAGTGATTTAAGTAATCTGTTTTGATAGAAATGAGTGTTTTTAAATGATGCACGCCGTCTGAAACTGTCTTTTTTTTTGTTTTTGGTTTATTTTTTGTTTTTTTTTGTTTTTGTTTGTTTTTTTTAGACAAAACCACGCAGACGGTCCAGAGCGCGTTCGGACCCGTCCTCGGTAATATATTTGAAATAGTACAGAATATCCGCTTGCGAGGGTGATGCTTTGTATTCATTTATTTATGTTAATTCTAGAAATCAAGTCAGAGCCCCCTGAAGAAGTTCGAAGGCTGGAAGCCCCGACTTCAGCACGCAGATGTAAGTACAGCGATCGAGATTAAATCACGGTTAAAACTCTGGAATAACCCGATTTTTTCTGTCACAGCCCATGGAGAAGCGGGTCAGCGAGAGAGACCCGTAAAACGATCCGCGGATGTACACGGTAAGGAGTCGGAGTTTATGTATTTATTTATTTTAAATATTTAATAACTAACGATTTTCTCTTTTTTCAGCACGCGGTGGAGGGAGACCGTCTATTTTCCACCGATGCGCAAGGCTCGAAGATATTCTGAGCTGGGATTAACCTCATCTCGCAACTTTCTTGAAAATGTGTAGTCTGTTTTTATTTTTTTATTTTTTCTCTTATTCCGATGGAACGGGAGAATTCATTTTGAAGAGGTATATTAATTGATTTTCTTGAGGTAGATTCTTCCTGCTACAGATTTTAAAAGATGGAAGGAGAGAATTCACATCGGGAAAATAACTTCGGACGTGTATTGGATTTAAACGCTTCAATAATCGACTCAGCAGGGAGCGCTCCTGGAGCAGATGGTCCATTACCCGAGGCGTTAAATTCACCGCCTCGAAATAACATCGAGTCCGGAGAGAGACTTTTAAGCCGTGTTCGTTTAACACCGTTAAATGAGGCTCTTAACAATTTGGCAGCTGAATGAGAATCGGAAGAAATTAACCCCTACATCATTTCTGCGATTAACGCTATAAATTCGACGGTCCAGTCTGATACTGAAGAGCCCCCTGACCCCCCGCACACCCCACCTCCAGACGAGGCCGGTCCCGCGGCGTTGAACCAGGTACGTCTGACTCCGTTAAATAACGCCGTAAACCTCCTCGCGTGTGAAGTTAATCCTCACGTCCAATCCGCGGTGGATGAATTAAATCAAACGCCTAACGACGCTCGCGCTTTTTCACCTTTAAGAAGTCCCACCCCGCGCAATGCGCACGGAGAAGAGATTTTAAACAGAGCTCGTTTAACCCCAGTAAACGCGGCGATCTCTGTTTTGATGGAAGACGGGGATGATGCACGACCGGGGTCCAGCCGACACTCTCCCATGACGGGTGGTGGGGCTGCTAACGTCATCAGGAGACCTGCTTTTAACAATATCGAAATCAGGCTGCCTCTAAATTTCCAGCGCGCCGACGAAATTCCCGACTACGCGGAATTTTACCGTAACGTCGTAGGGACTCTTCATAACTCGGTCGAAAAGGCTTTAACACACGCCAGGGCCGGGGACTTTATCCAAATGGAGATTCGTGGGGACTCAGTCTACAACGAGGCCGCTTTGATCAGCTCATATAACGATGCTGGTGATGTGACGGGCTTCCAAAATCTGTTAGAACGATTGATACAATCGAATTCCAACGTTTTATCCGACGAGTCTCTGGAATTAGAGGTCCAAGTCATCCGCAACCAGAACGGCGCGGGGAAGCGCAGAATAGATGACCTCCTCCATCACGAGGTTCTGAGGAAAAAATCCAAATGCCTTAATATCGTGTATAATCCTGACAACAGTTTATGTTTCGCGATAAACCTCGTTCAGTTATTGAATCCTCATCTGAGTACGCACGAGGCGGAGCAGCGCGGGCTGGCGTTACAAAATAGCGTCGGATTAACGGAAGCTACGCCGGTATCTTTAGAGCAGGTGGGAAAATTTGAAAACGCTCTGGGTTGTAAAATTGTGGTGTTTTTCAGAGCAGAAGGGGAGAGAAAGCTGACAAATTCCAGACAGGAATACCGGCGCAGCAGAAAACTCTTTTCGTTTTTCTGTTTAATAATCATTTTTACGGAATCATCGATTTAAAGAGATTTTTGGGAGTGAAATATGTATGTAAGTTTTGCTTTGAGGGGTACAATAACCCCGCCTCCCATAATTGTCCGTCATATTGTAAAATTTGTGAATCCACGCAGTGTTACGAGAAAAATAACCCTGTATTCTGCAGCGAATGTAACAAGAAGTGTCGCTCGCCCACCTGTTACAGCCTGCATAAACAGCCGAAGTATCGTCCTTCCGCCGGTAAGTTCGTTAATGTGTGTGATAACAGAAAAAAATGCCCTCGATGTAAACGTGAGTATTACATAGCGTTTTCTAAAAACAGCGCTCCGCACGTGTGTAAACAGAAGAGGTGTCATATATGCGGCGAGGCTCTCCAGGAGCCGAGCGAGGGTCACCTCTGCTATATGACGCCGCTCAAAGCTGAAGAGACGCATTCAGAGAAATATGTTTTTTATGATTTTGAAACGTATGTCGATAATAACGGGGAACACGTACCGTTTTACGTCAGCGCTGTAACAAAGACGGGTGATTTTTGGAGCGCATGGGGGACAGACTGCGTAGCCCGCTTCTTTAAACGTTTTAGAATGAGAAAATTCAAAGAATACGTGTTCATCGCTCACAACTCAAAAGGTTTTGACGGTTATTTGCTTCTAAAGTATTTAGTCCAGCAGGGCGTAACCCCCGCTGTGATTATGACCGGGAGTAAACTATTACTCATGACAGACGCCGCCTTTAAACAGAAATATATAGATTCGTTATCTTTCCTTACAATGCGCTTATCTCAGATGCCTAAAGCCCTGGGAATCCGGCTGAAAGACGAAATCGTCCGCAAAG
This sequence comes from Thalassophryne amazonica, assembly GCF_902500255.1. Lineage (NCBI taxonomy): Eukaryota > Metazoa > Chordata > Actinopteri > Batrachoidiformes > Batrachoididae > Thalassophryne > Thalassophryne amazonica. Next base: position 34,234,577 of record NC_047124.1, on the reverse strand, counting down.
GTTACTTTCCGCACCTGTTCAGTTCAGAAAAAAATCTGAACTATGTCGGTCCGTACCCGGACTCAGCGGCTTACGGGGTCGCAAATATGTCAGAGGGAGAAAGAGAGGAATTTAACGCGTGGTACGTGCGGAAAAAAAACGCAATTTTCGATTTTAAAGCCGAGGCCGTTATGTATTGTGATAACGATACAAAAATCCTGGCTGCAGCCTGCTCCAAATTTATGTCTGAATTCATCGGTGAAACACTCGTGGATCCTTTTACCTGCGTTACAATCGCCTCGGCGTGTATGAAAGTCTTCCAAACTAACTTTCTTGCTCCAAAAATGCTGGCGATCCCCTCCGCCGACAATTATAGAACGAAGCATAAAAAATATTCGGACGTGGCCGTGCAATGGTTAGAATGGGTTGCTGAGACGCAAAACATTATCATCGATCATGCTCTAAACAGGGGCGAGAAAAAAATAGGAGGTTATTATGTAGATGGGTATGCCCGGATTGACGGCCGGATAAAAGTGTAGGAGTTTCTCGGGTGTTTTTACCACGGGTGTGCAAGGTGTTTTACACAGCACGAAATAAACCCTCTCACAAACACCTCATTTGGAGAGCTCCACGCAGCGTGTCAGAAAAAAATAGCCTTTCTGCGGGCTATGCCGGGCGTCACCCTCAGCGTAATTTGGGAGCATCAGTGGCTTGAAATGAGGCTAAGGGATGAGAGCGTTCGGTGTTTCCTCGCCCGCAGGGGGTTACCGCCGCCCCTCGAACCTCGCGACGCTTTATACGGCGGTCGGACTTGCGCGGCCCGTCTGAGGTACACGGCTGAGCAAGATGAGACGGTCTATTACGTCGACGTGACCTCGCTGTATCCTTACGTTAACGTAAATTTCACATATCCCACGGGGCATCCGGAAATTATCGAGAGAAATTTCCGAGACCCCAGGACTTATTTCGGGCTCATCAAAGCCATCGTGTACCCGCCCCGGGGGCTAAAATTCCCTGTCCTCCCACACAGAACTCCTCACGGTAAACTGGTGTTTACTCTGTGTCGCACCTGCGCTGATGAAAATAATCAAGCTGGAGCGTGCACACACAGTCAGCAGCAGAGAGCTCTGTCTGGGACTTGGGCGACCCCGGAATTCCACAAAGCTCTGGATACAGGCTATGCTGTAGCTAAGATTTTTGAAGTCTGGCATTTTGAGGAAAAAAGTGATAAAATCTTTGAGGGGTACATAAACACCTTCTTAAAACACAAGCAGGAAGCCTCTGGTTTCCCTCCCGAATTTGATAAAGACCCCGAGAGCAGAGAAAAATATATCACGGACTACTGGCTGAATCAGAAGATTCGTTTAGACCCAGAAAAAATCAGTCACAATCCGGCAAAACGACAGATGGCTAAGATCTGCCTCAACTCCTTCTGGGGGAAATTCGCCCAGAGGGCAAATCTGACGCAGACCGCGCTCGTTAAAAACGCTGACGATCTGTTCAGGTATCTGTTTTCTGAAGAGTACGAGGTCACATATCTAACATTCCTCAGCAGTCAGGCGGCTATGGTTCAATGGAGGTACGGCCCGTGGCACGTCAGCCGACCGGGTAAAACCGTCAATATTTTCATCGCGGCGTTTACAACGGCGTACGCGCGTTTGACCTTGTACGGTTTTATGGAGGCTGTGGCAAATCCTGACAGGATTCTGTATTATGATACCGATAGCCTGATTTACGTTTGTAGGCGGGGTGAAACCCCGCTGCCTACCGGTAATTATCTGGGGCAGCTCACCGACGAGTTGAACGGCGACGTCATCACAGAGTTTGCAGCAGCGGGACCTAAAAGTTACGCATATAAAACCGCACGAGCTAAAACGGTCATGCGTGTGAAGGGGATCACTCAAACCCACGAAAGCTGTCAGAAAATAAACTTTGACAGCGTCAAAGATCTGGTCGAGGGTTATATAAAAGATCCCGCCCTCGCTGCATCTATCATAACGCCGCAGCAGGGAATTAAACGTCATAAAAGCAGTTTCAGTTTGACAAACGTGTCATTTCAAAAATCCTTCAGGGTGGTGTATGACAAGCGGCGTCTTTTAAAGGACGGGGAAACCGAACCGTTCGGATTTGAAACATGTCTCACTCTGGAAATACGGTGGAGATTGACCCCAGACTTCAGCTCCCATTCTCCTGTCTCATCGTTGGACCGAGTGGTTCGGGAAAGACTGTGTTTGTGAAAACATTGCTGGAAAATTGTAGCCACGCTATGAGATATGTGCCTGACAACATTGTATGGCTGTATACGTCTGAACAACCTCTGTATTCTGAATGAAGAATAAAAATATTAAATTTGTAAGAGGACTCCCTGACTCATTTCTGGACGACAGCCTTTTCCCTGAAGGTCACAGCCATCTGGTTATTTTGGACGATCTCATCTTTCAAGCAACGGATCATCCTGAAGTTGTAAGAATTTTCACCCAGTACAGACATCACCGGAATATGAGCGTCATCATGATCACACAGAACGTGTTTCATAAAGGGAAATACAGTCGAACCATCAGTTTGAATTGTAATTATATGGTGCTGTTTAAAAATCCCAGAGACAAGTTACAGATGAACATTCTGGCTCAGCAAATGTTTCCCGGCAGAAAACAATTTTTTTTGGAGGCACTTGATGATGCTACGAGCGTACCTTACGGGTATTTATTACTGGATTGCACGCAGGAGTGTCCAGATCAGTTCAGACTGAGATCGGGATTACTCCCGCACGAGTGGCCCACAGTTTATTTACAGAAAGATAAACGGACATGAGCTCTCTTTTAAAAAGGAACGTCCCCGCTCTTAAAGCGCTAATCAGAGCCGGGGCGAGGGAGCGTCACCACAGCCTGAAGACCTGCAGGCCGGAGCTTCTGAAAACTTTATCCGAGATCGCTTTGAATATATTAAAGGGGAATATCGCCTTGAGCGACTCTCAATTCCGGGCCTTGAAAAAACGAAAAAGAGTTTTACGTCTTCTGGCCGACAGAAAAACCAGTTATAAAAAGAAGCGGGGAGCGTTGATTCAGACGGGCGGCTTTCTCCTGCCTCTGCTCGCCGCGGCCCTGCCCATTATAACGAGTCTAATAGTACCCAGAGGATAATGGCCTTCAAAGCGGCGCAAAAGATGTTTTTACTCACTCCACAGCAGATGCTTCAACTCGGTCATTCCGTTCCGCCGAGCGGAAATAACATCAGACAAACGGCGGAAAATGATTTAGACTCGCGAATGCGAGGTATACTGGAAGAACGTACTCACTCTCCTTATGAAAAAATTTAAAAGTATGAGGCTCTGCTGCAGCGCTATTTAACCCTGATCAAGCAGGGGGAACTCGAATCACGCGTTTCACCCCCGCAAGAGACTCGCGTCGCTAAGCAACCTGAGGAGGAGGGGGTGGAGGAGGAGGAGGAGCTGGATGAGACTGTCACAGAGGTCCTGAAGAATATCCCCTCCAGAGAGCGTAGAAACGCTGAATATATTATGAGGAAATTATCGAAGGGTGATACGCGCTGGAGTCCGTCGGGGGAATTTATTTACAAGGGGAAAGTCGTGAGGGGGTCTCACGCCATAGATCTTATGAAACATCTCGGATCCTCGTTCAAGAAATCGAGCCCCCCTACAGGCTGGGTGAAGTTCCTCAATATTTTACAGGAGCGGAACATTCCGGTGGCGTGCGTATCAAACCCGCAAGCCCGCGAGCAGCTTCAGAAGCTTAAAAAAGGCCGGAGCAGCTCGCCAGATGAATCCCTTCTTTTAGCCGATTCGCCGGTCAGGAAGAAACTTAAGAAAAAAAAAGACTTCCAACGCTGGGAAGGTTTCTCACCATAAAAGGAGGGTATCGAATTAAAAACTGACTGGATATTATGATCAAGATTCTTTAAAATACATCGCAGTCAGTCACGTTTTTGTATATTGTTACTAATAAAACACCGACTGAAACTCATCTCCGGCCTTCATCACTTTTATTCGGTATACGTTTAAAAAACAACTTTCAACACTTCTCTACTTAATAACAACGATGCAAAAACATTAAAGGTATGATCGGGGGTGCATTTTCTACACATTCGGAACATTTTTCACAAAAAACACATAAAAAAAATCAAAGGTCAAAGGTCAAAGCTTCTTTCTACGTTTAAAAACGGGGGTTTACATCATGCAAACGCGTTAAAACTTTAAAGGTATGATCGGAAGGCCGCTCTCACACATCCACCCCGTTTTCAGGCGAAAAAAAACACATAAAAAAAATCAAAGGTCAAAGGTCAAAGCTTCTTTCTACGTTTAAAAACGGGGGTTTACATCATGCAAACGCGATAAAACTTTAAAGGTATGATCGGAAGGCCGCTCTCACACATCCACCCCGTTTTCAGGCGAAAAAAAACACATAAAAAAAATCAAAGGTCAAAGGTCAAGCTTCTTTCTACGTTTAAAAACGGGGGTTTACATCATGCAAACGCGATAAAACTTTAAAGGTATGATCGGAAGGCCGCTCTCACACATCCACCCCGTTTTCAGGCGAAAAAAAACACATAAAAAAATCAAAGGTCAAAGCTTCTTTCTATGTTTAAAAACGGGGGTTTACATCATGCAAACGCGATAAAACTTTAAAGGTATGATCGGAAGGCCGCTCTCACACATCCACCCCGTTTTCAGGCGAAAAAAAACACATAAAAAAAATCAAAGGTCAAAGGTCAAAGCTTCTTTCTACGTTTAAAAACGGGGGTTTACATCATGCAAACGCGATAAAACTTTAAAGGTATGATCGGAAGGCCGCTCTCACACATCCACCCCGTTTTCAGGCGAAAAAAAACACATAAAAAAATCAAAGGTCAAAGCTTCTTTCTATGTTTAAAAACGGGGGTTTACATCATGCAAACGCGATAAAACTTTAAAGGTATGATCGGAAGGCCGCTCTCACACATCCACCCCGTTTTCAGGCGAAAAAAAACACATAAAAAAAATCAAAGGTCAAAGGTCAAAGCTTCTTTCTACGTTTAAAAACGGGGGTTTACATCATGCAAACGCGATAAAACTTTAAAGGTATGATCGGAAGGCCGCTCTCACACATCCACCCCGTTTTCAGGCGAAAAAAAACACATAAAAAAAATCAAAGGTCAAAGGTCAAAGCTTCTTTCTACGTTTAAAAACGGGGGTTTACATCATGCAAACGCGATAAAACTTTAAAGGTATGATCGGAAGGCCGCTCTCACACATCCACCCCGTTTTCAGGCGAAAAAAAAACACATAAAAAAATCAAAGGTCAAAGCTTCTTTCTATGTTTAAAAACGGGGGTTTACATCATGCAAACGCGATAAAACTTTAAAGGTATGATCGGAAGGCCGCTCTCACACATCCACCCCGTTTTCAGGCGAAAAAAAACACATAAAAAAAATCAAAGGTCAAAGGTCAAAGCTTCTTTCTACGTTTAAAAACAGGGGTTTACATCATGCAAACGCGATAAAACTTTAAAGGTATGATCGGAAGGCCGCTCTCACACATCCACCCCGTTTTCAGGCGAAAAAAAACACATACAAAAATTAAAGGTCAAAGGTCAAAGCTTCTTTCTACGTTTAAAAAACGGGGGTTTAAATTATCCAAACGCGATAAAACTTTAAAGGTATGATCGGGAGAGCATTCTAAGACGGGGGTTACTTTTTCACACGGAACCCCCATCAGTTCATCAGTAAAAATCCACAAGGACCTGTCGCTTGGAATTAATCTCCAGGAGAGAATCATAACACGCGTACACTATCAGCGTGGTGGTATGCGGAGTCGCGACTCTGAATCTCATTTCAAGTCGCAGGGTGCCTGTGGAGACGGGGCTCAGAGCGCCGCTGTCCTCCTCCGGGTTTAAATTGAAGACATACAGCGCGTAGCCGTGCGCAAAATCCTCCCGGTCTATACAGAGAGGCTGGTCTTTGAGGTGTCGTCCGGTCGCGGTGTAGAGATTGTAAAACTCCCTGACAGAGAGTTCGTTGTTAAATTCAGGCTGGAAAGCTTTAGCCGGCAGCTGTCTCCCGTTTTGACTGAGTGCGAGGTACTCCAGGTCATAGTGTGCAAATTCAAACGGGGACAGATCTCTTCTCCCACTGAATGCATTGTGATTCACCATACCCAGAACCACATATTTGGGCATGGTTCCTAAAAACAGGTTCTCCTGGTTGCATATCCTGGAATGGCTGGGGATCACGTAAGTCTTAACGTTGATTCGTGATAACGGGTACACGGCGTTCCCTTTCATGAGAGCCGCGGAGTGGCCCAATCTCACTGCAGGGGATACGGTGACTTTCTTAACGAATAGGGACGCGCCCAGAATTTTCAGCTTGAAAGTGGAGGCCGCCAGCCCCATCAGGCAGAAAGCATCGCTGGCTCGAATTAATTTAACTCTTAGATCAATGTTATTCAGAAGAAGCCTCTCGCAGAAAAATATGTCCGCGTGCAGCGGACCCTGAACTTGAAATTCATGCGATTCGGCGCTAAAGCGCGCTCTGCTCACGAGGCCTTTATTCGGGCCCGCGTCATCCACAGCGGTTGAATTGTGCTGACCCGGGGTGTCCTTGTAAAATAAACCGCCCGTGAACTGCGATTTCAATGAAGCGGGGGAAAAGTTCAGCAGCGTCTCAATCATTGCCCTGTACGGGTGCGTCGCGCTGGACTGGGAAATCAGCCGGTCACCCAGAGTCACGTCGACTTGTGAGAAAATCGTATTGAGAGGATAATTTATGGCGTCATTAGCCAGGTCAGTCCCGTCGGCGTTTGTAATTTTCATTCGCAGATAAAGCAGCGTATTATTGAGGTCTAAATACCTCTCACCGTCTCCGGGGATAAAAAACTCGATAGGGCCCATGTCCGTCAGGGCTGATAACGGGCTGACTTCAACGTATTGGCTTTGCTCGATGGACAGCTGGGTCCCGGGGACGGCGAATAAATCCAATTCGCTCATGGTGCATTCGGGGGAATTATTTCGCAAAAGAGACATTGTTTAAGAGAAAATATCCCCGGACAACCTCCTCTTCTTATGCTTCCTTCGAACTGTTCTGCTTTTTCCGGGGGTCTTTCGCTTTTTAACCGTTTTGACCCGTTTCCCCGGGGGGCGTTTCCGGGGCCTTCTTGAGAGCACCATGATCCCGGACCCCCGCTGCTGCTCGGGCTCCTGACTCCGTCCGGCCCTCTCAACAACGCGGCTCACTACATCGGAAGCGATGCTTCGGGCTGCGTTTTTCAGGTGAGGTTTGGCGATCGTGTATCCTTGTTTAATCAGCGGCGACACAAATTTGAACAGTTTCGAAAATATGTTCCCGAGCCCGCGCCCGTACATAACAGGAGTGCTGTGGAAGCCGTGAAGGCCGTTCCCGACTTGATTTTCATAGTAAGGCACAAATCTATAAATGTCGGCTTTTACCGTATCTGAAATCCACCGTTTGATCTTGATCGCTTTTGATTTCGATGCGTATTGTCTCAATATGTCTTTTGGAGACCGGGATGTAATAAGCGGGGTTGAATTTCTTTGTAATTATTTCCCCGAAACGACCTCCAATTTCGAACGCTCGGAGGAGAGGAGCAAAAGCGTCACCCACCGCCTGAGGCTGTACAACGTCTGTATAACAGAACAGGTGATACATCCCTGCTTTTATATCGGGGTAGCGGGGACAGCTCGTGACCCCGGGTCCGCATCTCAGCCATTGATTAGGGTGCATCCCCAGCATGTACGCCGTCGGGGCTTCAAAATATACCTGGCTGGTACCGTCTCCTTCCCACAGAAACTTTTTCTGGATATCGTCATATTTTAAAGTCAGATTCGGATCTATAGTCTTCAAACGAGGGTTTATCAGCCCTGCAATAACCTCAAAGTTATCATAATATCCCGTGTCAAAATATCGCGAGTGAACGGCGAGTTTGTTCTTGCCCGTAATTTTCATCACCTGGAACGTACAGGAAGGCTTTTCCGGGATATTTAACCAGGTGTGCGGATAAGAAATTTCCGTCAGCGCCACATCCCAGTCACCCTCTAGATCCAGGTGTCGAGCCAAGTCCACCTGGTAGCATGAAATTGTGTTGTCCGGGAATACTTTTAGGCTGGCGTTTGAAGGCAGAGTCATATAAAACCCGTGTTTCAGATCCCGATCCATTTCTCATATGTCGGTTGAAGATGGAAGTTCTCATATTTATACGGCCATCAGCTGGTCCGCGGGAACCCAGGAGTTAAATTTCTCGGGCCAATTTTTCCATCTGACAAATACAAATTTCTTTCCCTTGGTAAAATGTTCACGAATAATTTCTTGAACCTGATACGGTCTGTCTTTTGCTATTTTAACCTTCTGCAATTCCGGTTCATAGAATGAACCTTCAATGATCTCGCCGTCATAATCTTTCAATTCATAAACGGGCGGCGTACGTTGTATACATTCTGACACCGTGAACATTTCATCCGTAAAACTTTGTTCATATTTTTTATCAAAAACTCCCCTGAACTTGGAGACCCTGACTATATCTCCGACCTTATATTTACACTTCACAGGCCTCCTGCGTAGGGTGGATGCCCCGTACAAATTTTGAAACACTTGATCGACATTTCGATCATTAACCTCATTCGGCCTCATCTTAATGCTTTTATGATAACTCTCGTTATAAGCCGTGAGTAAAGACGGTAGGACGTCGATGTATCTTCTCGTGTTTTTAGCAGTAAAATATCTCCACATTCTCGTCTTTAGCGTGCGATTAAACCTCTCGACAACCGAGGCTTTCAGATCACTTGCGGTGGCAAAATGTAGAATCCGGTGTTTTTTCATTAAATCCTTGAACGGTTTGTTAAAAAACTCTTTCCCGGCATCAGTCTGCATCTTCAGAGGCACCCCGCTCTGCTTTAAGAGTGAGGCAAAGGCCTGTGAGACTTCGCGCCCTTGCTTTGACTTCAGAGGTCTGGCATACGCTTTTTTTGAGAAGATATCGATAACGGTCAGCAGGTACTTGTACCCGTCGTTAAAATCTGATAACCCTTGCATGTCGCATAAATCCGCCTGAAATTGGTTAAGCGGGTTTGTGACAAATACTCTATTTCTTGGAAAATGCGTCCTGGCAGGTTTGTGTAATGTGTATGCATCTTCCCCCGACAGGAAATCTCTGATATGCTTCATACGAATTTTAGAGCCGTGTTGATCGGTCATAGCTCTGCGTAAACGCTCCGGCCCTCCAAAACTCCCCGGATTTACCGGACTATAATATACATCCTTCATTAAACCCTCATCACCCATCTTTTAAGACGGATCTCTTCAGAATGATGAACCGGATAGTCCTTTTGCATTTTTATATGTTTTAGCGACCATAAATATTAGTCTTTTGTTTTAAAGTAGGAGCTCTTGGAAATGTTAAATTGAACTCTGATTCAGCACCGCGGAGAGCGCTCACAGAGCAGCCTCGAGCTTTTAATAAGACCCTGTTAAAACCCCTCATTAATTCATACGAGCACCTTTTTTCCACCAAAACCTCGTTTGTATGACTCTGTCTTGCAATATGAAGCGCCTTGAGGCAACTGTTTTGTTGTGGTTTTGGCGCTATATAAATTTGATTTGTAAAACATTTCACCCTTTTTCAACAATATTATAGGAAAGAACACAGGCCGTATAAGGTTTAGAATATGTGCTTTATTACATTCATTAAAGTCACACACAGAGAAAAAAGCAATTGTTCATGTTTATTAAACACAACATGCGTGAAGGAAAAAAGTATACGTTTTAAATAGGAGCTCTTGGAAACGTTAAATTGAACTCTGATTCAGCACCGCGGAGAGCGCTCACAGAGCAGCCTCGAGCTTTTAATGAGACCGTGTTAAAACCCCTCATTAATTCATACGAGCACCTTTTTTCCACCAAAACCTCGTTTGTATGACTCTGTCTTGCAATATGAAAAACATTTCACCCTTTTTCAACAATATTATAGGAAAGAACACAGGCCGTATAAGGTTTAGAATATGTGCTTTATTACATTCATTAAAGTCACACACAGAGAAAAAAGCAATTGTTCATGTTTATTAAACACAGCATACGTGAAGGAAAAAAGCATACGTTCACGTACAAAACTGGAAAACTCTCAGTAATACATCTCCCCCGCATTTACGGTTTATTTCAGTATTCAGCTGTAAAAGTGTAGGAACAATCTCCCCTCAGCCCAGTTCCAACTGTTTCACCCGGCACGCTATCACATCCACAAACAGAGTGTATAATGTAAGCAGATGCATCGTATTACACCGTGTAAAATCATCAGTGGTCAAAACAGAGATTTTCAGTAATACGTTGTACAGAGATTTTTCAGATGAATGGAGAGCCGCGCTGTAGATATGTTCTGTCCAGACTCCGGGCCCGGGGCGACGTCTGATAACGTCGAAGACCCTCTCCAAAGCGCATGAAGGCGGGGCGTCTGGGATCTCCAACCTGCGAATGACTACCCGCTCCAGCTTATACGAGAGTCCACGTATAATATAAACTTCCCGCAAGCTTTGAAAGAGAATCATCACACAATTACCCATGACTGTAAAACAATATAATGATATTTAAAAAAACAAACAAAAAAAAAGCAGGTTTTTCTTCAGTCGTCTGGGTTATAGACGGCTACCATCCCCTCCAGGTCGAGATCTGCGTCTTCACCGAAACATGTGTACAGTTCGTTGATCTTTGCTTCAAAATTATCAGTGTATTTCAGCTCAGTGAGGATGTTTTCTACCACCCCCTGAACCCTCGCAGCCGATGGGTTGAGGAAGCGCTGGGCTAGGAGCTTTACCACAGCCGGGATGAAGGTCGGTCTCCAGAGTCTCACCATTAATCTCTCAAAATGTCCAGTAAAGAAATATTCATTTAACGGGTCCAGGCATTCGTGCTGGCGCTGGCTGGGGTGATCGATCTCACACCCGTAACAGAGTTTTTGTCTGTAACTTTTGATCACAGCCAAAAGTAAGTGTGCCACGCCGACTTTCACCGTTTTCAGGAATTCCTCTGACAGGAACCCGTCAGGCCGGTCAGATGCGAAAGATGTGGCGTATTTCTCAGCCGGTTCGAGGTCTTGTACCTCCCGCGGACTCGCGGCCTCCGTGACAGCGGGAAGAGACCCCACGCCTCCCGGGCTGGAAAGCGCGTGAGAAGGATGGATCTCGCCCCAGACCGCCTCGAGCTGAACTCCCCACGGGCTCTCGTACCCGCCGCGGGTCCGTGAAGCCTGGCTCAGGGAGGGCTGGTCTCTTCCACAGTCGAGCGCGCAGTCACAAGCGATGTCGTCGGCCGCTGCAATGGGAGAGGTTGAGGAGCTCATGCTGGTTCGTCGTCCGATGCTTGAATGAGATGTGGTCCCCTGGTTTTTATAGAAATCCCCGTGCATGCGGGGAGGAGCTACGTCAGAGTTTTTTTAATTTTTTTTATTTTATTTTTTTATTTATTTTTTTAAGTAAAAAGAGGGGCCAAGTTTTTTCGGACTTCGATAACGTCCCTCCAGGCCAGGCACCTTGTAAAGAGGCCCGTAATCCTGTCGTTGCAGGTGTTGAACATCTCATGCCAGCTCTCAGCCGCAGCTGTGACGCTTCTGACGTGGCCGCTGGCACTAAGCCGCTCCAACTTAATTTCACCCTCAGAGACAGTGTCAGGAGGTCCACGCTGGAATATCACCCTATAGCGCGGCCCCTGGGTGCTGAGCCAGGTGAGTTGGAAGCGTGTTTTCTTCTTTTCCGGCGTCCGATCTCCTGGAGGTTCAGGGTTGACAGTGTCGCGAATCATCGAGCCCGCCGCTGCGGAGAAGACACCCCAATCGGCGGAAGTAAGCGCCACCCGTGGGGTTCCTCGAGTGGCGGTCTCACCCTCGGCCAGAGTGAAGAAACTTACTTGGGCATAATACGGGTCGAACGTGTAAGTTAAACGTTCGTGCCCCTCCAGGCTGTACGTCAGATCTTCCTCCGGTATCGGCTGGCTCAGACGGCTGACGTACATCCTCGCTTTTTTTGGAGCGAGCGAGCCTTCTGTTGTCATGGTGATGTTAACCGGGGTCTCGCAGATGTAGCGGAGGATCGGAGTTCGTCTCGCCATGGTGAATGCTGTATGTCACTCTGTCGTCGGAAAGGGGATTTTTAAACCCTTCTTCGTCCGCGGGGCGTAATTCCTTACCTTTTGCTCTAAAAACACCGTTTGGCGTAAGTGATAAGGAGCATTGTTGATTGTTCGGGCTCGGGGCAGCATCTCCGCTCAGCGGGTGTCCCGCGCCCCATGATCGACCGGCTAATATCTTAAAAGAAAACATCATCTGGCGTGAGTGATAAGGAGCATTGTTTATTGTTCTTCGGGTTCATCACCTCGGGGCAGCATCTCCGCTCAGCGGGTGTCCCGCCACACACACACGCACGCACACACACACACACACACATCCACACACACGCACTCACACAGACACAGTTAGCGTCTGCAACAGGTTTTACAGCCGTGGGGTCATGTTTCTGCGAGCGGCTCTATGCGTGGGTATTTGACCGTCTTGCTGCAAAGACTTACAGCCGAGAGACGGCTATTTGTATCCCTTCTTTAATTTACGAATTAAAAAACAGAAAAGGAAACGTAATAATTTAAGAATTAAAAATATTAAAGGGGCATTAAATAATAGACACTGATTTATGTTTAATTATTTCAGAATTAGTTAATTCTTTAATACATTAAAAAGATCTAGGTATTTTTAATCGTTCTTTAATTCATGAAATAAAATGACATTAAAATATTAGACCCTGGGTGGGAGGGGAGGTATGGCTTGGAGGCGGTGCTTGGCCGGGGTTAGGGGAGGAGCTTGGGGGTGGGGCTAGGGGAGGAGCCAGGGGCGGAACTAGGGGAGGAGCCGGGGGCGGGGCTAGGGGCGGGACATACTGACGTCATCGACTCTGATTGGATGTGACGTCATAAGGGGCGGGGGCTCGGAGGTGGGACCAGGGGCGGGGCTTAGGGGCGGGGCATAGTGACGTCATCGATTATGATTGGCTGTGGTGTCATAAGGGGCGGGGCTTGGAGGCGGGCTTAGGGGAGGGGCTTAGGGGCGGGACATAGTGACGTCATCGATTCTGATTGGCTGTGACATCATAGGGGGGGGCTTAGTGACGTAGTCGATTTTGATTGGCAGCTGTCACTTTTTTGACGAAAGGTGGGTCAGTTTTCTCTCTTCTGTCCTACAGTCCACACAGAGACACTAAGGAACCAGAACCAGACCAGAACCCAAACCCAGCACACAGAGGTTCAGTGAACGTGCAGCAGAAGGTGTGGATGTGGATCAGAGAGTCAGAGGAGACGTCATAGAAGGACAGAGTGCCAGCAGGACAGTCCACAAACACTGAGACTCTATGAGAGGACGAAGGGGAGAGAGGAAGGTCTGTTTGTCTGTTATTGTGACAGACAGAATAACAACCATCAGAGCAGTTCAGACTCCAGGACTGATCATTAGATCCAAACCAACAGTCCAAACTGTCTCCTTTCCTTCTGATTCTTCTGTAAGTCACTGATATATAAAGGTTTCGTCTCCACTCGACCTCCCAGTAACAGCGACCAGTCAGACCAGTTGTACTCAGGACCTGAGGGCAAAGGTCAAATCTGTCTGGATGATCAGGATATGATTGATCCTCGTCCACATCTTCCACCTTTGTGTTGTTGTTGGACAGTTTGAGTTTTCTGTTCGCTGAGTTTGGATCCAGAGAGAGTTCACAGAAATCTGATGGAACAAAACACAACACAGGTATCAATCGATCAGTTCAGTTACTGATTGTTCAGTTCACCGATCAGCACAATGCTGCTAGAGTTATTGATCGATCATTTCATTGATCAACATGACACAACCGGAGTTGTCAATCAATTAGTTCACTGATTAACATGACATGGTAGAAGTAATCAGTCAATCAGTTCTTCAATCAACACAAGACAGCCGGAGTTATCGATTCAGCAGTTCACCGATCAGCATGACGCGGGCGGAGTTATTGATCGATCAGTTAAGTTATCAATCGATCAATTCACGGATCAACACAACGCAGCTGGAGTTATTGATCTAACAGTTCTCTGATCAGTTATCGACTGATCAATTTTTATTCAGAGCATGCACGGAGAGAAGAGGAGGGGCTAGTCACAGTCAGGTCAGACAGACAGGAAGTGGGCGGGGCCTCTCAGTGTGCTGTTCACAGCTTTGTGGTTGAATCTGAACTCGTTAAAAAACGAAAAAGCAACATGTGGCGTCAGTGTTGATTTTGTTTCTGCCACAAATAAATCAAAGTGTGAAAACACTGAATTTATTTTCAACGTGTCCATTTGGAGAAGTCGTGCACGTGACACACGTGGATCAGACGCGCCTTCATGTTGAACTCTGCTTCACTGTCAGTAGGACTTGAATGAGTGATGTCACAGAGGGTGGTTTCTATGGAAACAGATGGATCAAAGTACAAACAGACTTACACTTCCTCAGACCTGGTCTCAGCCATCGGACTCCACCAGGATCCACCCTGAAAGGAGGAGGGGGCGGAGCAACACATGGGCTTTAATCATGGTAACATCAACATGACATTGATCTCATCCACACACTTTAGTTCTTCTCTTCTAACACACTCATCGCTCCAAATGGATCATTGATTATTGATCACCTCTAACTGTGCTGATCAGCAGGAAACAACAACTTTTGGCTTTTTCAAGTTTGAAGACTCTGGTGAAAATCTGTTCAAGTGGATTTAATCCTTTAAATCAGGGTCACCAACCCTGCTCCTGGAGGTCACCTGACTCTCCAGGCTCCGCCCTCTGATCATTAAGTCAACTAAATGTTTCAAAGATTATTAAACACAAGATTTAATTTTTAATGTATGCAAATTGAATTTCCTGCTGTTCTTATGAAATCACATTTAGAATTTGGTGTTTATTTTGTTTGTTTGTTTTTTTTCAGTCTTTGCAGAATGAAAGACGTCCACATTGATTTCAGCCAATCAGCAGGCAGTATTGATGAAAGATCCCTTCGTAAGATGGCGGCGTCCATGAGTTCACAGACGGACCAGATCAGATTTTCTTCTGATCTCTGGGACTAAAACAGAACACCTTCTGCTCTCTTTGGGATCAGATGATAACAGGGTCGTCCAGTCCACAGTCCATGTCTCCATGGAAACGTGTGAAAGAACAGAAGATCTTCTGTGTGTCTTTTTCTCAGAGTTGATATTTTGTCGTCTTTCTGGTTACTTTTTGTTAAACACGCAGCTGCGCTGGTGTGACGCTCATTTTGTCTCTGAGTCCCAAAAGTGTCAGAATCTTTGTGGAATGTTTCAAATCTAATTTCCAAGTTTCATCATGTTTGACTTTTCTTTTTGTGATCTGTGACTCTGGAGGGAAAAGTTTCAAACTGCACTTGTTTAGAATTCAATCTTGGATTCTGAACTCACAGCGACAATAAGAACACAAAACTGAAATGTTCAAATCCTGAAAAATGTCCATTTATCATTTTGGAGACAAAGAAAAACCAGATCAGTACTGGTTCAAGATCCAACATCCACTGGAGTTTTATCTTTTTTAAACAGAGAAACAACAGGATCAATTTCTGATTGATAAACTAAATTGTGTTTTGGTTTGATTCTGGTCCTGATCAGAATTATTGGCTCCATACACAATTTAAAATATGTTCATAAATCAATATCAATCAATAAATTTTCACTCATCAGAATCTTTTACAAAATTTACAAAACTGAACAACAACAAAATAAAATGTTTTCACAGTCAAATAAAAACATTAAATATTTGTTTGGACATTTTCATTGACAGATTGAAGAATTTATAGAAAATCATTACTTTTCCAGCCAGTTTTCTTCAGACAAGTCAGAGGATGAACACATGAACATCTTTTCTGACTTCATTTCCATCAATCATTCAGCAACACAAAGAATATAAATACAAGAAAACAGATCAAATCAGGGCTCCGGTCTCCCATGTGCCTTCTGACAAACCAGCTGAAATTCTTCTCTTTACTTTTTTATTTCTTCTCTGTTTTAGAGTTAAGTTGAATCACTGCTGATGTCACAGAAAAAAACTTTTATGTGTTCATCTGATCCAAAGAAAACTGGCTGTGAAAATAATGATTTAATCAGCTAATCAATCAGCTAATCAATCAGCTGTGGCTGCAGCAGGTCCACATGGAGAACATGCAGGACAGCAGGGGCCTCATGGACAAAGTGTGTGTACACACAAAAACGTGGCGTCCGTCTCCATGCCAACGTTCAGATGGATCAAAAGTGAAATGATTGTGGAAATGTGCGGTGCGTCACACAAAAATTCTGTCTGGTGTTCAGCTACTACAGCTACTGTTCCACTGCTGAAAACAAGAAGTCAGAGTGATGTGAACATCAGAGACACACTGATGAGAAATTAACACACCCACGTGTTTGCAATTATGTGGGTGGACATAAAAGCAAAGTGATGTGGAAAATGGCACCAACAATCACTGTGTTAATGTTGTTAGAGGATCTTATAAATGGAGCAATCAGACGTGAGCGTGTATTCAGGGAATACGAGGATTTACTTGGAAATGATGATAATTGACTCATCAGCTGATTTCGATTACCAAGGACAGACTGGAGTTATGTTCAGAACTGCGGCCGGCCCAGAGCGCAATACGGTGAGGAGCGAGGGGTGGTCTGTGTCCACACAGGTGCTGACCACACTGGGACATTCCAGCGGGAGCTGACTGATCAGTCAGGAGTGTGTCAGTCAACCTTGAGCTGAGCCATGTCAGCTGTGTGGAACACAATCATCTGAATGTCAGCCAGGTACATCACAATCCAACATTAAATTATTAAAATTATCAGCATTTTTCTGATTTTTCAGGCAATTCAAACATGTATTTTGGACATTTGGAGCAGGTAATTTAATAATTTTATTAACCTCCAGGTGGTCAACAGGAGGAGTGACTCTCCTCTTGTGGGTCAGACTGTGTTCACTCTGTCTTGTGTTGGACAGGAATTGCTTTTTTGAGTGGCACAAATAATTTGTGTGTCATCTTATTGTTTTGTAAATAGTTGAACAAAAACACCTGAACATTTCCTGCATTTTATTGTAAATAGTTGCATATAACTTTGTTGTTTGCTACTTTTGTACATTTTTAAAATTTACAATAAAAATGGTTTGTGAAACATATTTGTGGTTTTCACAGTAAAAAAAACTAAACTTTTGTCAATTAGGATTTTATGTTTTGTGTGAATTTAGGTTCACTGTGTTAATACATCAGAATGAAAGAAAAACTATAAAGTAACACAGGTGAGGTTGTGCTGAAAAAATGACACCAAACAAGACAAAGTAAACAGTTTTGTTTTTTTTATGGTAAATTATGAAGGTAAAATGAAAAGTAGTCAAAAACGGCCAATCATACCCTGGACCACTCAGGGCTAAGCTTTTGACTGGCAACTTGTAACAAAGACATTTAAGTTTTGGTGCAGCTCAAGCAGGAGGAGGTGGGATTTAAACCCCGCCCTTAGATTCACCAGTGATGTTTGAGGTCATCTGACCATCAGCTGAATCTGTGTCATGTGTTCAAGTGAAACAGTAACAATGAGTCATCACAGAGAGTTTGCTGAGTCGCAGTTTGTCAGTTTGAGGTGTTTGAGGTCAGCTTGGTGTGTCAGGTCCACATGAACCAGTGGGACTAAATGTCTCCACATACCTGAGAGAGTCCAGAGTCCAGCGTGGATCCTCCAGTCCAGCAGACAGCAGCTTGACTGAGTCTCCTGGATGGTTGTAGCTCAGGTCCAGCTCTCTCAGATGGGAGGGGTTGGAGGTCAGAGCTGAGGCCAGAGAAGCACAGCCTTCATGTGTGATCAGACAGCCTGACAGCCTGCAGACACACAAACCAGCAGACACAATGTGAGGACAGTGTCAGGACGTCCCCACTTTGCAGCAGCACAGACACACTGATGTCTGCTGCAGGATGAGCTCATTACTGTGGTTACAAACACTGATATCCATCAACACTCACACAACATGACAGGGAGCAAAGCTGCAGCTTCACTCTGATTCATCCATGTCTTTATGTCTGTAAGCTGAAATTCTTCTCTTTACTTTTTTATTTCTTCTCTGTTTTAGAGTTAAGTTGAATCACTGCTGATGTCTCAGAAAAATGTTCATGTGTTCATCTGATCCAAAGAAAACTGGCTGTGAAAATAATGATTTAATCAGCTAATCAATCAGCTAATCAATCAGCTGTGGCTGCAGCAGGTCCACATGGAGAACATGCAGGACAGCAGGGGCCTCATGGACAAAGCGTGTGTACACACAGAAACGTGGTGTACGTCTCCATGCCAACGTTCAGATGGATCAAAAGTGAAATGATTGTGGAAATGTGCGGTGCGTCACAGAAAAATTCTGTCTGGTGTTCAGCTACTACAGCTACTGTTCCACCGCTGAAAACAAGAAGTCATCAGAGTGATGTGAACATCAGAGACACACTGATGAGCAATTAACACACCCATATGTTTGCAATTATGTGGTGGACATAAAAGCATGTGGAAAGTGATGTGGAAAATGGCACCAACAATCACTGTGTTAATGTTGTTAGAGGATCTTATAAATGGAGCAATCAGACGTGAGCGTGTATTCAGGGAACACGAGGATTTACTTGCAAATGATGATAATTGACTCATCACCTGAAGGACAGACTGGAGTTACGTGCAGAACTGCGGCCGGCCCAGAGCGCAATACGGCGAGGAGCCAGGGGTTGTCTGTGTCCACACAGGTGCTGACCACACTGGGACATTCCAGCGGGAGCTGACTGATCAGTCAGGAGTGTGTCAGTCAACACTGAGCTGTCTTACAGACATAAAGACATGGATGACCTCTAATTTCCTGCTTTTAAACTCAGATAAAACTGAAGTTATTGTACTTGGCCCCACAAATCTTAGAAACATGGTGTCTAACCAGATCCTTACTCTGGATGGCATTACCCTGACCTCTAGTAATACTGTGAGAAATCTTGGAGTCATTTTTGATCAGGATATGTCATTCAATGTGCATATTAAACAAATTTGTAGGACTGCTTTTTTGCATTTATGCAATATCTTTAAAATTAGAAAGGTCTTGTCTCAGAGTGATGCTGAAAAACTAATTCATGCATTTATTTCCTCTAGGCTGGACTATTGTAATTCATTATTATCAGGTTGTCCTAAAAGTTCCCTGAAAAGCCTTCAGTTAATTCAAAATTCTGCAGCTAGAGTACTGACAGGGACTAGAAGGAGAGAGCATATCTCACCCGTGTTGGCCTCTCTTCATTAGCTTCCTGTTAATTCTAGAATAGAATTTAAAATTCTTCTTCTTACTTATAAGGTTTTGAATAATCAGGTCCCATCTTATCTTAGGGACCTCATAGTACCATATCACCCCAATAGAGCGCTTCGCTCTCAGACTGCAGGCTTACTTGTAGTTCCTAGGGTTTGTAAGAGTAGAATGGGAGGCAGAGCCTTCAGCTTTCAGGCTCCTCTCCTCTGGAACCAGCTCCTAATTCGGATCAGGGAGACAGACACCCTCTCTACTTTTAATATTAGGCTTAAAACTTTCCTTTTTGCTAAAGCTTGTAGTTAGGGCTGGATCAGGTGACCCTGAACCATCCCTTAGTTATGCTGCTATAGACTTAGACTGCTGGGGGGTTCCCATGATGCACTGAGTGTTTCTTTCTCTTTTTGCTCTGTATGCACCACTCTGCATTTAATCATTAGTGATTGATCTCTGCTCCCCTCCACAGCATGTCTTTTTCCTGGTTCTCTCCCTCAGCCCCAACCAGTCCCAGCAGAAGACTGCCCCTCCCTGAGCCTGGTTCTGCTGGAGGTTTCTTCCTGTTAAAAGGGAGTTTTTCCTTCCCACTGTCGCCAAGTGCTTGCTCACAGGGGGTCGTTTTGACTGTTGGGGCTTTTCCGTAATTACTGTATGGCTTTGCCTTACAATATAAAGCGCCTTGGGGCAACTGTTTGTTGTGATTTGGCGCTATATAAATAAAATTGATTTGATTTGATTTATGGAGCTGCTGCACACATTGATGAGTCCTGACCTGAGAGTCTCCAGGTGACAGTGTGGACTCTCCAGTCCAGCAGACAGCAGCTTCACTCCTGAATCCTGCAGATCGTTGTTACTCAGGTCCAGTTCTGTCAGACTGGAGGACTGAGAGCTGAGAACTGAAGACAGAACTTCACAGCTTCTCTCTGACAGATTACACCCAGACAACCTGCAGAGAAAATAATCAACAAGTTGTGTCGTCATGTAAAGGTTCAGTTTGTTCTCCACCTCAGACAGAATTCATAAACCAGCTTTGGACACTGAGTCAAACAAAGTGTTTTTATTCAGCTAAACCACATTGTTACCTGTTTAAAGGCAATGAGTGATGAATTATAGGGCTATCAAATTATATATATATATATATATATATATATATATATATATATATATATATATATATATATATATAAAGTAGTGCATTCTATCAATTAAACTAGTTATTGGATAAAAAAGTACTTTTGCTTTTTTAAACAATATCTAAAGTCCAGGGCTCTCCTGAAGTAATGGCGCAATAGTGCTTTGCCATCATGCAGATTTTCAAATTTAAGGGGTTCCTTCTCTTTTTTCCTAGATATGTTTTTTTTTTTCCCACACCATTCCAAGTTTTGGAGCTTTCCCAGACAATAACTTGGAGGAAGCCGCTGCTTCGTCTCACCAAGAAGAAAAAAAAATTAAAATGCTGAAAGTCTCTTCTGTGATTATTTTATTAGTTATGGTCCCATTATTCACCACAGGGATCCTTCATCTCTTCAGCTTCTACTAGTGACAAAAATTACACTGTTAACAACATGTCATTCATAATGAGTGACAGAGGTTACAGAGGCGGGGCTATGACATCATCATTTCAGAAAAACTCCAGCTTTATCGCCTCATCTGAGCCAAGATGGACTTTATGTCCTGAGCCCGTGTTGAGAGGAAGGGAAATGTGCCAGACACGTTCTGTTTTTCCATCGATCACATCGATCGATCACTGAGAGTCCAGTTAAGAGCCACACTGGTTGAGTCTGCCTCACAGACTCAGCAGCATCACCCTTTATGGGACGAAGAACAAGCTGCAACTCCCTTTGAGAGGTGATGCTGGACAGAGACTGTAATGACACCAAAGTCTCATCAGCAGGGATCCAGGTGAAGACAGGCAGGAAATGGAAGGATGTGGAGGCAGTTGAACAGGCTGAAGCACAGAGAGCTGGTGAGGACAGTTACAGCAGGTCAGTCAGACTTTGGGAGCAGCCTGAGATCTCAGTACAACAAAACCAGGGGAAAGGAAAGACGCCGGCCAGTGCAGGATGAAATCTGAGTTTGGGTGGAAGAAATCCACAAGAGCAGGACAGTCGGGATGCAAGCAGCCAGTAGCATGGACCAAGTGATGGAGTGGAAGATCTCGTGGCCAGAACTGTGGAAGGTGGAGCCACACTAAAATTAAAAAAAATAAAATTCCCGATTCAATCAGTCTGTGACGTCCTCCCCAGTGTGCTGTGTTGTCGTGTAGCTTCTTCTGATACATTGATTAGCTCCTTACACTGGTTATGTGCATACTCAGTGTTTTATTGTCCATTTTTTTGTGGGAGTGTTACAGCACCACATAAAGGCCTGGAATATGTATAGAAGGACTTTGGTGATTGGAATTAAACAACTTAAACAGAAAATACAATCACATGTTGCAGCTGAAGACTGAAGAACTTTACAGGAAAATTAAAAGAAAACAGCAGACACACAAAAAAACAGGAGCATCATCTGAGGGACCACAGAACTTTACAAATATACATCAGGAGCTGTTAAAAAACATCTGACCTTCCAGAATAGAACAGTAGGGAGTGAGATGGAGGAATAAGATTTCTGGAGTGAGTTCAATGAGGAGGTAGAGAGAGAATCTAAGCAGAAGAGTGATGATTGGAGCAGACTTCAATGGAACGATACAGAACAGAGTGATGAGGAAGTTGTGGGTCGATATGATATCAAGGAGGAAGGTGGACGACATTCTATGTAGGAGATTCAAACTAAAAGAGACTGTAAGGTGGTGACAGGACACGGAGTGGGGGTTTGTAGGATGAGTTTGCAGGAAGAGAAAGAGAAAGAGAGAGCTGAACCCAGGATCAGAAAGTGGAAGTGCCCGTCTCACCTCTTGGCACTGGATGAAGGTAATGTGATTATAGACAACTGGAAAAGTCCTGCAGATGTGGTGAGGGAGACAGACAGGAAGGTGCTGGATGTAACATCTGGACAATGGAGGGGAGACGAGGAGACTGGGAGGAGGAATGAAGGTGTTCAGGAAACTATAAGGAAAAAAAGGTTGGAGAAAAGAACTGAGATCATTGGAGAGGAGAAGAAAGTGGACAGGAGACAGGAGGAGGTGGTGTAAAGTGAAAAGAAAAGAGACAAAAACTAAAGAAAGTACACATTGAACGGTGGATGAAGAAAGAGAAAAGGACTTGTTCTGATTGGACACAGAACTGGAAAGGATGTACAGTAGGTAAGTAATAAAGTTTGTAGATGTTAAAGTGCTGACCAGTGAGGAGAGGGTGTTGAGAAAGTGGAGGGAGTGATCTGAAGATCTGATGAAAAAAATGAGCTACAGAGAAGACTCAGGGCAGGTCTACAGACTCTACCTTGTTCAAGAGCAGTGGGAGGAGCCAGAAACTAATTAACAATATTTAATGTCAGGAACAAACTCACAGACACAGAGAGAACATGTAAACTCCACACAGAATGGACCTGAACTTTAATGGGAACTGAACCTAAGACCTTATTACTGTGAGCATGTGATACCCGCTGCACCACCCTGACATGTTTCCAACAGAGACTGAAATCCTTTAGTTCTGGTTCAGACGACATATCTGAGTGTTGATGTGAAACTGAATCTGATGAAACAGTTTAGAATTCAGAGAAACATTTTGAAACATTTGAAGCAGAAACTAAATCCTGACCTGAGAGTGTCCAGGTGACAGTGTGGACTCTCCAGTCCAGCAGACAGCAGCTTCACTCCTGAATCCTCCAGCTGGTTGTTACTCAGGTCCAGTTCTGTCAGACTGGAGGACTGAGAGCTGAGAACTGAAGACAGAACTTCACAGCTTCTCTCTGACAGATTACAGACAGACAACCTGCAGAGACAATTAAAAGCAAGAAAGATTTTCACTTTTAAATATTATATTTATGTTAGTGTTCAAATATCAAAGTGTCTCTGTCCTTACAAAGTTTTTTTAGATGCTTTGATCACTGGCAGCAGCATCAGAAGAGCCTCATGTGAAGCAGAGTATTTCTTCAGGTCAAACACATCCAGATGTTGATCTGATGACAGTAAGATGAAGATCAGAGCTGATAAATGAGAAGGAGACAGACGTTCTACAGAGAGACGTCCTGAGCTCAGGGACTGTTGGATCTGATCCACTAGAGAACGATCCTTCAGTTCATTCAGACAGTGGATCAGATTGATGTTTCTCTCTGCAGACAGATTCTCATCGAGCTTCTTCTTGATGTATTCAGCTGTTTTCTGATTGGTCTCTGAGATTTTGTCTGTCTGTGTCATCAGGCCTCGTAGGAGAGTCTGATTGGTCTGCAGGGAAAGACCCAGAAGGAAGCGCAAGAACAAGTCCAGGTGTCCATTTGGACTCTTTAAGGCCTCGTCCACAGCACTCTGATGGAGACGTGTTAGTTCAGGTTTAAATATTTTAGTCCACCAGGATGTTGTTTGTTCTTCTGACAGCAGATTGACTACAGACTGGATGAAGGTCAGATGGACATAAAGAGCAGCCAGAAACTCCTGAACACTCAGATGGATGAAGCAGAAGACCTTGTCCTGGTAGAGTCCTCTCTCCTCTTTAAAGATCTGTGTGAAGACTCCTGAGTACACTGAGGCTGCTCTGATATCGATGCCACACTCTGTCAGGTCCTCTTCATAGAAGATCAGGTTCCCTTTCTGCAGCTGCTCAAAAGCCAGTTTTCCCAGAGACACAATCATCTTCCTGTTCTCTGGATTCCACAGTGGATCTATCTCAGCTCCTCCATCATACTTGACCTTCTTCATTTTGTTCTGAACCACCAGGAAGTAGATGTACATCTCAGTCAGGGTCTCTGGCAGCTCTGGTGTGTCTCTGGTGTCCAACACGTCCTCCAGAACTGTAGCAGTGATCCAGCAGAAGACTGGGATGTGACACATGATGTGGAGGCTTCGTGATGTCTTCATGTGGGAGATGATTCTTCTGGACTGCTCCACATCTCTGAATCTCTTCCTGAAGTAGTCCTCCTTCTGAGGGTCAGTGAAGCCTCTGACCTCTGTCACCATGTCCACACACTCAGGAGGGATCTGATTGGCTGCTGCAGGTCGTGTGGTGATCCAGAGGTGAGCAGAGGGAAACAGGTTCCTCCTGATGAGGTTTGTCAGCAGAACATCCACTGACCCCGACTCTGAGACATCAGTCAGGATGACATTGCTGTGGAAGTCCAGAGGGAGGCGACACTCATCCAGACCGTCCAAGATGATCAAGACCTGGAAGTGTTGGAAGCTGCAGATTCCTGCTTCTTTGATTTCAGGAAAGAAGTGATGAACAAGTTCCACCAAGCTGAACTTCTTCTCTTTCAGCACATTCAGCTCTCTAAAAGTGAATGGAAATATGAAGTGGACGTCCTGGTTGGTTCGTCCTTCAGCCCAGTCCAGAGTCAACTTCTGTGTTAAGACTGTTTTCCCGATGCCGGCCACGCCCTTTGTCAGCACTGTTCTGATTGGTGGCTGTGTGTCAGCTGAGACTTTAAAGATGTCTTCACATGTGATTGTTCTTTGTTGTGTGTCTGTTTTCCTGGATGCTGCTTCAATCTGTCTGACCTCATGTTCCTCGTTGACCTCTGAAGCCCCGCCCTCTGTGATGTAGAGCTCTGTGTAGATCTCCTTCAGAAGAGTCGTCTTTCCTGCTTTAGAGATCCCCTCAAACACACGCTCAAACTTCTGCTTCATGTTAGATTTGAATTTACGACGACAAACTTCAGCACGAGTTCCTGAAAGAACAAACAGCACAGATCAGTTACTGAATGATGACATCACTTCCTGTTTTCCTGATAGAATTCACACATGAATATATTTCAAATGGACGAACATCACGTGTTATTTAGTGTCTGTGTTAAATGTGGACAGAAGTCCTCTTACTGCTCAGCAGACAGTCAGCCAGCTCATCATAATTCATTGACCTCATCAAGGTCACTGTGAGGTCCAGGAAAACCAGTCTGCTGCTCCTCTGCTCCTCATCCTCACTCTGACTCTCCAAGTATTCTGCATCATCTGTCAGGAGAACCTTCTGGATGCTCTTCAGCTCATTTTTAACAAACATCAACATGTTCTCCTCGAAATTCTGCAGCAGAATATAAACATGGACGAAGAAACTCATCACTTTTTTACAAGTGAGGATTTTGTCTCCACATCATACTATTTTTTATTCTGTGAGTTTCTCTCGATTTTGTTCCTAAAATCCATTTCAGTTAAAAACAGACTGAAAAGTTAAATCCTTTAAATCATTTTTATGAAAGAACAACATCAGAATTTATCAAAATCAAGCACAAATAATTCAAATCATCACTTTCAACAACACTAAACCCATGAATGATGTACTCAAGAATATAAATGAGAGAATAAACATCATCAAAGTGTTTATAACTGTTCAATGATAATATCTGATTGAAGTCAACAGACCAGAAACTTGTGGTTCAGGTGTGTTTGATGCTGCTGAGCAGATGGAACCCTGAGAACCTCTGAGCTCTGCTGCTTCACTCTGTGGATCAATCAGAAACAGTTTACTCACATTATGTCTGAACACAAACAGCTTCAAGTTCACATCAACCTGCATCATTATTCAGAACACACAAAGTGGTTTTTATGGTCATCTTCTTGGTCCTGCTGATCCCACTGAGAGTCAAACAGGTGCACTGATTGTCCGTCCACACAGGACCAAAACACTGACTTTCTGGATTTATTGTTGGAAAAGATGAATGAATTTTCCAGGCAACAATTCCCTTCCACAGGGTTGGCAGGACGGCCCACCGTGCCAAAAATAGTGAGCGCTCCTCCATCAACATGGCAAAATTAAAAGCTTTTGCTTTGTGCTTTTAGCTTGAAAATACAGATTAATCAACTGTGTTTCTCATGTTTGTACTCAGGATGATATCATTAAGATTTTAATGAAACTAATACTCATAGCAGTACGGTTTACATTGATATATATTTTTTTATTTATTTTGACATGCTGAATTCAAATTGACAATAGAAATGGGTGATTGGCTACTTACACGTGCAAAAGAGAGAGAGTTAGGGTTAGGTGCTCAGAATAGAGGATAATATGAGGACTCCAATCAGTACTTCTAATGCGTCCTATTAAACATGGGGTTAAAATTGTCTCATTAATATTTGTAAATGTATGCAGGGTGATCTACAAATAATCATTGATTTCCAAATGTGTTCAGATATCCACAAATGCAAATTTCATATTTGTAACTTGTTAATTGGTTTTTGCAAATAATGTTGTATTTGCAAATATAAAACTTAATTTGTAAAAAAAAAAAATACATTTGTAAAACTGGAAATTGTATTTGTGAATTGAGTTTCAGCATTTGTGGATCACCAATTACACGCATTCATCGCTTTCCTCTGCAACGTAATTTCGCACAGATCCACAAATGCCGACTGATTCACAAATACACACTCACGCCACTTAATATCCACTAGATGGCAGTGTGGTTCCATTCATTGATGTGGCAAACTGAAACTATATGCTCCCGGATGAGAGAAGACCGACATTTCAGAATAAATCATTTCACATTACCGTAATGGAGGCGTTTGATGGATGGGTATGTATGTGGTGATATTGTCTGCAAGGTCAATTGTTTTTTAAAATTACGATGTGTTGTATAAAATGATGACGGGTGTTTTACCAGAGCTACCTAGCTAGCATCAGGCTCTGGTAAAACGCCTGTAATCGTGTCGGTCTTTTCTCATCTGGGAGCATATAGTTTCAGCTTGCCACATCACTGAATGGAACCACACTGCCATCTAGTGGATATCCAGAGGTGTGAGTGTGTATTTGTGAATCAGTCGGCATTTGTTTGTGGATCTGTGCGCAAAAAGAATGTCTCAAAATTACGTCGCAGAGGAAAGCGATGAATGCGTGTAACCGGTGATCCACAAATGCTGAAACTCAATTCACAAATACAATTTCCAGTTTTACAAATGTAATTTTTTTTTTTTTTTTTTACAAATTAAGTTTTATATTTCCAATACAACATTATTTTCAAAAAACAATTTACAAGTTACAAATATGAAATTTGCATTTGTGGATATCTGAACACATTTGCAAATCAATGATTATTTGTAGATCACCCTGTGTACATTTACAAATATTAATGAGACAATTTTAATCCCATATAAACATGAATGTCCCTTCATGGACAGCGACATGATGCCTCCTAACCGGGCAAAATATTGATGAAGTGCCCGGATGTTACTGCTTTTTCAATGTGGATACAGAAATGAACACACACGGAAAAAAGCTCGCAAAATAAATGTTAAAATATCATTCTGACCTGATATCCAACCAGTAAAATAATTTTACATTAAATTATGTAAGTAAAGTATTAAACTTACTCTGACACACACACATTCCCAAATACTAGTGTTGAAAACTACACGGATCCGATCTGTTCCAGCTGAAATAAATCAGCAGCTCAGCTGAGCTGAGACGTCCTGCTCAACTCATCAATCCATTACTATATATACACACACATATTGATATAAAATAAATGATTAACTTTGACAGGATTCCAAAAAGTTCTCCACCATGCGACGTAAACCTTCCACACAATCCAGACGGGCACAAATAGTACATTAATTAATTCCACATGGTCCACATTAATTAAATCCATTTTTGTATAGTACTGAATAATTTCAGCTTTGAATTCAATTCCATTCAAGGTGGTTTAAATTCTCAGATTTCATACAAAGGCATGATGGTTTACACCAGTTTATTGGCCAAAAATCATGGAAAAAGTAACAAGAATATCAAAAACTAATTATAGAAGGAAATGTTGTCTCCCTTCTTCCTCTATTTGTGGCTTTGCCAACATGTGCAGCTTTCCAGCATTTTGCACCTGTTTCTTGATGAGACTCTCTGAGTGTCAGTGTGCGCTGCCTACTGAGTTGCCCTGATGTAAAATGGTGACCACGCCTCCTCACCGGGACACTTCTCAGTGCGACTGCAGACTCTAGTACTCATATTAACCTCTGTGGTGCTCAGTTACAGACTGAACCCAGACATGCAGGTGTTCTGTCCAGATGTGCAGGTTTGTCGATTTATGCGTCCCAACGCATAAATCGTCAGTTCCGTGTCCCATAAATATTGTGCTCTAAATACAGCATGCACAGACAAATTTGAAATTTTAAATTTGGAAAGACACTTATTGCTGTTTATATTTTCATGTAATGACAAAAGAATGACACAAAAATGTGTGTTTCCTTCAGTGGGGTAGTTTAACTCCACGTGTGAATGTTCTGTCGAGTTGAGTGGTTGAGTTGTGCGTCCTGACAATGTTGCGCTGAAAATATAGCGTGCACATGCAAATTTTAAGTTTTAAAAGTTGAAAAGACACATATTGCTCTTGTATTTTCATTGCTTGGTCGCTCGGTTCGAGGAGTTCAACACGATAAAGAGAGGCACCGTCAACCCGACGGGGGGAAGTGTGGACGGGGGAGGTGTGAAAGACTGGGTAGAGAGAACTGTGCATGGGTGCACATGCACAGTTGCATGGAGGGCTGGCTTCTCAATAGGAATGACATCTTGTTGGGACACAGACAGAAACTGCACAGGATGTAAATGGAGAACAAAGGTGATTTATTTGATCAAAACACAGGAGTCCAGAACAAACAAACAGAGGGAGTTCAAAGGCAACAACAGGAGTTAACATGTAACACAAACCAAAAAACAGGTAAACAACTGGGGTAAAACCGTTGATTTCTATTTAATCCTCTAGATGGCGGATGCAGCCTGTGAGCTGTTGCCAGCAGCTGCCATCTTGCTTAGAGTTATTCTACATCATCAGCCATTAGATTAAATAGAAATATGATGATGCGCTGACTTAAACCTGGGACAAAGTGATCTGAAAATGCTTTTCTTCTGCAGCATTTGGGTACAGCAACAAGCTGACAAATGATTGTCAGCTGGTTAACTAAAGGTTAAATAGGTCATTTCTCATTCTATCCTCCTTCATAGACTGGCAGCTCTTGGTTTATCATGCACTCCTTAATGCTGCGTTTACACATAACGACGACAAGTCACGAATGCCACGAAGTATACATTCTTGGCCGTTGATCACGAATGTGATTATTAGGGGCAGAGACGTCAGGTGTCCTCAGGAACTGCTGGAACCTGTTACCACACGTTACGATTAATGGCATGTGTTGCTGGAGAATTATCAGGAACCATTACGCACGGTCAAGAATAGTGTTCCGCGTTGTTGCGCGCAATTGTGTGATAAATATTTGACCATTCGTTTTGTGATTCAATTAGAAGTCTCACTTTCAATTTATCCTTTTTAATCAGCCTCAGATTTTTTTCTTCACATCAGGTTTTCCATCCTGAGATATTCTGTTAGAAAAAATTAATGGAATGAAAATGCTTTTTCTCTCAAATTGGTGGGTCACATGACAGTCGCTTTGACATTGTATATTCTACTAATATAAGAATATACACAAATGAGATTTATTTCTCTATGATAGTCCAATCTAATGTTTTCAGATTTCTTTCATCTTGGTCCAGATTAAATAATCTTATTTTCATCCTGGCTGTCGTGGCTGTTTCATTTCTTTATATTATTTAATATTTTTGAGGAGAAGCGTTCCATAAAAGCGGCGCCACATGTGGGTTAAGATCAGTCTTCAATATTAATATCTTTAATATGATGCGTGTGAAGCTCTTACTTTCACCCCTGATTATTTCCCATCTTTAACTTCATAATGAAATTCATTTAGGGTCAGACTAGTATCTGGTGTCGTGACAGACAGTGTGTTTGACAAACTGATGGTATTATTTTCTATCTGGACTGGAACCAACAAATTCAATCAAGTCTGTTATATAAATTGTCTGATCCTCTTCTGTATTTGTTTTGACATGGAGAAATGTGGGACTGAGTTTGAATAAATGTAACAGCACAGAAAATGCAGATTTATCCTGAAACTCTCTTAAAAACATTGATTTATATTCATGTTTAGGTTGTCAGATGCAAACCAAGATGGTGGCGCTCTGTCAAACAGCCAGAGAATGAGCGCATCGCCCCGGACCTCCATCTAGTGAGTAAATAGAAATCGATGGTAAAACAAAGGACAATGAACACAGAGACGTCAAACAACAGAAAAACTCACAGAGGTGTCAAGGAACAAACAACAAACTGGGAATGAGAGGTGACAAATAATCATTTGTCAAACTCAAAGCAGAACGGTGCAGCACTTAATGTAACACAAATAAACAGACAAACAACAGGTGTGAAATGTAACAGGTGTAGGGGAGACCAGGAAACAATACACACCTACAAAAACACACAGAAACTGACAAACACAATGTGACACAAACCTCAAAAAGAGCCCTGGGTGTGAGAAGAACATCTAATAATTCTAATAATAATAATCTAATAATAATCTAGTAATTCTCTTCTCCCTCCCTCCTTATCTTTCCTGCTTCTGTGGCGTGTTGTCTGTGAGGCTGCCAGCTTTGCTCTTCTGGAAATGGCAAAAATGGATCTGTTAAGTGGTCTCTGAACGCAATTGACACTATTTTTTTCTACAAGACACTCGGGAGCAGAGGACCCTACCTGTCCTGCCGGGACACATGTGATGGGATACGTGATGGACAGTTGGAGGAAATGGCAGATCATGTGCCTTTACACGCTGTCTGTGGAGGACGTCGAAGATGTGTATATATTTGGCACGGTGGTGACCGGGTTCCTGCTGTGTAGAGCGGGCATAGCGCTGGTTTACTGGAAAATTAAGAAGGTGGAAGTGGCAATAACTGGCCCATCCAGGCTGCCCCACATGATTGATTCGATTTAAAGGGCAGTGTCAGCTCAGTCAGCGGGTGTTAACCGCACGTTGGAAACCATCTCGGGAAGAATGGCTGCACTGGAAAACCGCTTTGATCGTCAATAATGACCACATCTCCTCTCCTAATTCAGATGTATTGAAAGCCACTCTCAGACTGTGGAATCTTTCAGGTGTCTGCTAATCTGGATATTTATTCGGTTTCCCAAACACAGCTGCACTTCAAGGCCGCTGTGATAACAACCTCCTGGAAGAAGAACAACACTTATGCCTCACTCCCTGGTCTCCCCTGCCCTCAGCTTCTCCAGCTCTGACATTGACTGTGGTCAGTGGACTGCTCAGGGCAGGGCCCCTCCTCCCTCCAGAATGGATGGACAAGGCTGTTGATGGCACCTAAAGGCTGCTTCCGGAGTGTTCTGTCTGATAACTGGACTCTTACAAATCTCGGTCGTCGTCTCTCATCTTGTTGTTGTGTGTGATCATTGTTCATTGTGCTGATGGGTTTTTTTCCTGCATTGCTGCTGCATGATTCAACGCAGCAGCTATGAAGGGCTTATGTGTGTTGTGTGTTATGTGTGTGCCGTCTGTTGTCATGAGGCCGATCAAGGTTTGCTCAGCCCTGCTGTTGACCTAAGGCAGGGATATACATCTGGAGCTGGTCCCTGGGCGCCTAAAGGCGACCTCTGCTCCTAACTGGCAATTAGGATGGGTTAAATGCTGTAGACACATTTCCTTGTGCAGGGAACATGTTCCTTTGTGCATATGACAACAATAAATTCTTTGAATCTTGAATCTCAAACTAAAAGGAGAAACAAAACCAAATACAAAAACCAAATTAGAAATGGCAGAAAACTAAAGTGGAACTCAAGGATGCAAACGAGTGCAGAAACAGGGAAACCACACGACTAACACACAGGAACACAGAACTGAACACAATGACAATTAACATAAGGACACAGACAGTATACAGACCAAGAGAGAGAGAGAAATTTATTCAGCTTTTTTTTCTTTTTTATGTTTGAAAATATAACAGAAAAATGGGTGAGGTGATAGTCCAGTGGTTAAAGTGTTGGGCTTGAGACCAGAGGATCCTCGATTCAATTTTGTTTTTGTTAGATGTGCTCAGTACAT
This sequence comes from Thalassophryne amazonica, assembly GCF_902500255.1. Lineage (NCBI taxonomy): Eukaryota > Metazoa > Chordata > Actinopteri > Batrachoidiformes > Batrachoididae > Thalassophryne > Thalassophryne amazonica. The sequence continues at coordinate 34,202,320 of NC_047124.1, read as the reverse complement.
GTAGTCGGGGCAGGTGCACCATCTGGAGTTCAAGAGATCAAACTTCAGTCAGTGGGTCAGTCTGCTCCATTTCGCTACGTTTAACTGCCATTGTTGGGAAGGTGTCGTAGCACGGACGCACAACAGGGGGCGCAAATGAACGGACAATGAGTAAGCCAACAGGTAACAATTTAATGTTGTGACTACACACAACTAAACACACAAAATTTGTAAAGCCAATTAACACCAGGTGACGTGTGGGCAGGCTCGAAGATAGAAGACCCCCGACGAAAGAGAAGCCGCATCCCACACGGCTTCCACCACCAACGGTCTGAAGAACACCGGAGCCGCCAAGTCCCGTATCCCCAGGTGGCCTCTGTCTTTGGCTGTCGACCCTGGTACTGCTGGCAGAAAGCAGAGACAAGATGAATGAGTGTAAGTCCGCACACTCAGTAGTCCACGGTCTGTACACAGTTGGGAGGGAGAACCTCCACCTCCAAATCACACACTCGTGCAGCTCCTGATTAACCACTTATCTGTTTGAAGTGTGAGGCGAAGCCGTCGCAGTCACACCAAACGCCAAAATCCCAGATAAGGCCACAACCACAGGACAACGGCTGCAAATGAGATTAGATTAGTACACAGAAATTACCTCTTGGTAGTCGATTTCTCGGCGGGGAGGTGGAGTTGCAGTCCGGCTTATGTAGTGATGTAGATGAGTGACAGCTGGTGCGATGAGTGACAGCTGTCACTTCTTCTGGGTCTGGTGCCCTCTCGTGCTTGGAGCCCGCACTCCAAGCAGGGCGCCCTCTGGTGGTGGTGGGCCAGCAGTACCTCCTCTTCAGCGGCCCACATAACAGCCATTTCCTTATCATCAATCCCATTTTGCTTAAAAATAATTAAATAAAAGTAATTAATTGAATCATATTTGGAGTCAGTATGCTCCATTTTGTTACATTTTACCCTTGTTTCGTTATTATCAGTCCCCATTTAACTCAATTTTGCTTAAAAATAATTAAATAAAAGTAATTAATGAACCATTTTTAATCATATTTGGAGTCAGTCCGCTCCATTTCGTTACGTTTTACCCCATTTTGTGATTATTAGGCTCCATTTCACCCATTTGTTCTATTTCGTATTTTAGTATAGCTGATCTTGTGTTATACAGATCAGTGGTTTCTGCACTGATCTTGTGTTAGACAGATCAGTGGTTTCTGCACTGCAGTCTTCCATGTTTTGGCCTGACGCCTCGTTTCTGTTGGACAGTGCGAAGCTACGTCACAGCTCAGAGCGGCGAAAGTTGGATTGGGTTGAACTGAGCTGCCGTGGCAGCCTGTCGACAAGTGGCAATGTGCACTCCCAGCAGAAGCGTCACTTTAGCTCAGTTTTTGATGTGACACTTCTGCATCTCTAAAAAGTGACGTCTCATTAAAAATAATGCTCTTTAGACTGATTTGTGATGCCTCTGCTGCTTCCAAAGCATGCGGCGTGAAAGGCCTATTATGACTGAAGGGTCGGTGGTTCAAATCCGGCTCCCAACCAGACAAAAATCTGCTGTTGTGTCCTTGGGCAAGACACTTAACCCACCTTGCCTGTGCATGAATGAGGTGGTGGTCAGAGGGGCTGTAGGCACAGAATGGCATCCATGCTTCTGTCACTTTGCTCCAGGACAGCTGTGGCTACATTAGTATCTTACCAGCACCAATGTGTGTCTGTGTGAGTGAATGAATAACGCAACTTGTAAAGTGCTTTGGGTGTCTTGAAAAGTGCATCACAAATCCAAGTCATTATTATTATTATTATTATATAAGCACATAAATGAAGAGAGACCAGATGTCACAGAGCCGCTCTACTGTGACTGATTTCACCCCTGCCAGTTAAAAACAAACAAAAAAAAAAACAAAAAAACCCAAAAAAAAAACAGAATAGAATGTGACTTTTTAGCCTCTTAAAATACATCACTTAGCCATCTTTGAACTTGTCCAAGGTCTGTGTCCCAAGAATGTTCCCTGTGAATTTAAAGACTCTGGTAGTAACAGGACTGGACTTATGATGAGCACAGACACACAGACAGATGCAAAATCTTCCCAGTGACCATATTTGATGGCCTCAGGTAATGAATGATCACCCATTCTGTCTCTCTCAAATGTGCATTTACACACTTGGCCCTCCATCTTTGCAGTTGTTCATATGCACACACACACACACACACACACACACACACACACACACACACACACACACACACACACACACACACACACACACACACACACACACACACACACACACACACACACAACGATCTGAGCAGGTTGTTCATAATTATTATTAAACAGGACAATCTGTGAGTCAGTATCAGAGGTTGTTCTGTTCTCAGATCAGATGTTGGATCTTGCTGGTAACAGTGTGTCGTAACCATCAGCATATACTGTCACAGGTGTTGACCACAACATGTGACAACAACAACATGGCTCCTTGAGAAGGGAACATCTTCAGGGACCATGTTTGCTGATGTGCACAGAGCGCCGACTCTCCAACTATATCTGTGATGTGCTGGTCAGGATCAGATCATTCTGAACCACCCTTTAAACCTCCAGTGGAAACCATCTCTCCTTTGTCACAGTCTCACGAGCGCCACTCGCTTAGCTTATGGCAGGCTAAAAGTGGACACTGTAGTTTGGCCGAACTACTGCACAGGTTCTGTATATTCTGTGTTCGTTTGTGCCTGCAGCCAATATGGAAGCTGAATTCCTGTGCAAAAAAAGTTCCCAGATAATTGTGATAAATTCCTGTGAGATAATCTCATCTAAATCAATTCTAAAAATTATCAAGATAACTGAAGTTTTAAGAGTGGCCGTAATAAATATTGAAGAAACTTAAAGTTTATGAGCAACTTCACCTGGCACGATGGAGTTTGATGCTGAAGAGTTCAGAAATATATGATTGGAATGTTTTGATGACCAAGAGACACATTCTGTATGTTGTCGCTCCAGTGAGAGCGGCGCGCTGAGCAGGTTGCTCCTTTGTGTCTGGTCAAAGTTTTTTGGTCTCAGATTTGTACTTAGTGTTGTGTGGGCCGCCAGAAGAGGAGGTACTGCTGGCCCACCACCAGAGGGCGCAGCCGCCTCACAGGAGCAGCCAGGGTGACAGCTGTCACGCATCACCTGCAACAGCTGTTACCAATCATCTGATGGCAGGAGTATATCAGCAGGACGACGTCTCCACCTCTTTGCCGAGATATCGTTTCTACCGAGAAGGTAATAATCTCAGCTGACTGCTTGACAGTAACTTTTGTGATTTTTGTGAGTGATTGCAGAACTTTCCAACGAGAGGTGGAGGCAGCTTACCTGCCGTTCGGATTCCTGGGTGCGAACGCGCCCTCCTTTAATTGTTCTTTATTCCTCGCCAGCAGTACCAGGTCCGACACGCGGAGGCAGTGGCCACCTGGGAATTCGGGACTTGGCGGCTCCAGTATTCCCGGGGTCTGGTGGTGGAGGAAACCGTGTGGTTCCAGTTCTACTTTGGAGAGGCGTCTCCTATCTTCGAGCCTGCCCACATGACACCTGTGTGAATTTGACTTTGTCCATTATTGTAATCTGTTGTACTTGTTGTGCATATTCACAACAGTAAAGTGTGTTATTTGACCTACTCCATTGTCCGTTCATTTGCGCCCCCTGTTGTGGGTCCGTGTACTTACACTTTCCCAACAGGATATCTCGGCCAACGTCATGGATCCCGAGGGGCGTCAACCGGCTGTTGAACGGCCAATGGAAGAACAGGGCGCACTGGCGTCCGCAGGAGGAATGATCGGTGAGTTGCAGCGGATCCTCACCGCGTTCACGGCTCGGTTGGATTTAATGACCGAGCAGAACGTCCTCCTTAACCGCAGGGTGGAGGCTCTCGCCGCGCAGGTGGAAGCGCGCCCTCAGGGCGCTGCTGCGGCTCCCCCTCCTGTCGACCCTGTGCGTAACAGTGACGTTCCACAGGTCGTTCAACGACCCCTCCCACCTTCCCCTGAAGCATACATAAGCCCTCCAGAGCCGTACGGAGGTTGTGTGGAGACGTGCGCGGACTTTCTTATGCAGTGTTCGCTCGTCTTCGCACAACGTCCCGTCATGTACGCGACTGATGCTAGTAAGATAGCTTATGTAATTAATCTGCTTCGCGGCAAGGCACGCGCTTGGGCTACAGCGCTCTGGGAGCAAAATTCACGGCTCCTTCTGACATATGATGGGTTTGTGAGGGAGTTCAGAACAGTGTTCGATCATCCAAATAGAGGAGAGACCGCTTCAGCCGTGCTGTTGTCAATGAGACAGGGGCGCCGGAGCGCAGCTGTTTATGCAGTCGACTTCCGCATCGCGGCTGCGAGGTCCGGCTGGAATAACACTGCCCTCCGCGCCGCCTTCGTAAACGGACTGTCGTTGGTCCTGAAGGAGCTCCTGGTGGCCAAGGACGAACCGCGGGATTTAGACGGGCTTATTGATCTCGTTATACGATTAGACAATCGGTTAGAGGAACGCCGTCGGGAGCGAGGCGAAGGACATGACCGGATACGCGCCGCCCCTCTCCCTTCCGGGTTCGAAAAGGGGCCGCCCTCCCCACGCTCCACAGCCGCAGCGCTTTGTGGGGCAACAGCTCCCCCTGTTGACGTTGTTAGGGAAACGCACAGGGCCAAAATGGGGAGTTTGATCCGTGGAGAGTGTTTTCTCTGCAGCTCAACAGAGCACACACAGAGAGACTGCCCCAAACGGCCAAAACGTCAACACTCGCCCTTAGAGACTGGGCTAAGGGGGGGTCAAGACATTCAAGTGAGACACACACAAATTGCCACACGACTCCCAGTCACAATCCTGAGCGGGGATTTAACCCTTCAAGCCCGAGCACTGGTGGACACGGGGTCAGAAGGGAATCTGCTAGACAGCAGATGGGCAAAGGAGGTAGGGCTCCCTCTGGTGGCGCTTCCTACGCCATTGCAGGTGCGGGCACTAGATGGCACCCTCCTCCCTTTACTCACACACAAGACACCACCAGTAACTCTGGTGGTGTCTGGAAACCACCGGGAGGAGATTGAGTTTTTTGTAACTCCTTCTACCTCCCGCGTGATTTTGGGCATCCCATGGATGTTAAAGCACAATCCCCGGATCGATTGGCCGTCTGGGGTGGTGGTTCAGTGGAGCGAAACCTGCCATCGGGTGTGTTTAGGATCCTCGGTTCCTCCCGGTTCCCAGGCTAAGGAGGAGGTCAAAGTCCCTCCCAATTTGACGGCAGTGCCGGTTGAGTACCACGATCTTGCTGACGTCTTCAGCAAGGATCTGGCACTCACCCTTCCCCCGCACCGTCCGTACGATTGTGCCATTGATTTGGTTCCAGGCGCTGAGTTCCCATCCAGCAGGCTGTACAACCTCTCACGACCTGAGCGCGAATCAATGGAGACCTACATCCGGGACTCATTAGCTGCCGGGCTGATCCGGAACTCCACCTCCCCGATGGGGGCAGGTTTCTTTTTTGTGGGCAAGAAAGATGGCGGACTTCGTCCATGTATTGATTACAGGGGGCTGAATGAGATTACGGTTCGCAACCGATACCCGTTGCCATTATTAGATTCCGTGTTCACCCCCCTGCATGGAGCCAAAATCTTTACTAAGCTGGATTTTAGAAATGCGTATCACCTGGTTCGGATCCGGAAGGGAGACGAATGGAAGACGGCATTTAACACCCCGTTAGGTCACTTTGAGTACCTGGTCATGCCGTTCGGCCTCACAAACGCCCCCGCGACGTTCCAAGCATTGGTTAATGATGTCTTGCGGGATTTCCTGCACCGATTCGTCTTCGTATATCTAGACGATATCCTCATCTTTTCTCCGGATCCTGAGACTCATGTCCGGCATGTACGTCAGGTCCTGCAGCGGTTGTTGGAGAACCGGCTGTTTGTGAAGGGCGAGAAGTGCGAGTTTCACCGCACTTCTTTGTCCTTCCTGGGGTTCATCATCTCCCCCAACTCCGTCGCTCCTGATCCGGCCAAGGTTGCGGCGGTGAGAGACTGGCCCCAACCCACTAGCCGTAGGAAGCTGCAACAGTTCCTCGGCTTTGCAAATTTTTACAGGAGGTTCATTAAGGGGTATAGTCAGGTAGTTAGCCCCCTGACAGCCCTGACCTCACCAAAAGTCCCCTTCACCTGGTCGGATCGTTGCGATGCCGTGTTCAAGGAGTTGAAACGGCGCTTCTCGTCTGCACCCGTTCTGGTGCAGCCCGATCCTAGTCGCCAGTTAGTGGTTGAAGTGGTCGCCTCGGACTCAGGGATAGGAGCTGTGCTTTCCCAGAGCGGGAGGACCGATAAGGTCCTTCACCCGTGTGCCTATTTTTCCCGCAGGTTGACCCCGGCCGAACGGAACTATGACGTCGGCAATCGAGAACTCCTTGCGGTGAAAGAGGCTCTTGAAGAGTGGAGACATCTGTTGGAGGGAACATCCGTGCCATTCACGGTTTTCACTGACCACCGGAACCTGGAGTATATCAGGACCGCCAAGCGGCTGAACCCCAGGCAAGCCCGCTGGTCACTGTTCTTCGGCCGTTTTGACTTCCGGATCACCTACCGTCCCGGGACCAAGAACCAGAAATTGGATGCCTTGTCCCGGGTACATGAAGATGAAGTCAAAACGGAGTTGTCGGATCCACCGGAACCCATCATCCTGGAGTCCACTATCGTGGCCACCCTCTCCTGGGACGTAGAGAGAACCGTCCGGGAGGCCCTGGCACGAAGCCCGGACCCCGGGACTGGGCCGAAGAACAAACTCTACGTCCCACCAGAAGCTAGGGCTGCAGTCCTGGACTTCTGTCACGGCTCTAAGCTCTCCTGTCATCCAGGGGTGCGAAGAACCGTGGCAGTTGTCCGGCAGCGCTTCTGGTGGGCGTCCCTAGAGGCCGACGTCCGGGATTATATCCAGGCCTGCACCACCTGCGCCAGGGGCAAGGCTGACCATCGCAGGGCTTCGGGACTGCTCCAGCCGCTGCCCGTGCCCCATCGCCCCTGGTCCCACATCGGCCTGGATTTTGTCACGGGCCTCCCGCCGTCCCAGGGCAACACCACCATCCTCACGATAGTGGACCGATTCTCCAAGGCGGCCCACTTCGTGGCCCTCCCGAAGCTCCCGACGGCCCAGGAGACAGCGGACCTCCTGGTCCACCACGTCGTCCGGCTGCATGGGATACCATCGGACATCGTTTCGGATCGTGGTCCCCAGTTCTCCTCGCAAGTCTGGAGGAGCTTCTGCCGGGAACTGGGGGCCACGGTGAGTCTCTCATCCGGGTATCATCCCCAGACCAACGGGCAAGCAGAACGGGCCAATCAGGAGGTGGAGCAGGCCCTGCGTTGCGTGACAGCCGCGCACCCGGCGGCCTGGAGTACCCATCTGGCCTGGATCGAGTACGCCCATAACAGCCAGGTGTCGGCAGCCACCGGCCTCTCCCCTTTCGAGGTGTGTCTGGGGTACCAACCTCCTTTGTTTCCGGTGGTTGAGGGAGAGGTCTGTGTGCCCTCGGTCCAGGCCCACCTACGGAAGTGCCGTCGGGTGTGGCGTGCTGCCCGTTCTGCCTTGCTGAAGGCCCGGATGAGGACGAAGGCCCATGCAGACCGTCGGCGGACCCCGGCCCCTACGTACCGGCGAGGGCAGGCAGTGTGGTTGTCTACAAAGGACATACCCCTTCAAGTGGACTCCCCCAAACTGCAGGACCGGTACATCGGTCCGTTCAAGATCATCAAGGTACTCAGTCCAGCCGCAGTGAGGCTTCAGCTTCCGGCCTCACTGCGGATCCATCCCATTTTCCACGTGTCCCGGATTAAGCCCCATCACACCTCACCCCTCTGTACTCCCGGTCCGGCACCACCTCCTGCCCGGATCATCGATGGCGAGCCGGCTTGGACTGTGCGCTGGCTCTTGGATGTCCGTAGGATGGGCCGGGGCTTCCAGTATTTGGTGGACTGGGAGGGGTACGGACCTGAAGAACGCTCCTGGGTGAAGAGGAGCTTCATCCTGGACCCGGCCCTCCTGGCCGATTTCTACCGCCGCCACCCGGACAAACCTGGTCGGGCGCCAGGAGGCGCCTGTTGAGGGGGGGTTCCTGTTGTGTGGGCCGCCAGAAGAGGAGGTACTGCTGGCCCACCACCAGAGGGCACAGCCGCCTCACAGGAGCAGCCAGGGTGACAGCTGTCACGCATCACCTGCAACAGCTGTTACCAATCATCTGATCGGCAGGAGTATATCAGCAGGACGACGTCTCCACCTCTTTGCCGAGATATCGTTTCTACCGAGAAGGTAATAATCTCAGCTGACTGCTTGACAGTAACTTTTGTGATTTTTGTGAGTGATTGCAGAACTTTCCAACGAGAGGTGGAGGCAGCTTACCTGCCGTTCGGATTCCTGGGTGCAAACGCGCCCTCCTTTAATTGTTCTTTATTCCTCGCCAGCAGTACCAGGTCCGACACGCGGAGGCAGTGGCCACCTGGGAATTCGGGACTTGGCGGCTCCAGTATTCCCGGGGTCTGGTGGCGGAGGAAACCGTGTGGTTCCGGTTCTACTTTGGAGAGGCGTCTCCTATCTTCGAGCCTGCCCACATGACACCTGTGTGAATTTGACTTTGTCCATTATTGTAATCTGTTGTACTTGTTGTGCATATTCACAACAGTAAAGTGTGTTATTTGACCTACTCCATTGTCCGTTCATTTGCGCCCCCTGTTGTGGGTCCGTGTACTTACACTTTCACAACACTTAGCCCGCAAACCACCACCCCAAGGCTCAGGTGGAAGTAAATGTAATAATAGTGGATTAACTGTGTTTCTGAAATTCATAACCTTTGAACACACTTTTGTAAACTGTGTGCACAGATTCCTGTGTTTGTTTATTGCACAGTCAAGCTTCATGATCCAGTGTGTGTGTGTGTGTGTGTGTGTGTTACATTATTAATTACAGAAAAATATTTATGCTAAAATTCAGAGGCTGAATAATGTTGAAAACATGAACACAGTCAGATTTTAGTGTCAGTAAGAGCTCACTTCTGTCCAGCAGACACTCGTTGTCCTTTGAAATCAAGGAGATGGAACATAGACCTGTCACTCTTCAGAGACACCAAGCTGGGTTCAGGTTCAGGTCCAGCAGAGGGCGCTGTGGCCTGCTGTGGTCTGGAACACACACAAAGCTCTGAGCAGAGGTAGAAAGAGTTCTGGAAACTTAAGTACAAGTACTGTTACATTGCTGAAATAATACTCATTTACAAGTAAAAGTTTGAGTGTTAAAAAGTACTTTAGTTGAAAGTACTCTTCTCAAAAACTACTGTATTGTATTAAGTCATGGTTTTCTTACTACTTTGAGAGGTCCTGTGACTTATCTGGTTTGACATTTCTCTGAAAAATACGTACTCAGAGTACGAATTACTGTTTTGCACTTGATATTTAATTAATGATAAATAACCAGTGAAATAAAATCAGTGATCTGTGTAGAAAATAAAGACTGGAGTATAAGTTACACCTGTTAAATGTGACTCTTGAAGAGTAAAACCTAAAGTCACAGCATTTATTTCTCATCAGCTCTTTAATTTGGTATTTTTGTGCATTCTTTTTGTGTACATTTTATTATTTGAATTTACTGTTTAATTTTTACAGTTCATTTTGCTTCGTGCTTTGATTCCTGTTGAAGTTCAATGTCCCATGTACAACCAAACTAGTAGTAAAATATATTTATATATAAAAAAACAAGTATATTATTATTATTATTATTATTATTATTATTATATTTTTGGAGCTTTCCTGGACCATAAGTGCCGGCGGTCTGCAAAATCCTCAGTCAGCGGGCGGGCTGCACGTGCACATGCATACATCCTGTGAAAAACTGGTCTGTGGAGTGCAGCATTTCTGCAAAAGCCACACTGATAAATCTGCTGGGTCCTCTGTTGACAAACAGATCAAAACGCTGATCGATTCCGAATGAAGGCATTTTTTTGAAGAGTTGAAAGTTGTTTCAGTTAAAGTGCACGTCCTTTCACTTTGTCTGTGAGGAGGAGAGCAGCCAGTGGATGAAGACACAGCACGGTTTGTTTTGAAAAATACACAAACACACTGAACAAGTGTTACAGAACACTTTGTGAAAATGACAAAATTGATTGTACCCATTTCCATGTGGACAAGGCCTTATTTTGTAATTTTCAGATAAGATGTAAAGTTGAAGATACAGTATTGGTATTTAAAAAAGGCAAAATCTTGGACCTTCTCCCCGACAACCTGGGGGTGGGTGTACTTGGATGGAAGCCTCCTGCCCCTGATGTCTGGCACCATCGAGCTCTAAATTTCTGTGAGCCCTGAGAAATTTCTTCAAAACTATGATTTTGCAGAACTTGATGTCTTCTGGAGAAGACTGTCCACCAACTGTCCAAGAGACATTTGACTGAACAGTGAGATGAAATCACAGACTGTATATATGTTGGACAAAGACTGCAGGTTTTCTGTTTAGACCCTGAACAGCTGATATGAAGCCCATTTCTGGACGTCACAGTGTTGGCAGCAGCTGCAGGGTTGACTGTGGCTACATCACAATGAACTCATTAATGAATAAAGGAGAGGATTGTGGGTGATTCTGTGTGTGACAACAGAAGCCTGGACACACCCCTCTCTTCTAGTCTGAACCAGGACGCTAACAGACCAACCTTGGCTTGGAGGTTTATTAAATCATATTTCTGGTTACTGTGTGGTCCAAACTGTTTCATCTGGTGTGGAATGTTAAACATTATGAGCTGCACATTGTGTTGGCGATTAGATCGTGTTACATAGCATGAAATTTATGTATCAAAATGTTTTTGAACATTTCAACTCATCAAGTGGAGTAAAGAAGTGAACAGAGCGAGTGGTGATGTCAGCGGATCACATCAGAGTGCAGCTCATCTGAACTTTATAACAAGGAGTTAATTCTGTTATAAACATATTTTAACAGCTGCACACAAGAACAAAAGAACACACAACTGTTTTATCAAGCCATGACAATGTAAACATGACAAATAATTACCTTTTTAGATGGTTCAAAATGCATTCTGCAGCTTGTTAGGCACGAACGGCAGAACCTGGAGCTTTCCTCTGTGATTCAGGAAGTGATTACAGTCATTTTCAATGGGCAATTTGCAGAGAAAATGATTAATCTGACGTGGCACAATCTGGTGGAGGTGGTAGTTTTGGTTGTATTCCCTATGCCATTGTAACGAAGTGAACTTCTTTGTGAAACGAGATGAGTGTGCACATGCGCAGGAGGGAGGGACAGAGGTGGCGTTGAGCCTGGTAACGCAAGCAGGAAGAACTAGACATGAAGGCATCTGATTGTTTTTTGAGAGCTCACAGCGGGGATAAATCCGGTCCGGGTTTTATGGATCCTACAGCTGCTTCAGACGTCTGATTTTTTTTTCGTTCCTTTGTCTGAATACATAATGTATTGACGACTGTTAGGATAGATGGACCATTTCACCCACTATCACAAAAAGAAGATAGAAGTCAAAGTAAATGTCAGGATCATTATTGGGTCTCCACCCACCCCACCACATATTTCATATCATCCAAATTTTCTGATTTGGAGTTATAAAAAATAAGGGGCTCTGTCCTAACTTTTTAAAGCGGACTTACATCATCAAACTCCGCTCATTTAGGGTGTGTAACTTTACAGAAAGCTTCATGTCTTCAAAAGAGGGCAGACAGAAATGATTCAAATATTAAAACACATTAATTAATTTGAAATACTGTTTGTTCTCAGACACACAAATTGACACACATTATTAATAGGCACCTAAACACTCCACTTGGTTAAGGCAGAATACTTCATCAACATATTGATGATGGTGCAGAATCACACTTAAACAACATCAGTGGCACGAACACATGTCAATAAATGGAATGAATACATGCAAAGCATTTTGAATAATCAATACAAACAAACATTATAAGTCTTTAGATATAAATGAAAGAAATACTGATCTAAATTTTATTTCAAACCAAAGGTCTTTCCTTTTGCTTTAAACCTAAAGATAAAAGCTGATTGTCAAGACAAAGTTTATGACCACGTCTTGTCGTGGGGAAAGTTTTGCAGTCTTGAGATATTCTGGCCTTAGTGTGAGACCATAAAAGTGGGTTCTTCGGGCCTGGGCAATTTCAGATTCTGACGTGAAGCCATTATAATGTCATGTAATTCATAGTGACTGAAAATTCACTGATCAATCAATCAATTCAATTTTTTTTTTTTATATAGCGCCAAATCACAACAAACAGTTGCCCCAAGGCGCTTTATATTGTAAGGCAAGGCCATACAATAATGATGTAAAACCCCAACGGTCAAAACGACCCCCTGTGAGCAAGCACTTGGCTACAGTGGGAAGGAAAAACTCCCTTTTAACAGGAAGAAACCTCCAGCAGAACCAGGCTCAGGGAGGGGCAGTCTTCTGCTGGGACTGGTTGGGGCTGAGGGAGAGAACCAGGAAAAAGACATGCTGTGGAGGGGAGCAGAGATCGATCACTAATGATTAAATGCAGAGTGGTGCATACAGAGCAAAAAGAGAAAGAAACAGTGCATCATGGGAACCCCCCAGCAGTCTACGTCTATAGCAGCATAACTAAGGGATGGTTCAGGGTCACCTGATCCAGCCCTAACTATAAGCTTTAGCAAAAAGGAAAGTTTTAAGCCTAATCTTAAAAGTAGAGAGGGTGTCTGTCTCCCTGATCTGAATTGGGAGCTGGTTCCACAGGAGAGGAGCCTGAAAGCTGAAGGCTCTGCCTCCCATTCTACTCTTACAAACCCTAGGAACTACAAGTAAGCCTGCAGTCTGAGAGCGAAGCGCTCTATTGGGGTGATATGGTACTACGAGGTCCCTAAGATAAGATGGGACCTGATTATTCAAAACCTTATAAGTAAGAAGAAGAATTTTAAATTCTATTCTAGAATTAACAGGAAGCCAATGAAGAGAGGCCAATATGGGTGAGATATGCTCTCTCCTTCTAGTCCCCGTCAGCACTCTAGCTGCAGCATTTTGAATTAACTGAAGGCTTTTTAGGGAACTTTTAGGACAACCTGATAATAATGAATTACAATAGTCCAGCCTAGAGGAAATAAATGCATGAATTAGTTTTTCAGCATCACTCTGAGACAAGACCTTTCTGATTTTAGAGATATTGCGTAAATGCAAAAAAGCAGTCCTACATATTTGTTTAATATGCGCTTTGAATGACATATCCTGATCAAAAATGACTCCAAGATTTCTCACAGTATTACTAGAGGTCAGGGTAATGCCATCCAGAGTAAGGATCTGGTTAGACACCATGTTTCTAAGATTTGTGGGGCCAAGTACAATAACTTCAGTTTTATCTGAGTTTAAAAGCAGGAAATTAGAGGTCATCCATGTCTTTATGTCTGTAAGACAATCCTGCAGTTTAGCTAATTGGTGTGTGTCGTCTGGCTTCATGGATAGATAAAGCTGGGTATCATCTGCGTAACAATGAAAATTTAAGCAATACCGTCTAATAATACTGCCTAAGGGAAGCATATATAAAGTGAATAAAATTGGTCCTAGCACAGAACCTTGTGGAACTCCATAATTAACTTTAGTCTGTGAAGAAGATTCCCCATTTACATGAACAAATTGTAATCTATTAGACAAATATGATTCAAACCACCGCAGCGCAGTGCCTTTAATACCTATGGCATGCTCTAATCTCTGTAATAAAATTTTATGGTCAACAGTATCAAAAGCAGCACTGAGGTCTAACAGAACAAGCACAGAGATGAGTCCACTGTCCGAGGCCATAAGAAGATCATTTGTAACCTTCACTAATGCTGTTTCTGTACTATGATGAATTCTAAAACCTGACTGAAACTCTTCAAATAGACCATTCCTCTGCAGATGATCAGTTAGCTGTTTTACAACTACCCTTTCAAGAATTTTTGAGAGAAAAGGAAGGTTGGAGATTGGCCTATAATTAGCTAAGATAGCTGGGTCAAGTGATGGCTTTTTAAGTAATGGTTTAATTACTGCCACCTTAAAAGCCTGTGGTACATAGCCAACTAACAAAGATAGATTGATCATATTTAAGATCGAAGCATTAAATAATGGTAGGGCTTCCTTGAGCAGCCTGGTAGGAATGGGGTCTAATAAACATGTTGATGGTTTGGATGAAGTAACTAATGAAAATAACTCAGACAGAACAATCGGAGAGAAAGAGTCTAACCAAATACCGGCATCACTGAAAGCAGCCAAAGATAACGATACGTCTTTGGGATGGTTATGAGTAATTTTAATAGTTAAAATTTTGTTAGCAAAGAAAGTCATGAACTCATTACTAGTTAAAGTTAATGGAATACTCAGCTCAATAGAGCTCTGACTCTTTGTCAGCCTGGCTACAGTGCTGAAAAGAAACCTGGGGTTGTTCTTATTTTCTTCAATTAGTGATGAGTAGAAAGATGTCCTAGCTTTACGGAGGGCTTTTTTATAGAGCAACAGACTCTTTTTCCAGGCTAAGTGAAGATCTTCTAAATTAGTGAGACGCCATTTCCTCTCCAACTTACGGGTTATCTGCTTTAAGCTACGAGTTTGAGAGTTATACCATGGAGTCAGACACTTCTGATTTAAAGCTCTCTTTTTCAGAGGAGCTACAGCATCCAAAGCTGTCTTCAATGAGGATGTAAAACTATTGACGAGATACTCTATCTCCCTTACAGAGTTTAGGTAGCTATTCTGCACTGTGTTGTTATATGGCATTAGAGAACATAAAGAAGGAATCATATCCTTAAACCTAGTTACAGCGCTTTCTGAAAGACTTCTAGTGTAATGAAACTTATTCCCCACTGCTGGGTAGTCCATCAGAGTAAATGTAAATGTTATTAAAAAATGATCAGACAGAAGGGAGTTTTCAGGGAATACTGTTAAGTCTTCTATTTCCATACCATAAGTCAGAACAAGATCTAAGATATGATTAAAGTGGTGGGTGGACTCATTTACTTTTTGAGCAAAGCCAATAGAGTCTAACAATAGATTAAATGCAGTGTTGAGGCTGTCATTCTCAGCATCTGTGTGGATGTTAAAATCACCCACTATAATTATCTTATCTGAGCTAAGCACTAAGTCAGACAAAAGGTCTGAAAATTCACAGAGAAACTCACAGTAACGACCAGGTGGACGATAGATAATAACAAATAAAACTGGTTTTTGGGACTTCCAATTTGGATGGACAAGACTAAGAGACAAGCTTTCAAATGAATTAAAGCTCTGTCTGGGTTTTTGATTAATTAATAAGCTGGAATGGAAGATTGCTGCTAATCCTCCGCCACGGCCCGTGCTACGAGCATTCTGACAGTTAGTGTGACTCGGGGGTGTTGACTCATTTAAACTAACATATTCATCCTGCTGTAACCAGGTTTCTGTTAGGCAGAATAAATCAATATGTTGATCAATTATTATATCATTTACCAACAGGGACTTAGAAGAGAGAGACCTAATGTTTAATAGACCACATTTAACTGTTTTAGTCTGTGGTGCAGTTGAAGGTGCTATATTATTTTTTCTTTTTGAATTTTTATGCTTAAATAGATTTTTGCTGGTTATTGGTAGTCTGGGAGCAGGCACCGTCTCTACGGGGATGGGGTAATGAGGGGATGGCAGGGGGAGAGAAGCTGCAGAGAGGTGTGTAAGACTACAACTCTGCTTCCTGGTCCCAACCCTGGATAGTCACGGTTTGGAGGATTTAAGAAAATTGGCCAGATTTCTAGAAATGAGAGCTGCTCCATCTAAAGTGGGATGGATGCCGTCTCTCCTAACAAGACCAGGTTTTCCCCAGAAGCTTTGCCAATTATCTATGAAGCCCACCTCATTTTTTGATAGAAGATAGAAATAATAGAAAGGCAAGGGCTCCCCTTTGAAGAACTTTGAATTACAGTTTAGTTTTTCTCTGCAAAACAGTGTTGAACCATTGGGGGATGACTCTAAACTTATCTGAAGGTCTCCAGATGACTTAGGAATTTCTCAACTGAGAGTTGAAGCACAGTTTGTCTCCAGTTGAAACTCAGGTTTTTGTTGAGACAGCATTTATGTATTTTTTTTTTTAATTAGAGTGAAACGAGGCCATGGCACTACAGAATACACCACAAAGACAAGAAATTTAATGTTCAACCTGATAAACTTTATTGTTTTTGTGCTAATATTTGCTCATTTTAAAATGGATGTCTGTGACATGTTTCAAAAAAGCTGGGACAGTGGTATGTTTACAACAAGCATTTGGGAACTGAGGACACTCAGTTGAAGCTTTTTTGGTGGAATTCTTTCCCATTCTTGCTTGATGTACAACTTCAGTTGTTCAACAGTCCAGGGGGTCTCCGTTGTCGTATTTTGCGCTTCATAACGCACCACACATTTTCAATGGGTGACAGATCTGGACTGCAGGTCGGCCAGTCTACTACCTGCACTCTTTTACTATGAAGCCACGCTGTTCTAACACGTGCAGAATGTGGCTTGGCATTGTCTTGCTGAAATAAGCAGGGATGTCCCTGAAAAAGATGTTGCTTGGATGGGAGCATGTGTTGCTCCAACACCCGGATGTACCTTTCAGCATTGATGGTGCCATCACAGATGTGTAAGTTGCCCATGCCATGGGCACTAACACACCCCCATACCATCACAGATGCTGGCTTTTGAACTTTGCACTGGTAACAATTCGGATAGTCTTTTTCCTCTTTTGTCTGGAGGACACGATGGCCATGATTTCCAAAAACAATTTAAAACGTGGACTCATCAGACTACAGCACACATTTCCACTTTGCATCTGTCCATTTCAAATGAGTATGGGCCCAGAGAAGGCAGCAACATTTCTGGATGTTGTTGATGTATGGTTTTTGCTTTGCATGGTACAGTTTTAATTTGGACTTGTAGATGTAGCAATGAACTGTGTTAACTGACAATGGTTTTCTGAAGTGTTCCCGAACCCACGTGGTAAGATCATTTACATAATGATCTTCGTTTTTAATGCAGTGCCACCTGAGTCATTAAATTTTGGTTTTCTGCCTTGCCACTCATGTAGAAAGTTCTCCAGATTCTCTGAATCTTCTGATTATAGATGATGGAATCCCTAAATTCCTTGCAATTGAATGTTGAGAAACAATGTTCTTAAACCGTTGGACTATTTTTTTCATGCAGTTGTTCACAAAGTGGTGATCCTCACATCATCTTTGCTTGTGAATGGCTGAACCGTTTGGAGATGCTCCTTTTATACCAAATCATGGCACTCACCTGTTTCCATTTTGGTGTTTTTTGAGCATTCATCAACTTTCCCTGTCTTTTGTTGCCCCGTCCCAACTTTTTTGAAATGTGTTGCAGGCATCCATTTCAAAATGAGCAAATATTTGCACAAAAACAATTAAGTTTATCAGTTTGACCATTAAATATCTTGTCTTTGTGGTGTATTCAAGTGAATATTGGTTGAAGAGGATTTTCAAATCATTGTATTCTTTTTTTATTTACATTTGTCATGTTTGGCCCCGGGTCGGGATTTTGGTCCGGATTTCGGCTCTGTGTCCTATGTGGTTTTCTGGTTTTAGTTTTCATATGTTTATACTTTCTCTTGTAAATCTCAGTTTGTTTCTGTTTATTGCTTTACTAACTATTTAGTCAAAGGTTCCACTCTTTATCTTGTCATTTTGTTTCGCATTTATTTATTCTGTAGTTGTTTTTGAATTTGTTCACTCATGGTCCTTTATGTTTCTTTAGTCTTAGTTTAATTCTGTTTTCACATTTATTGTATAATACTTAGTCCCAGGTTTTTGTTATTATTCATTTTTGGTGTTGCTTATGAGATTATGTTCCATTTGTCATTTATTGCATTATTCAGTAGTCACAGGTTTTGTTTTCATCATATCATAATATTTTACTTGACAGGCTGGAGAATCATTTTGGGATTATGGGAACTGCCCTTGCATGCTTGACGTCATACCTGTCCAGTCGTTCTTACTGTGTGTTGTGCAATGGCACTTCTTCTGATCTCAGGGATATGAAGTTTGGGGTTCCGCAGGGATCCATTTTAGGCCCCCTGCATTTTTCCCTTTATGTCGCACCTCTTGGGAGTAACTTCCTACTTTTAAATTCTGATAATACTGAAGTGATGGTTCTTGATAAAGCGAGGTATTGGCATCATTTTGATCAGCTGTTTATCTTAGGTTCGTGTGTTATACATTATATGGATAAAGTGAGGAATCTTGGGGTAATTTTTGATCCTATGTTGTCTTTTGACCTCTACATTAGACACATTATGAGGACTGCTTTCTTCCATTTGCAAAATATAGCGAAGATTCGTCCCATCCTGTCTATAGCTGATGCTGAGACTTTGATTCATGCATTCGTCTCTTCCAGACTGGACTATTTTAATCCTCTATTTTCTGGTTTACCGCAGTGCAGGATTAGGGGTCTTCAACTGGTTCAAAATACTGCTGCCAGACTTTTGACACCTAGCAGAAAATTTGACCACATTATTCCCAATTTGGCATCACTACACTGGCTCCCAGTCACTGCAAGATCAGATTTTAAGGTACTGTTATTGGTTTATAAGATTGTTCATGGACTTGTACCTCCCTGTCTGGCTGACCTGGTAAGCCCCTATGTACCAGCTCGGGCCCTGCGTTCTCAGGGTGCCGGCACTTTTATGTGTTCCCAGGGTGAATAAAAAGTCTGCCGGTCACAGAGCTTTCTCCTACCATGCCCCAGCTCTGTGGAATGATCTCCCAGCACACATATGGCAGTTGGATACAATGGAGACTTTTAAATCACATTTAAAGACTCATTTGTTTTCCTTGTTTTATCATTAGTGTTATGATGCATTTTTATTCTTGTATTCTTTTATGGTTTTGTCTTTTTATTGTGTTTTTAAATTTTTAATTCAGTTTTTTTTTTCTGTTTTTATTATGTTGTGTGACGTGCCTTGAGACAATCTCATCGTGAATTGGCGCTATATAAATTTTAAATTTTAATTTGTTTTCTGTTCAGCCAATAGTTTGTTTTGCCATTTTTATTGTATTCACTTTTCTGTACCAGTCTGCAACAGTTCCATTGTAGTTTTAGTTTTAATCGTTAGTTTTCGTTTCTCCTTTTTGACTTGTCCCTTTTGTTTTGCTCACATTCATTTTTTGAGCATGTCATGGTTCTCAGTTAGTTTTTCTGTCACTCACTTCTCTTGCTTTGCACTGCTTTGTTTTGCCCTCCCGCACTGTCTTGCCTTTCTTCCCTCATCTTGGTTCACTTAACCACACCTCTTTCCAGAAACTTCTACACACCTGCTTCACATCAACCTGATTAGTTTGCTCCTCTTTAAAACCCTAAGTTCCACAGCTCACTGCCACATAGTTGACTCTGTTCACTTTCTTGCCTTTTGTTTTCATCCTGTTTGCGCTTCAGTGTTTTTGCCCTTGCTTGTGAACTCCGACCTCCACCTCACCGTTGCCCTGTACTCAGCCTATTTTTTTGACTCTGCCTCTGTTTTGCCTGTACTACTCCTCGACACCGTTTGTATGAACTTTGCTTGTTTCTGGACCCTGACCCAGCCTGCACCATGTCTGATACCTCTGTCAGTAAGTTTGACTACCTGTGTACCGAATCCTATGCCTGGTCTTCAGATAAAGCTTTTTATCAATCTAAGCCAACCCTGCCTGTGGGTCTGCAATCGTCTCCTCCCGTTTCATGAGTCAAGCCACCACCAGTTCTGACACATTTTACAGAACGTCCCAACTTCATTGGAATTGGGGTTGTAAGCTGTGTTGTCTTTATTCATTTGTTTTATTTTAAGACGGGACAAAAATGGCTCTTTTGACAGTAAAGGTTGCAGACCCCTGACCCATTCAGAAAATTTTCATCATACTAGTCTGAGAAGCAAAAGCTATAATTGCTTCCCCAAAAGCAGATATTACAGAGCTCACATCAAAAACTGAGTGACTATGCAAGAAGGAGAAGAGTGAGGAAAGCCACCAAGACACCCAGACAACCCAGAAGAAGCTCTCGGCTTAAGTGGCTGTGATTAGAGAAAGTGTGCACAGTGCAAACTTTTCATTTTGTATCACCAGTTATACTGCTTCATGATGAAAATGAATAAAGGAGGATTTTCTTAACAAGAAGACTTGGAAGGTTAGTTACAAATTGCAATAATGTACATCTGAGATACAAGCCTAGATTTGATCTGTTTTGGTGAAAGAAAATCCTTCTCCGCTCTCCTCCACTATGAAGTGAAGAGAGGTGATACAAAATTTGTGCACAGAGCGCCGACTCTCCAACTATATCTGTGATGTGCTGGTCAGGATCAGATCATTCTGAACCACCCTTTAAACCTCCAGTGGAAACCATCTCTCCTTTGTGTCTGGTCAAAGTACTTTTGGTCTCAGATTTGTACGGAGGCCCCCGAGGCTCAGGTGGAAGGAAATTTAACACAGTTTATAAAACTGTGTGCACAGATTCCTGTGTTTGTTTATTGTACAGTCGAGCTTCATGGACCTGTGAGTGTGTGTGTGTGTGTGTGTGTGTGTGTGTGTGTGTGTGTGTGTGTGTGTTACATAATTATTTCAAGAAAACTATTTATGCTAAAATTCAGAGGATGAATAATGTTGAAAACATGAACACAGTCAGATTTTAGTGTCAGTAAGAGCTCACTTCTGTCCAGCAGACGCTCGTTGTCCTTTGAAATCATCGAGACGTCTCATAGACCTGTCACTCTTCAGAGACACCAAGCTGGGTTCAGGTTCAGGTCCAGCAGAGGGCGCTGTGTCCTGCTGTGGTCTGGAACACACACAAAGCTCTGAGCAGAGGTAGAAAGAGTACTGAAAACTTAAGTACAAGTACTGTTACATTGCTGAAATAATACTCATTTACAAGTAAAAGTTTGAGTGTTAGGAAGTCATTTGTACAACCAAACCACAAGTAAAATATATGTATATATAAAAAACAAGTAAAGGTGTTTCCGCTCTGTTTTCAGGAAGGAAATTATTTTTATAATGATTATTTTTATAATTATTTTTGTGGAGCTTTCATAGACTATAAGCACCGACAGAGAGCAAAATCCTCGGTCAGTGAGCGAGCTGCACGTGCACATGCATACAGCCTGTGATAAACTGGCCTGTGGAGTGCACCATTTCTCCAAAAGCCACACTGATAAATCTGCTGGGTCCTCTGTTGACAAACAGAGGACCCAGCGATGGGGGGGGGGGGGGGGGGTACTTAGATGGAAGACCCCCCAGGTCCATCACAGCCACCTTCCTCCATTTCTGTTACAGTCTGGAATTTTAATCAAGCTGTGCATCAAGCTGTGCATTTTCAGGCCAGATTCAGTTTACTCATTGATTAATTAACAAAAATTCAGATGATAAACAGTAACAACATCAATACAGAAACACTTTAGTCAGAGTTCACTTCTTTCCAGCAGAGGGTTGTTGTCCTTTGAAATCAGGAAGACATATCATGGACCGGTCACTCTTCATGGACACACAGCTGGGTTCAGGTTCAGGTTCAGGTCCATCAAACTGCGCTCTGTCCTCCTGTAGTCTGGAACACACACATTAAGCTCTGAGTGTGAATAATGACGGTGTGATGTGATGTGACCTCTGACCTCTGATCTGGTTAACAGTTAAAGTTTCAGGTCCTGGTCTCACCTCTGATCTTTGATCTGTATCTCATGGTCCCCACACAGACCAGTTTTTGGGGGTCCCTCCTCTGTGTCCTCACACTGATCCATAGTAGAGTCCACACCTTCACACAAACACAACAACATGCTGTCACACAGGATTTCCCAGCATTCCTCTGTGTCACATGACCAACTTGAATCTCTGACTGAGCATTTATAAGGTCAACGCTTCTTTACTTTTTTCCTCTCAGACATCGCACATAACATGAAGTTGGGCGAAAGAAGCAGGAACTGGCTGAAAGTCGGGAAAAAAAAAACGATTTGGGGAGCCACAAAAAATTCCATCTGCTGTCGGGAGGGACACATGGTCAGACAGGCATGAACGATCAAGCAGCGATGGTTTTGAGCATGAACACAGTAGTGGAGCAATTAGATGCTGGACATATGTACATAAATGAATGTGTAAGCAAATGTGTGTAACCAAAAAATGAATCAGTCAGCACAGATTCAGAACATTATATGAACAATGAATGTACTGTTTAAATGTAAGACAGTCATGTTACTGGTCTTGAATCTGTTCTTACTGTTTAGAAAGAAAAAAAAACACCCGAAAAAACAAAACACTGCAATTTCTATAATATTTAATTCCTGTGAGCACAATACAATAATGATCCTTCTAGACCAGGGGTGGGCAATCATGTGCCATAAAGGGCCGAGACATTGCAGGTTTTCCTTGCTACCAGTCACCTTTGCAGGTGATTTCATTAATGTTCAGGTGTCTCAGCGGGTGATTTCATTGATGACCAGGTGTTTATGTGCAGGGGAGAAGCTCATCAGCAACCCACCTGGTGTGGAGATTGGTTGCAAGGAAAACCTGCAGTGTCTCAGCCCTCGTTGCCCACCCCTGTTCTAAACGTACATCAGGAAATGATGAACTGACACGAGTTTTTCTTCCTTTTATTTTTTACATGAATTGTTGTGTGGGCCGCCAGAAGAGGAGGTACTGCTGGCCCACCACCAGAGGGCGCCCTGCCTGACGTGCGGGCTTCAGGCACGAGAGGGCGCTGCCGCCTCACAGGAACAGCCGAGGTGACAGCTGTCACTCATCAACTATGACAGCTGTCACCCTGATGATCTGCACTTCACCCCAGATAAAAGCAGGATGACACCTCCACCACGTCGCCGAGATATCGTTCTTCTAAGGAGGTAATATTCTCAGTCATAAACTAAACTGTATCTTAGTCTCAACTCTTTTTGCAGCCTCTTTCCTGTGGAGCCTTGTCCGCTGATTGGTGGTTTGTGAGAGTGCCGACGTCTTCGCCTCTCACTCTTTCCAGATAAGTGCTGAAACAGGAGATGCACGAGTGTGTGATTTGAGGTGGAGGTGGAATTCCCACCGTTGTTGTTACTGGGTGTACACACCCACACTTGACTGTCTTTGCTCTTCGTCAGCAGTACCAGATCCGACACGCGGAGACGGTGTCCACCTGGGGAATTCGGGACCTGGCGGCTCCAGTATCCTTCGGGTTCGGTGGCGGAGGAAATCGTGTGGTTCCGGTTCTTCTTTAGACGGTCGTCTCCTATCGTCGAGCCTGCCCACACGACACCTTTATCCATTGACTTTGTATCATTCTATAATCTGCTGTGTGTGGTTGTGGCATTCACAACAGTAAAGTGTTCAAATTTGACTCCTTCTATTGTCCGTTCATTTGCGCTCCCTGTTGTGGGAACGTGTCACTACACTTTCACAACATGAATTACCTCATGCGCTCATATTATGAACACATGAACCGGCTCCACATGTCCAGCGTGTACTGAAGTGCTTGTGACCGCGTTCTAAAGCCGATATGCATTTTTATTGATTACAATGTGAGGACAGCCCGTCGATGCACGCGCCTCACAGTGGTGTCTTGTGACATGATATGTGTTCTCCAGCTTTGAGTAGCAATGACACAGTGGCCAAGTGCAGCTTTGACTACATGGTCATCGCCGTGCGAGTTGAGACGTGGTTGCGGCGATCCAGTGGTCAGAAACCTCCCTGTATGATTTCAAATGTCATTCATCCCATGACGTGATTTCATGTCAACACGATCCATTGACATACACATAACTGTAGTGCATCTGTGTGCATGTGACCATGTCAATCAATACATGATCAACCCACGACACGCCCACCTCTCCTCACATGAATGGGCTCACTGTAACTGGCACACGCGTACACAGTGATCTGCTATGACAGGGGTGGCCAAGTTCGGTCCTCGAGATCTACCTTCCTGACACTCAGTCGTTTCCCTGCTCCAACACTCCTGAATCCAATGAAAGACTCGTTAGCAGACTTTTAATGAACCGAATTCTCACGAGTGCCATTTGACTCCTCCTTCGTGTGCCATCCTGCCTCAATTGTGTTATGTGTGAAGGGGCCCTAAAGTGTGTCTTGTCATAATTTTGTCATAAAAACAGCTGGTCACACACCTGCATTTGTTGAAAAAAAGATTACTGCTTAAAACCATCAAAAAACAACATGAAGTGACTTTAACTGTAGTTAAAGTTGTTTTCCAATTCTTGACACATGTACCTCATGAAATATATCGTGAAGTTGAATTGCACAAAAATGAAGGAAAAAATGTATGATTCCACTGTGGACTTGTGCCGGGTGTAGGACAAAACCCCCTCAAAGATATATAAGACAAGATATTCTTAGTGGCGAAAAAACAAAGACAAAAGCAATATTTTTATGTAGCTTTTGGCATTTGACAATTAAGAACCCCCTTCAACATGTTTCACCTCTATTATGAGGAACACACATGCCAAAACTCTGCTGAGTAAAACTTCATATGAACCAGGGGGGGTTTTGTCCTAGAAAGGACTTTTACTAGGGGGCTTTTGTTAGTTTTGTCGTAGGGGGGTTTTGTCTGTACCCCACTTCTGCCGGCCGCACGACCTGAAAACATGTCGTATCCACAAGAACAATTCAAAATACCACCACAGTCAAACAGAGGAAACAAACTACAAACACTTTATGACATCATCTAAAAGTAAAAGAAAATATTTACCTGATTATCAGCAACAGAAGAGACAAAAACCCAGACAACAGTCCAAAAGACAATTTAAAAACAAAACAGCCTCTCAGCTAAACCTCCACCTCAAACCCAGGAACCAAAGTGAAAGACTGAGAGACAGATTTCCAGTAAGAGGACAAACCCGTCAAACCAGCTGAAGACAAAGACCAACAATCTGACACACCCACAAGAACAGCAGTGGAGCAGCTCAGTCCTGCTGAAAGGACGCTGTCTGTGTTTTTGTGGGACAGGAGACATGCTGCAACAAGTTCTTCCTCTCAAACCAAACACATTCAGATGCCAGGACGTGATCACAACACAATGTTTAAATTCCTTTTCAGCTTCAATGTCAAAGTGTGCAGTTTGTTCCACAACATCACAGTCTGAACAGTCTGTTTCCATGTGTGAGTGTGTTTGTGGAAATAAAGCCTGACGGTGTGTGTGTGGTTTTCCTGCAGGATCTGGGAGAGGATCCTCAGGATGCTGCCAGACTCTGAGGTCTGTGCCCGTCTGCTGCCAACGTGCTGCTCCACAGCAGACAGTGAAGACTCACTCTGTCCTCCTGCTGCACTTACAGCCCTTTTCTGCAGCAAAAACTAAACACACATTCATGGTTCTGGTGCGTGCTCGTGCCCACGGCATCATGGGTAACTGATGCACCTGTGAAAGACTCACAAATCTTACAGTTACAGTAATGCAGCATTGCCAAGACAACTAAGTACCCATGCTACTTCTCTGCTAACTCGATAAGCCCGTCTGTGCACGTGCTCATCATGAAGGTGTGATCAGAGTGCACGTGATGGACTGAACACAGATTTGATGAAAAACACAACAGGCAAAGTAATAAAAAAATGTTGCTTATTTTGTCTGCAGCCAGGTTCTCTTGGATGTTTCTGCTTTTACTGTAAATATAGAAAAGAGTATAAAAATGATTTGGTCAAAGAAAATTCGACATTTAAAAATAAAATAAAATCTCAGCTCACCTCCTTCAGGTGTCTTGTAAAAGATACAAGTTTAGATCATGTGTCCTTATTTTAAGAAATTCTTTGTGTTCTACTCGACTGTCAAGCTGCAGCAGCAGACAAAAGCTGTTGCAGACTGTCCAATCACACTCACTGAAACTTGGAGGCGTCTTGTGGCTTCCCTCACTTGTCAATCTTTCAGTTGTCATGAGTGTCTTGGTGGCTTCCCTCAATGTTCTCCCTCATACTCACTCAGCTTTGAACACAACCTCCTTCAGACACATTGTCACATCTTTAGATTTGTGTTCATAATTGATTTAATTGAACACCAACAAATATTCATAAACTTGAGAACGTTCTTGTATTTTTCAGTATATTTTGTTTTTCCCAGGTTGTGACTGATTTAAGCAGGTTGAATGTAAACATTTGTTCTGAAGCTGTCATGATTCTTCTGTCATGGTTGGGGACCGGGTTGCGAGTTAGACCCAAGTGCAGGAGCAGTAAGGCAGACACAGGAGGTAAACACAAAATAATTTATTCAATAATTATTCAATAATGATTGAATAAGGGGGAAATGTGCAGTAGACAGGACAGACAGGGCAACTGGACCAGAACCAGGGACTGACTGGACAGGGACCGACAGGACAACAGGACCAGAACTTGACAGGACTGGGACCAGGTGAAGTGAGCGTGTGGAGCTACTGGGGCTGGAAGACTGCAAGGGAGATGAGAGGGCTGGTGAGAATGTGCAGGTGCACACCTGGACATACACCAATACAAACTTAGTTCCTTCAGGATCAAAGTTCAGCTGCAGTTCAGTAACAAAGTTCAAAAGATGATGAAAATAGTGTTCAAATCCAAAGTTCAGGTTCAAAGTTCAAAAAATGAGAATATAGTTCAAAACCTAAGTTCAGTTCAAAGTTCAGGATCGAGTCTCAGCGTGTTCAGGATTTCTGTTCTGCATGACACTCCCCAGAGGCAGATAGTCAGATAAAGACTCAGGTGTGTGTGCTGCACTCAGAGATAACCAGTTACATTTATCTCAGGAATTTAGCTGTTATGAGGTGATCAGTAAGTGGATCTGCTGACAGAAGACACCAAAGTGATGAAACAGTTCAGTCAGTAGAAAAACTACATTTCAGTGCTCACTGTTCCAGAACCGGCGCTGACGGGGTTAACAGTGATAACAGAATAACCGCTGATGACTTTACAATGCAGAATAGATCGGATGCTGATAACTAGCAGCTGATTAATGTGAGACGCAGCGGGTGAAAGACACAGGAGGAAGCCGGCAGATACATCAAGGTATAAGCACTACGACAGGTGGACGTGACCTTGGAATAAGCACAAATGATCCACTTAAAATACATAAGTCAGGTTTAGAGCTAGAACTCAAACAGCAAAAGATTACTTATTGAAAACTTAAACATCATAATTCCAAAGCTCAAAGAAATACTTTGACAGTTATATCTGAACCGGAAAAACTCACAAAGATAATAAGACTAAATTAAGCCTGAGCGTTTGCCAGAGAAATCACCATTAAGTAAGACCAGGGACCTGGAAGCTCCACTCTAGTGCTCACTAAAGCCTGGAATACCCCGGGAGGACAAAACACGAGGAGTCATATACTGCGCTTGGAAGCAGCAGTGGAAAAACACACGGCAAATTGCAAACTGCAAACTGCACCTGGACATGGGAGCACATAGCAGAGCTGTTAAGACAAGAATACAGAGCGCGAAGACTGGAGATTGGAAAAACACAACAGGAAAAGATTATTGAGCTCGGAGGCTCACAGCGAGGAAAAAACTCAGAGCTACATTAGTGACAGTGGAACGCCAACTAAAGCCAAAACAAAATATAAGAGGATGTTACTGGCTGAGTGCGATGGCATGGCACAGCCGGGTACCCGTGGCAACCTGGTTCCAAACAAGGAGGACACGGAGGTTCTTCAGGTGTTTTGATTTGATTTGATTTGATTTATTTGGCAATAAAATACAAGTACATAAAATACATACATACAAGATATAAAATTGCCAAGGATAATTAAAAAAAGCATAAATACTTATTTCCATTGTGGTCCTAGAGAAAAAAATAAATAAATAAAATAATAGTAAACAAAAGCCTGATAACTATCAACTAAAAATTTAGACCAAAAAAAAAAAAAATTTTGAACACTTTTCTTCAAAACATCTTTAGTCCTTAACAATTTAACAGAAACAGGGAGATCATTCCATAATTTAACACCAGTATGACTAAAAGAATTCTTACTGAAACTACCAACATGATTAACAATGAAAGATCCCTGACTATTTCTGGTACGGTTAATAGAAGATAACTGAAAATTAGATTTCTTATAATCAGGAGCGTTGTTATTATAGATGTTATACACATGACTTAACTTTAGTTGACTTACTCGATACTCAATCGGTAACATACCAACATGTTTAATATCTTCAGCAGCTACGTGACTACGTGGGGGAAGATTTAACATAAACCTAATAACCTTATTCTGAGCCACTTGCAGTCTGGATTTAAATTTCTTAGACAAACCACTGTACCAAGCAGAACAAGCATAGTCAAAGTGGCATTGAATCAGAGCAGAAACCAAGAGTTTCTTAGTTTTCAAATCAAATTTTCAAGCGTTTCGGTATTAAAGTTTCACTTTGTTTGAACATTTTGAAACAACTTTATCTGAAATAGCATTGCCTGAGAGAGATTGATCCAAAATTACACGTAAATAAGTTACTTTCTGCATTGATTCAATGTCAATTCTGCCGCACTTGACTTGTAAACTATTACACTTTTTTTAGCCTGCGCTTAAACAGCATTGATTCTGTTTTACATAGGTGCAATGATAGCTTGTTATCTATCAACCATTCTTGGATTGCAGCAAGCTCGGTACTAAGGGTTGCCTCTATCTCTGACACGTCCTTGGCAGAAACAAGCAGTGCTGAGTCGTCTGCATAAAGCAGCAACTTACACTTGACAGTGCCAGGCATGTCATTGACGTAGATCAGAAACAGAAGCGGCCCCAGTATCGACCCCTGCGGAACACCACAACTGATAGAACGTTCCCTAGATATAGTACCGTTTACATCAACAACTTGTTTTCTACCAGATAAATAAGACCTGAACCATCTAACTGATTCTTCATTCATACCAAAGGCTGACAATTTTTGCAACAATATGCTGTGATTAACTGTATCGAACGCTTTCTGAAGATCTAAATGTACCATGCCAGTTGAAAATCCCTTGTCACACTGCTGCCTAATGTAATCTTTAAGATATATCAAACAGGTATCTGTGGAGTACGATGAACGAAAACCAGACTGTAGCTTATACAATAAGTCATGTTTTACGAGATACTCATTTACCTGGTTAAAAACAATGGGCTCAAAAACCTTTGACAGGATGCTCAATACTGAGACAGGCCTGTAATTACCAACATCTGTTTTACTGTTTTTCTTGTACATTGGAACCACTCTGGCTAATTTCAGGTCATCAGGCACTTTACCGGTACTTAGTGACAGGTTTACAATATGACACACAGGATGAGCAATAATACTGGCACTATCCTTAATAAAACGAGCAGGGAGATTATCCACGCCTGTAGCTTTACTCAAACTCATGCCAGCCAGCACCTTGTACACCTGATCATATGTAGCACCTTCCATTTTGAACACATTCTCAGAGACATTCAACTTCCTATAGATAGCAAATAGCAAATAGCACACTGTCAATCTGATGTTCTGTTCCATGTTCTAACGTGCACCTGTTAGTTTTCTCCCCACAGCCTCAATATTGAATTTAAAGGTCATTTCTGTGTTTGACTTTGTTGCTAAGAGATTTTTGTGGATATTTTTAACACTCACGAGTCAAACATTATGCATCACCAACTGACATTCAGTGGCGGTTCTGGCTGAAATCTGACTCTGGGTGGACAGCCTCAGTGGTGAGACCTTGTACATGTCAATACCATCATCATATGAAACGTTTTCTGCAATAATATGGTTGATACTTTTGACTGCAAGTCCAGAAAGGTGATCTTGAGACATTGTTGCCCTTAAATCTGTTTTTATGAGTTTGGAGAAGCATCTTTCTGTCTCAGCTACAGTTACTGGGAGAGTTGATGCTGTTCTCAGAACCGTCCACAAATTGGGGATTATTTCAGACAGTTCAGCTTCATGAATGAAAGACAGCAGCTTAAAGTGGGACACTGGTTTTCTTTAGCTCTTTGCCATCCAGGTCAGACTGACCATTAAAGTCAAAAGCAGCACTTAGAGTCTGACCCTGTTTGGTCGTTTCCACATCAGAGACACTTTGAGAACTTGTCAGAACACCAAACTTGTCTCCTATGTTTTGCATAGTGTCAAAACTCTCTAAGTGCTGATGTTGCAGAATCAACAACATTGAAAAATTGTACTTCAAGTTTCTTCAGGCATCACCAAAGGGTTCAAATGATTCATAAGAGAAGTGTTGTTTTGTGGATCTGAACCTTTTCTTTCCTAAAACAGCCTCTGTGTTCATGTCCTTTGTGGACATCTGTGAGGAAACAAAGCCCTTTTCTCTGTAATCGCAGAGACGCTCTCTGTCTTTTTGAGGAGACCAACTGCAGTGTCCACGTGCATGCTGGGAGACGGCAGCAACTTGCTGACATGCTGGATCTGGCTCAGAATAACCAACCACACGACTGTGCAAATTCCGAAGCCGTAAGACCCCCCCCCCCGACAGGGACTGTGCTTCAGTGTTTATGGTGGGGTCTTTTGTCTGGTATCTAGTCTCAGTCTGTGCCTCTCTCACTGCAGCTGTCTGCCACCTCGTGGGCTCCACACTCTGTACTTTACTTTCCCACCTTGTTTCAGGCGACATCTTCAAAGTAACGTTCATGTGATTTTCTCAATTTGTCCATCTCTGTGTTGAGGCTGAAAACAAGGTGTAGAACTTCTGCAAAATGCCAAAGTAATGTGGAGCATCGCTGGAGTTTTTCTAGCATCAGCCACAACCAAGTTTAAGGTTTGTGCCCCACATGGCACAAAAAAGCTCAAGGATTTATTTCTAGGAGCCTGACAGTTTGTATTCCCTTGTTTTTTTTTCCCCACACATCTTGACCCTGTTGTCATGTGACTGCCCTCTACAGTCCTTAAAAGGAATTTTCAACTCTTCAAGTTTCTTTAAAATCAGGGATGTCAAGTGCTCACCTGTGGACTCATCTGCCACCAGAAACCCCTAAAATGATCCTTTTTGTAGGGCTTCTCCTCCAGTGAGACCAGTAGAATCACCACAGATAACTGTTCATGCTGATAACTGAAGTCAAAAATTATGGGGAAAAAAACACAAAAAACTTTGCATGTCTGATATCATTCACCATCACTGACATAATTTTGCTGCTCATGAAGGTTAATATTTCATTTTGTGTGGTGCCCAAGGTAACTGGTGTGGCTGCTGGTGGTCTTCTTCTGGAATTGGACACCTGTAATGTGTTCTTTCATTATGGGGTCAAAGTTGACCAGTTGTTCAACTTCTTTGAGCAAATTGCCATGTGAAGGTGTAAATATTGTCTCTCTGTCAGGTTTCTTACAGCAACAGACTTTACAACAGTAATAAGGCGTCTCAGCACCTCCCTCCATCTTAATCTTTCAGCATTTAGAAGTTCCATCTCCTGCTTGTCAATAGTTCCCCCTTTTTAATCCTTACTGCCAGTTCGTTCCAGATTTTTATGCATTTAATATGTTCTGAACAGTTATCATGATAGTGATTATTATTGTTAAAATTATAAAATATATATTTTTAAAAAGTATTATCTGTCAGTTTTACTTAATTGTATGTGCCTAGATGTAATCTGAATGATTAAAACAATGTTTCCACCAACTGACTCTCATTCAACAATACATTTATTTCCACCGACAGACCATATCATTTCTCTTCTTGGGGCGGTCACTCAAACAGCCCCTTGAAATGCTGTGAAATGACCAATTTGTCCAATCAGCATCGCCAAATTTAATGGTTTGGGCGGGGGCGACCCACGATAGCATTTTCGCCCCTGGATTCATCAAACTGCTGCTGTTTTTGGTGGAAACAAAAACCCCACGGGAGTAAGTTGAAGAGCTTTGGGACACAGTTTTTGGGAAGTGAGGGGAACCTGGGATAAAGGAGCGACCACAAACCGCTGCACCCTGAGTGTTGTATTGTATTTGATACTGTTTCTTTCCAAACTATAAATGAGGCCTAATATAGCTGTAAATGGTTAACTTTATCTGTGAAACTGTTGAATATCTGTACTGGACTAAGCAGGGAAATCTATTGACACACAAGACCCACCAATATGTACTTTTCACCAGCCACCACTGTCAGCTGTGATGTTTGAATGTTTTAACTAATTTCTTCTTAAAATTGTGGTGGTGGCAACTTCTTCTATCATCCTCAGTCCTGGGAAAAACGGAGGATCAAGGTCGAAGGCTCATCTTGGCTGACAGCAGAAGGTGTTGCCAAATATTTAAGAAGTGCTCCTCAATTTAATATAAAACACATTTACACATTTAGAAAACTCTTCAAAAGAAACAAATCAGACACATTTTTAATGACTTACTTATTTTAAATATAAAAAGACTCAGAAAGCTGAAGGTTCTCATAGTAGGTCATGATGACTGGACTACATGACATATGGTTACAGAGATATTGCATTAAAGAAAAACAACCTCATCAATCACATGACCACCAGCAACATTTTTATTGCTAACTTTGTGTAATAAATATGTATTTTCACTAGATCTATTGAACTGATATGTTTGCTAGTTGTTAAACTATGACTATATGCTCTCTTCTGCCTGCTGTAGAAAAAGTAGAGAACATGATGCTATGTGTTACCACAGGTAGTTCATAGAATGGACCAGAAACGGAATAAAGTTTAACAATATTTATTTTTCACATAGACAGGGAAGCCCACGGTAAGTTAACACTGTCTTGATCTGACCAATCAGAAACCATCCATTTAAAACATGGATTCACAGGAAAACACTGCAAAGGTGCGTAAACCCACAGTAACATGCATTAAGATTCACTTTAACACAAAACACTGCAGACCAGAACACCACAAGAAAATAAGATCGAAAATGGTCAGAATCTGAATAGTGTAGCGTTTTATGTATTTGTATTTGTTTTTGGCTGGTTCCTGCACCTTAAATTGAATATGTGCACAATCCCAGATTAAATAAGATAGAAGTTTATCAGAATAAAGAGATAAACAGTATAAACAGACATTTCTATATTGCAGTTATTACATTTCATGTCAACACGTAAATGCAAATGTCTGTTTTTCTTTGTTTCTTTTTGATATTAGAATTCTACAATCTAGTAATAAACTGTTACAAACTGGTTACATTATACATGCTCATCCCTTATTTCCCTTATAGACCGTTGGTTTCTTCCTGAATGATGCTTTGAAAAAATTTCTGGTGACCCAGTGTATCTTACCACCAGTCACCTCCTTATTACTTCACATCATGAACCCATTTAATCCCAAATTTTTCAGACATGAAAATATGTAAATCATGGGCCACAAGTACCCCTTTAAAATGATCAATTGTTATTTTCATGGAAAAGCAGGTGAAAAGGTCTTTTTTTTATGGTCAATCACAATAGTGATCGGTGGGATAATGTATTATCAGGGTTTAACACGGGCAAGTGACACATTTCTCTGTATAGTCCTCAGTATTTAAACATGTTTCAGCCAGAGATGGTTTTAATAGTTTGCCCTTGATCAGTTTATATATTTACTTCTAAATATTAAACATACCCCCCCGCCTCCCACCACTAAATGGGTGGACCTAATATATTAGAATTGTACTATGACAGTATGTTTGGTCCACTGGAGGGGGGGGGGGGTTACAATTTGGTGGTGAATGGTGCAATATATATAAAATGCAGTATGTAAGGTCCATTGGGGTGAAGGTGAGACAGTGGTGGTGCTGTAAAGTGTGTAAATATTGGACTATTCTGACATGTTAGGCCCACTGGGGTGGAGGTTGGGGGGCGGGGTATGTTTATGATTTTGATTTGAGTGTGTTAGGTCTCTCTCTTTTAAGTCCCTGTTATTAAATGATATAATAATTGATCAACATATTGATTTATTCTGCCTTACAGAAACTTGGTTACAGCAGGATGAATATGTTAGTTTAAATGAGTCAACACCCCCGAGTCACACTAACTGCCAGAATGCTCGTAGCACGGGCCGAGGCGGAGGATTAGCAGCAATCTTCCATTCCAGCTTATTAATTAATCCAAAACCCAGACAGAGCTTTAATTCATTTGAAAGCTTGTCTCTTAGTCTTGTCCATCCAAATTGGAAGTCCCAAAAACCAGTTTTATTTGTTATTATCTATTGTCCACCTGGTCGTTACTGTGAGTTTCTCTGTGAATTTTCTGACCTTTTGTCTGACTTAGTGCTTAGCTCAGATAAGATAATTATAGTGGGCGATTTTAACATCCACACAGATGCTGAGAATGACAGCCTCAACACTGCATTTAATCTATTATTAGACTCTATTGGCTTTGCTCAAAAAGTAAATGAGTCCACCCACCACTTTAATCATATCTTAGATCTTGTTCTGACTTATGGTATGGAAATTGAAGACTTAACAGTATTCCCTGAAAACTCCCTTCTGTCTGATCATTTCTTAATAACATTTACATTTACTCTGATGGACTACCCAGCAGTGGGGAATAAGTTTCATTACACTAGAAGTCTTTCAGAAAGCGCTGTAACTAGGTTTAAGGATATGATTCCTTCTTTATGTTCTCTAATGCCATATACCAACACAGTGCAGAGTAGCTACCTAAACTCTGTAAGTGAGATAGAGTATCTCGTTAATAGTTTTACATCCTCACTGAAGACAACTTTGGATGCTGTAGCGCCTCTGAAAAAGAGAGCCTTAAATCAGAAGTGCCTGACTCCGTGGTATAACTCACAAACTCGCAGCTTAAAGCAGATAACCCATAAGTTGGAGAGGAAATGGCGTCTCACTAATTTAGAAGATCTTCACTTAGCCTGGAAAAAGAGTCTGTTGCTCTATAAAAAAGCCCTCCGTAAAGCTAGGACATCTTACTACTCTAATTGAAGAAAATAAGAACAACCCCAGGTTTCTTTTCAGCACTGTAGCCACGCTGACAAAGAGTCAGAGCTCTATTGTGCCGAGTATTCCTTTAACTTTAACTAGTAATGACTTCATGACTTTCTTTGCCAATAAAATTTTAACTATTAGAGAAAAAATTACTCATAACCATCCCAAAGACATATCGTTCTCTTTGGCTGCTTTCAGTGATGCCGGTATTTGGTTAGACTCTTTCTCTCCGATTGTTCTGTCTGAGTTATTTTCATTAGTTACTTCCTCCAAACCATCAACATGTCTATTAGACCCCATTCCTACCAGGCTGCTCAAGGAAGGCCTACCATTAATTATTGCTTCAATCTTAAATATGATCAATCTATCTTTATTAGCTGGCTATGTACCACAGGCTTTTAAGGTGGCAGTAATTAAACCATTACTTAAAAAGCCATCACTTGACCCAGCTATCTTAGCTAATTATAGGCCAATCTCCAACCTTCCTTTTCTCTCAAAAATTCTTGAAAGGGTAGTTGTAAAACAGCTAACTGATCATCTGCAGAGGAATGGTCTATTTGAAGAGTTTCAGTCAGGTTTTAGAATTCATCATAGTACAGAAACAGCATTAGTGAAGGTTACAAATGATCTTCTTATGTCCTCAGACAGTGGACTCATCTCTGTGCTTGTTCTGTTAGACCTCAGTGCTGCTTTTGATACTGTTGACCATAAAATTTTATTACAGAGATTAGAGCATGCCATAGGTATTAAAGGCACTGCGCTGCGGTGGTTTAAATCATATTTATCTAATAGATTACAATTTGTTCATGTAAATGGGGAATCTACTTCACAGACTAAGGTTAATTACGGAGTTCCACAAGGTTCTGTGCTAGGACCAATTTTATTCACTTTATAAATGTTTCCCTTAGGCAGTATTATTAGACGGCATTGCTTAAATTTTCATTGTTACGCAGATGATACCTAGCTTTATCTATCCATGAAGCCAGAGGACACACACCAATTAGCTAAACTGCAGGATTGTCTTACAGACATAAAGCCATGGATGACCTCTATTTTCCTGCTTTTAAACTCAGATAAAACTGAAGTTATTGTACTTGGCCCCACAAATCTTAGAAACATGGTGTCTAACCAGATCCTTACTCTGGATGGCATTACCCTGACCTCTAGTAATACTGTGAGAAATCTTGGAGTCATTTTTGATCAGGATATGTCATTCAATGCGCATATTAAACAAATATGTAGGACTGCTTTTTTGCATTTGCGCAATATCTCTAAAATTAGAAAGGTCTTGTTTCAGAGTGATGCTGAAAAACTAATTCATGCATTTATTTCCTCTAGGCTGGACTATTGTAATTCATTATTATCAGGTTGTCCTAAAAGTTCCCTAAAAAGCCTTCAGTTAATTCAAAATGCTGCAGCTAGAGTACTGACGGGGACTAGAAGGAGAGAGCATATCTCACCCATATTGGCCTCTCTTCATTGGCTTCCTGTTAATTCTAGAATATAATTTAAAATTCTTCTTCTTACTTATAAGGTTTTGAATAATCAGGTCCCATCTTATCTTAGGGACCTCATAGTACCATATCACCCCAATAGAGCGCTTCGCTCTCAGACTGCAGGCTTAATTGTAGTTCCTAGGGTTTGTAAGAGTAGAATGGGAGGCAGAGCCTTCAGCTTTCAGGCTCCTCTCCTGTGGAACCAGCTCCCAATTCAGATCAGGGAGACAGACACCCTCTCTACTTTTAAGATTAGGCTTAAAACTTTCCTTTTTGCTAAAGCTTATAGTTAGGGCTGGATCAGGTGACCCTGAACCATCCCTTAGTTATGCTGCTATAGACTTAGACTGCTTCCCATGATGCACTGAGTGTTTCTTTCTCTTTTTGCTCTGTATGCACCACTCTGCATTTAATCATTAGTGATTGATCTCTGCTCTCTTCCACAGCATGTCTTTTTCCTGGTTTTCTCCCTCAGCCCCAACCAGTCCCAGCAGAATACTGCCCCTCCCTGAGCCTGGTTCTGCTGGAGGTTTCTTCCTGTTAAAAGGGAGTTTTTCCTTTCCACTGTCGCCAAGTGCTTGCTCACAGGGGGTCGTTTTGACAGTTGGGGTTTTTCCGTAATTATTGTATGGCCTTGCCTTACAATATAAAGCGCCTTGGGGCAACTGTTTGTTGTGATTTGGCGCTATATAAATAAAATTTATTTGATTTGATTTGAGAGCTTTGGTGTAACAATTTGATTCTGTCTGTGACACTATAATGTAACCAGCTCTGGTCGTGACAAATTGCACTGCACACTTGATATTGCACATACTTCATTCAAACCCTTCATTTTCTCCATTTTTGCTCTACATGTACTGATGATTGATTCAGTAAACTTTTTAAAGCCTTGAAATTGTCTCTTTTTTTCATTCACAATTGTGACCAATGGGTTGAAATGGGTTTAAATTGGAGGAGATATTTTACTGCACAGGCCTACATTTGGACCCAGGCAATACACAAGTCTGTCTGCTGTTCAACACTTGAGAGCCAACAGAATAAACAACAATCCAACATTGTGATGACATTGTAAGTTCACATTTTCATGACAAAACTACCCCAAAAAGCTCAGACTCATCTAAACACGCCCTAAAAAGACTATGAAAAATGTTAGACTGCTCTTGTTAACATATTATTTTTCTCCTATAGACCTCAGATCAGCAGACTTACTGCTTACAACAACAACTCATCAGACCCACTGAGAACCCACCTTCATCAATTTTGGACTCAAACTTTGTAAAATAATCCCTACAGATCTGTAGAATGAAACATCAGTTAAGATTTTGTAATTGATTGGTTAAACTCTATATTCAAAATGATCTTTTATTGTTTGACCTTATCCTCATTATAGCATCACTGTACCACTGTAAGAACTTCAAAAAGCATCATGTTTCAAATGTGATCTTGTTTTAATGTTGTTTGTTCTATACCTTCATTATGAATTTTTGTTGTTGTTTAATGAATGTTTTTTCTAACTATAAAACACAATATATTCCTGTTGTTGTAGGTTTTGTTTTATGAGGCACGCCAACCGACATCATGCTGTCTGTTGCTGATGTTCAACCAGCTCAGTGGATTTCTGGCACTCAGCTTCCAACACTGGATGAAATCCATCTCTGCTGCTGCCGTGTTGAGATTACAACATCACAAAAGACCCGATCAACCCTGGATTCAAACTTTTCAGACTTCTGCCATCTGTCAAGTGTTAAAGAATCCTGTATGAACACACAACCAGGCTAAAGAACACTTTTTTATCCCACAGCCATGAGACTGCTGAACACACAGCATCCACTCCCATCTTCAAACTGAACCACATGACTGAACTGGTCTCCATTGTTGTATCTCAATATGTTCAATCCAGCTCACAGCACTGTCTACATACTAGTCTACCTCTCTCCACACCACCCCCCTGTGAAATATCATGTCTGTGCAGTAACCCTGCACCTTACCCTGTCACTGTATGTACGCCCTTAAAATTGTTACTATACTGTTTATATGCATATAATTATAGTACTGTATGTAACTTACCCTTCCAATGTACAGTTACCCAGAATGTTCACTGTGACCACGGTACAACACTTTATATGTTATTCTACTTATTCTACTGTTTTACTTTTTATTGTTATACATTTTTATTGTTCTTGGGGATCTGCTGGATGTTCTCCAAACACCGTCTCACTGTACTTGTATAGTGACAATAAAACATCATGTATCTTGTAATATGTATCTGGTCCTTGTAAAACAAAATGACTGATTCTGTCAGCTGTTCTCCTGGATAGCTTCATATCCAAACCCTCCAACACGTCGTGAGAGCAGTGAAGAAGATTGTTGGTGTCTCCCTCTCCTCCCTGCAGGACATCTACAGCACCTGTCTCACACGTGTATGACAACAGCTGACATGAAAACATGTCATATTGATCCACGTTTTGCATTAAAAGGTTAATTAGCACATTAAAGTACTTAAGTAAATCAAAACTTATCCAAACACCAGCATCTGCTCATCATTCACTTGTTATGAACAAACTATTTTGAAGGCATTTTTTCATACTTGTATTTTTATTCGTTCATCTCTGGTCTGCTTTTGCTTTTACATGTACACATCTGAAATATACAAATTAACTGAAAACACCAGCATCTGCCTCAGCAGGTAAATAAAAGACAAGCATCTGTTACAGCACATAAAGATGCCACTGAAACTGTGACCGGAAACACTGTGAGAAATACAAAAAACACCAGCATCTGCTGTGGCACATACAGATGCTACAGGAAGTGCTGAGACAAGATGCTGCTGCTACAAAATGCACCTGCCCTTGCTGCAAATATCTCAGCATTAGCAGCAGTTAGTCGCTGTTTCAACAACCAGCTGTTCCACCTTTTCACGCTAACTTCGCCTTTTCTTCTTCTTCCGGTTTCCTGTCGACCTTTGTGCTTCAAGACAAAAGAGGAAAAGACCATCCAGATTGTTACCAGGTCAAAGTTCAAAAGCCAGCATCTGTGATGGTTTGGGGGTGTGTTAGTGAAAACTTCCTCAAATTTACTGTAGTAAATGGGTATGAACTAAGGTAAATATGAATTTAAAATAACTGATGTCAGTGTGTGATACCAGTTATAAAGATAGGAGACACATTTTCTGGCAGGCTGATAGATGCTAGCTGGCTCATGTGTCATCGGATACAATTCCTGGGATACAAACTAAAACACACAATTGCACCACAACCTCCTTGTGACCTTTGACCTGAGGCCTGCCAGACAAACAGAACATCAGGATGACAATGTGACGTCTTTGTGTCTGTTGTCCTGTTTGTCTTGTGTGTGTCAGATGACGTGTGAACATTAGAGGTGTAATAATATTCAGCTCCTGGTTCACACTTTGAGACACTCACCAGATTTAGAACCAAACACAAACTCAGACTGTGAAAAATTACTTTATTCCTCCTCAAGGCTCAAATGGACAAAAACAGATGAGTTTGAGTATTTTTAATTTTTATAATTTTTAATAAATTAAAAATGGTGAACAGACTGCATTTATATTGTTTTTCCATCTGCATCAGACGCTCAAAGCGCTTTACAATTATGCCTCACATTCACATACCGATGTGAAGGTGCTCACTACATACCTGGAGCAACCTGGGGATTAATTAATGATTAATTAAATAATAATTAATGACAGATTTAAGAGCAAAAAAAAACAACAACAAGCTGTTTTACTTGGACATAGCTCCAACTGTCTGATGGCTGCAGGTGGGCGGAGCCACAAAGAAGACGTCCAAATGATTTGTGAGCAGACAGACAGACAGACAGACAGACAGACAGACAGACAGACAGACAAACAGACAATCAACAGAGAGACAACAATAAGTGGACTCTGTTTATTGTTTGTTTGTTTCTTTGAACAAACAAACAAACAAACTGTCAATCATGTGAAAATCATGTTAGTTTACAGGCTGAATTTACAACAACTGAGACGTCAAAATCAAACCAGCTGGACATTTACTGTCCAAACGTGTGTGATCGAGTGTTTCTGTCCACAGGAGGAGACTCTCTGTCCTACAGTCCACACAGAGACACTGAGGAACCAGAACCAGACCAGAACCTGAACCCAGCACACAGAGGTTCAGTGAACGTGCAGCAGAAGGTGTGGATGTGGATCAGAGAGTCAGAGGAGACGTCATAGAAGGACAGAGTGCCAGCAGGACAGTCCACAAACACTGAGACTCTGTGAGAGGACGAAGGAGAGAGACAAAGGTCCGTGTGTCTGTTATTGTGACAGACTGAATAATAACAACCATCAGAGCAGATCAGACTCCAGGACTGATCATTACGTCCAAACACACAGTCCTCTCTGTCTCCTTTCCTTCTGATTCTTCTGTAAGTCACTGATATATAAACGTTTCGTCTCCACTCGACCTCCCAGTAACAGCGACCAGTCAGACCAGTTGGACTCAGGACCTGAGGGCAAAGGTCAAATCTGTCTGGATGATCAGGATATGATTGATCCTCGTCCACATGTTCCACCTTTGTGTTGTTGTTGGACAGTTTGAGTTTTCTGTTCGCTGAGTTTGGATCCAGAGAGAGTTCACAGAAATCTGATGGAACAAAACACAACACAGTGATCAATCAATCAGTTCAGTTACTGATTGTTCAGTTCACCGATCAGCACGACGCAGCCGGAGTTATCAATCGATTAGTTCACTGATTAACATGACACGGTCGGAGTAATCAGTTGATCAGTTCTTCAATCAACACAAGACAGCCGGAGTTATTGATCCCGCAGTTCAGTTATCAATCGATCAGTTCACGGATCAACACAACACAACTGGAGTAATCAATCAATCAGTTCATTGATCAACACGACACAACCAGAGTTATCAATCGATTAATTCACTGATTAACACAACACAGCCGAAGATACAGATTGATCAATTCACCGATCAGTATGATGCAGCCAGAGTTATTGATTCATCTATCAGCACGACACAGCTGGGGTTATCGATCCAACAGTTCTCTGATCAGTTATCGACTGATCAATTTTGATTCAGATTGTGCACGGAGAGAAGAGGAGGGGCTAGTCACAGTCAGGTCAGACAGACAGGAAGTGGGCGGGGCCTCTCAGTGTGCTGTGCACAGCTTTGTGGTTGAATATGAACTCGTTAAAAAAAGAAAAAGCAACATGTGACGTCAGTGTTGATTTTGTTTCTGCCACAAATAAATCAAAGTGTGAAAACACTGAATTTATTTTCAATGTGTCCATTTGGAGAAGTCGTGCACGTGACACACGTGGATCAGACGCACCTTCATGTTGAACTCTGCTTCAGTGTCAGTAGGAACTGAATGAGTGATGTCACAGAGGGTGGTTTCTATGGAAACAGATGGATCAAAGTACAAACAGACTTACGCTTCCTCAGACCTGGTCTCAGCCATCGGACTCCACCAGGATCCACCCTGAAAGGAGGAGGGGGCGGAGCAACACATGGGCTTTAATCATGGAAACATCAACATGACATTGATCTCATCCACACACTTTAGTTCTTCTCTTCTAACACACTCATCGCTCCAAATGGATCATAGATTATTGATCACCTCTAACTGTGCTGATCAGCAGGAAACAACAACTTTTTGTTGGGAAGGTGTCGTAGCACGGACCCACAACAGGGGGCGCTAAAGAACGGACAATGAATAAGCCAAAAAGTAACAATTTAATGTTGTGACAACACACAACTAAACACACAAAAATTGTAAAGTCAATTAACACCAGGTGACGTGTGGGCAGGCTCGAAGATAGAAGACCCCCGACGAGAGAGAAGCCGTGTCCCACACGGCTTCCACCACCAACGGTCTGAAGAACACCGGAGCCGCCAAGTCCCGAGTCCCCAGGTGGCCTCTGTCTTCGGCTGTCGACCCTGGTACTGCTGGCAGAAAGCAGAGACAAGATGAATGAGTGTGAGTCCGCACACTCAGTAATCCACAGTCTGCACACAGTTAGGAGGGAGCACCTCCACCTCCAATCACACACTCGTGCAGCTCCTGGTTAACCACTTATCTGGTTTGGGGTGTGAGGTGAAGCCGTCGCTGTCACACCAAACGCCAATCCCACAGACAAGGCAAAACACCAGGAAAACGGCTGCAACAGAAGTTCAGATTAGGACACAACGTATTAGTCAGCAGAGAAATTATCTCTTCAGTAGTCGATTTCTCGGCGAGGAGGTGGAGTTGCAGTCCGGCCTTAATGGTGATGATGATGATGAACGAGTGACAGCTGGTGCAGAGGATGAATGACAGCTGTCACTTCTTCTGGGTCTGGCGCCGTCTTGTGCTTGGAGCCCGCACTCCAAGCAGGGCGCCCTCTGGTGGTGGTGGGCCAGCAGTACCTCCTCTTCAGCGGCCCACATAACACTTTTGGCTTTTTCAAGTTTGAAGATTCTGGTGAAAATCTGTTCAAGTGGATTTAATCCTTTAAATCAGGGTCACCAACCCTGCTCCTGGAGGTCACCTGACTCTCCAGGCTCCGCCCACTGATCATTAAGTCAGGTGTGCTCAGCCAATCAGCTGCAGGCGCAACATGTCCCCTCATATTGTGGAGCCTCGTTCCAAATCCTCCAGAATTAAAACTAAATGTTTCAAAGATTATTAAACACTAGATTTAATTTTTCATGTTTGCAAATTGAATTTCCTGCTGTTCTTATGGAATCGCATTTATAATTTGGTGGGGTTTTTTTTCAGTCTTTGCAGAATGAATGACGTCCACATTGATTTCAGCCAATCAGCAGGCAGTATTGGTGAGAGATCCCTTCGTAAGATGGCGGCGTCCATGAGTTCACAGACGGACCAGATCAGATTTTCTTCTGATCTCTGGGGCTAAAACAGAACACCTTCTGCTCTCTTTGGGATCAGATGATAACAGGGTCGTCCAGT
Source organism: Thalassophryne amazonica (assembly GCF_902500255.1). Lineage (NCBI taxonomy): Eukaryota > Metazoa > Chordata > Actinopteri > Batrachoidiformes > Batrachoididae > Thalassophryne > Thalassophryne amazonica. The sequence goes on along the minus strand of NC_047124.1, from coordinate 34,159,099 downwards.
CCACAGTCCATGTCTCCATGGAAACGTGTGAAAGAACAGAAGATCTTCTGTGTGTCTTTTTCTCAGAGTTGATATTTTGTCGTCTTTCTGGTTACTTTTTGTTAAACACGCGGCTGCGCTGGTGTGACGCTCATTTTGTCTCTGAGTCCCAAAAGTCTCAGAATCTTTGTGGAATGTTTCAAATCTAATTTCCAGGTTTCATCATGTTTGACTTTTCTTTTTGTGATCTGTGACTCTGGAGGGAAAAGTTTCAAACTGCACTTGTTTAGAATTCAATCTTGGATTCTGAACTCACAGCGACAATAAGAACACAAAACTGAAACGTTCAAATCCTGAAAAATGTCCATTTATCATTTTGGAGACAAAGAAAAACCAGATCAGTACTGGTTCAAGATCCAACATCCACTGGAGTTTTATCTTTTTTAAACAGAGAAACAACAGGATCAATTTCTGATTGATAAACTAAATATTTGAATTATCTGATTTACTGTGTGTCGGTTTGATTCTGGTCCTGATCAGAATTATTGGCTCCCCACACAATTTAAAATATGTTCATAAATCAATATCAGTCAGTAAATTTTCAATCATCAGAATATTTTACAAAATTTACAAAACTGAACAACAACAAAAGAAAATGTTTTCACAGTCAAATAAAAACATTAAATATTTGTTTGGACATTTTCACTGACAGACTGAAGAATTTATTGAAATTTGTCACTTTTACAGCCAGTTTTCTTCAGACAATTCAGAGGATGAACACATGAACATCTTCTCTGTCTTCATTTCCATCAATCATTCAGCAACACAAAGAATATAAATACAATAAAACAAATCAAATCAGGGCTCCGGTCTCCCATGTGCCTTCTGACAAACCAGCTGAATTTCTTCTCTTTACTTTTTTATTTCTTCTCTGTTTTACCGTTAAGTTGAATCACTGCTGATGTCTCAGAAAATGTTCATGTGTTCATCTAATCAAAAGAAAAGTGGCTATGAAAATAATGATTTAATCAGCTAATCAATCAGCTGTGGCTGCAGCAGGTCCACATGGAGAACATGCAGGACAGCAGGGGCCTCATGGACAAAGCGTGTGTACACACAAAAACGTGGCGTCTGTCTCCATGCAAATGTTCAGATGGATCAAAAGTGAAATGATTGTGGAAATGTGCGGTGCGTCACACAAAAATTCTGTCTGGTGTTCAGCTACTACAGCTACTGTTCCACTGCTGAAAACAAGAAGTCATCAGAGTGATGTGAACATCAGAGAAACACTGATGAGCAATTAACACACCCACGTGTTTGCAATTATGTGGTGGACATAAAAGCAAAGTGATGTGGAAAATGGCACCAACAATCGCTGCGTTAACGTTGTTAGAGGATCTTACAAATGGAGCAATCAGACGTGAGCGTGTATTCAGGGAACACAAGGATTTACTTGTAAATTATGATAATTTGCTCATCAGCTGATTTCGATTACCAAGGACAGACGAGTTATGTGCCCAGAGCGCAATATGGCGAGGAGCCAGGGGTTGTCTGTGTCCACACAGGTGCTGACCACACTGGGCTTCCTGGCAACAGGGACGTTCCAGCGGGAGCTGGCTGATCAGTCAGGAGTGTGTCAGTCAACACTGAGCTGAGCCATGTCAGCTGTGTGGAACACAATCATCTGAATGTCATCCAGGTACATCACAATCCAACATTAAATTATTAAAATTATCAGCATATTCCTGATTTCTCAGGCAATTCAAACATGTATTCTGGACATTTGGAGCAGGTAATTTAATAATTTTATTAACCTCCAGGTGGTCAACAGGAGGAGTGACTCTCCTCTTGTGGGTCAGACTGTGTTCACTCTGTCTTGTGTTTGACAGGAATTGTTTTTTGAGTGGCACAAATAATTTGTGTGGCATCTTATTGTTTTGTAAATAGTTGAACAAAAACACCTGAAGAATTTTATCTGCATTTTAATGTAAATAGTTATATATAACATTGTTGTTTGCTACTTTTGTACATTTTTAAAATTTACAATTTAGATTTACATTCTGTTATGAAAATGGTTTGTGAAACATATTCGTGGTTTTCACAGTAAAAAACTAATCTTTTCTCAATTAGGATTTTATGGTTTTGTATGAATTTAGGTTCACTGTGTTAATACATCAGAATGAAAGAAAAACTGTAAAGTAACACAGGTGACGTTGTGCTGAAAAAATGACACCAAATAAGTCAAAGTAAACATGTTTTTATGGTAAATTATGAAGTTAAATTGAAAAGTAGTCAAAAACAGCTAATTATGCCCTGGACCGCTAAGGGCTAAACTTTTGACTGCAAGTTGTAACATAGACATTTAAGTTTTGGTGCAGCTCAAGCGGGACGGGGGGGGTTAAAACCCCGCGCTTAGATCCATCAGCTGGAATCTGTGTCATGTGTTCATGTGAAACAGTAACAGTGAGTCGTCACAGAGAGTTTGCCGAGTCGCTGTTTGTCAGTGTGAGGTGTTTGAGGTCAGCTTGGTGTGTCAGGTCCACATGAACCAGTGGGACTAAATGTCTCCACATGGAGCTCCTCCATCAGACCGAGTCCATACCTGAGACAGTCCAGAGTCCAGCGTGGATCCTCCAGTCCAGCAGACAGCAGCTTGACTGAGTCTCCTGGATGTTTGTAGCTCAGGTCCAGCTCTCTCAGATGGGAGGGGTTGGAGGTCAGAGCTGAGGCCAGAGAAGCACAGCCTTCATGTGTGATCAGACAGCCTGACAGCCTGCAGACACACAAACCAGCAGACACAATGTGAGGACAGTGTCAGGACGTCCCCACTTTGCAGCAGCACGGACACACTGATGTCTGCTGCAGGATGAGCTCATTACTGTGGTTACAAACACTGATATCCATCAACACTCACACAACATGACAGGGAGCAAAGCTGCAGCTTCACTCTGATTTATGGAGCTGCTGCACACATTGATGAGTCCTGACCTGAGAGTCTCCAGGTGACAGTGTGGACTCTCCAGTCCAGCAGACAGCAGCTTCACTCCTGAATCCTGCAGATCGTTGTTACTCAGGTCCAGTTCTCTCAGACTGGAGGACTGAGAGCTGAGAACTGAAGACAGAACTTCACAGCTTCTCTCTGACAGATCACAGCCAGACAACCTGCAGAGAAAATAATCAACAAGTAAAAGATTTGTGTCATCATAAAGGTTCAGTTTGTTCTCCACCTCAGACAGGATTCATAAACCAGCTTTGGACACTGAGTCAAACAAAGTGTTTTTATTCAGCTAAACCACATTGTTAACTGTTTAAAGGCAACGAGTGATGTGTTGTAGGGCTATCAAATATATATATATATATATATATATATATATATATATATATATATATATATATATATATATATATATATATATAAAGTAGCGCATTCTATCAATTAAACAAGTTATTGGATAAAAAGTACTTTTGCTTTTTTAAACAATATCTATAGTCCAGGGCTCTCCTGAAGTAATGGCGCAATAGTGCTTTTCCATCATGCAGATTTTCAAATTTAGGGGGTTCCTTCTCTTTTTTCCTGGATATGTTTTTTGTTTTTTGTTTTTTCCCCACACCATTCCAAGTTTTGGAGCTTTCCCAGACAATAACTTGGAGGAAGCCGCTGCTTCTTCCCACCAAGAAGAAAAAAAAAAAAAAATGCTGAAAGTCTCTTCTGTGATTATTTTATTAGTTACAGTCCCACTATTCACCACAGCCATCCTTCATCTCTTCAAAACAAAATTACACTAACAGCATGTCATTCATAATGAGTGACTGAGGTTACAGAGGCGGGGCTGTGACATCATCATTTCAGAAAAACTCCAGCTTTATCGCCTCAACTGAACCAAGATGGACTTTATGTCCTGAGCCCGCGTTGAGAGGAAGGGAAATGTGCCAGACACGTTCTGTTTTTCCATCGATCACATCGATCGATCACTGAGAGTCCAGTTAAGAGCCACACTGGTTGGTTCTGCCTCACAGACTCAGCAGCATCACCCTTTATGGGATGAAGAACAAGCTGCAACTCCCTTTGAGAGGTGATGCTGGACAGAGACTGTAATGACACCAAAGTCTCATCAGCAGGGATCCAGGTGAAGACAGGCAGGAAATGGAAGGATGTGGAGGCAGTTGAACAGACTGAAGCACAGAGAGCTGGTGAGGACAGTTACAGCAGGTCAGGCAGACTTTGGGAGCAGCCTGAGATCTCAGTACAACAAAACCAGAGGAAAGGAAAGACACCGGCCGGTGCAGGATGAAATCTGAGTTTGGGTGGAGGAAACCCACGAGAGCAGGACAGTCGGGATGCAGCAGCAAGTAGCATGGACCAAGTGAAGGAGTGGAAGATCTCGTGGCCAGAGCTGTGGAAGGTGGAGCCACACTGGATAAATTCCTGATTCAATCAGTCTGTGACGTCCTCCCCAGTGTGCTGTGTTGTCGTGTAGCTTCTTCTGATACATTGATTAGCTCCTTACACTGGTTATGTGCATGCTCAGTGTTTTCTTTTCCATTTTTAGTGGGAGTGTTACAGCACCACATAAAGGCCTGGAATATGTATAGAAGGACTTTGGTGATTGGAATTAAACAACTTAAACAGAAAATACAATCACATGTTGCAGCTGAAGACTGAAGAACTTCACAGGAAAATTAAAAGAAAACAGCAGACACACAAAAAAACAGGAGCATCATCTGAGGGACCACAGAACTTTACAAATGTATATCAGGAGCTGTTAAAAAACATCTGATATTCCAGAATAGAACAGTAGGGAGTGAGATGGAGGAATAAGATTTCTGGAGTGAGTTCAATGAGGAGATACAGAGTGAATCTAAGAAGAAGAGTGATGATTGGAGCAGACTTCAATGGAATGATACAGAACAGAGTGATGAGGAAGTTGTGGGTCGATATGATATCAAGGAGGAAGGTGGACGACATTCTATGTAGGAGATTCAAAGTAAAAGAGATTGTTAGGTGGTAACAGGACACGGAGTGGAGGTTTGTAGGATGAGTTTGCAAGAAGAGAAAGAGAAAGAGAAAGAGAGCTGAACCAAGGATCAGAAAGTGGAAGTGCCCGTCTCACCTCTTGCCACTGGATGAAGGTAATGTGATTTTGGACAAATGGAAAAGTCCTGCAGATGTGGTGAGGGAGACAGACAGGAAGGTGCTGGATGTAACATCTGGACAATGGAGGGGAGACGAGGAGACTGGGAGGAGGAATGAAGGTGTTCAGGAAACTATAAGGAAAAAAAGGTTGGAGAAAAGAACTGAGATCATTGGAGAGGAGAAGAAAGTCGACCGGAGACAGGAGGAGGTGGTGTAAAGTGAAGAGAGAAGAGACAAAAACTAAAGAAAGGACACATTGAACTGTGGAGGAACAAAGAGAAAAGGACTTGTTCTGATTGGACACAGAACTGGAAAGGATGTACAGTAGGTAAGTAATAAAGTTTGTTGATGTTAAAGTGCTGACCAGTGAGGAGAGGGTGTTGAGAAGGTGGAGGGAGTGATCTGAGGATCTGATGAAGAAAAATGAGCCACAGAGAAGACTCAGGGCAGGTCTACAGACACTACCTTGTTCAAGGGCAGTGGGAGGAGCTAGAAACTAATGAACATAATTTTAATGTCAGGAATAAACTCACAGACACGGAGAGAACATGTAAACTCCACACAGAATGGACCTGAACTTTAATGGGAACTGAACCTAAGACCTTATTACTGTGAGCATGTGATACCCGCTGCACCACCCTGACATGTTTCCAACAGAGACTGAAATCCTTTAGTTCTGGTTCAGACGACATATCTGAGTGTTGATGTGAAACTGAATCTGATGAAACAGTTTATAATTCAGAGAAACATTTTGAAACATTTGAAGCAGAAACTAAATCCTGACCTGAGAGTGTCCAGGTGACAGTGTGGACTCTCCAGTCCAGCAGACAGCAGCTTCACTCCTGAATCCTTCAGCTGGTTGTTACTCAGGTCCAGTTCTGTCAGACTGGAGGACTGAGAGCTGAGAACTGAAGACAGAACTTCACAGCTTCTCTCTGACAGATTACAGACAGACAACCTATAGAGACGATTAAAAACAAGAAAGAGTTTCGTAGTATAAATTAAGTTAGTGTTCAAATATCAAAGTGTCTCTGTCCTTACAAAGTTTTTTTAGATGCTTTGATCACTGGCAGCAGCATCAGAAGAGCCTCATGTGAAGCAGAGTATTTCTTCAGGTCAAACACATCCAGATGTTGATCTGATGACAGTAAGATGAAGATCAGAGCTGATAAATGAGAAGGAGACAGATGTTCTACAGAGAGACGTCCTGAGCTCAGGGACTGTTGGATCTGATCCACTAGAGAACGATCCTTCAGTTCATTCAGACAGTGGATCAGATTGATGTTTCTCTCTGCAGACAGATTCTCATCGAGCTTCTTCTTGATGTATTCAGCTGTTTTCTGATTGGTCTCTGAGATTCTGTCTGTCTGTGTCATCAGGCCTCGTAGGAGAGTCTGATTGGTCTGCAGGGAAAGACCCAGAAGGAAGCGCAAGAACAAGTCCAGGTGTCCATTTGGACTCTTTAAGGCCTCGTCCACAGCACTCTGATGGAGACGTGTTAGTTCAGGTTTAATAAATATTTTATTCCACCAGGATGTTTGCTCTTCTGACAGCAGATTGACTCCAGACTGGATGAAGGTCAGATGGACATAAAGAGCAGCCAGAAACTCCTGAACACTCAGATGGATGAAGCAGAAGACTTTGTCCTGGTAGAGTCCTCTCTCCTCTTCAAAGATCTGTGTGAAGACTCCTGAGTACACTGAGGCTGCTCTGATATTGATGCCACACTCTGTCAGGTCCTCTTCATAGAAGATCAGGTTCCCTTTCTGCAGCTGCTCAAAAGCCAGTTTTCCCAGAGACACAATCATCTTCCTGTTCTCTGGATTCCACAGTGGATCTGTCTCAGCTGCTACATCATACTTGACCTTCTTCACTTTGGACTGAACCACCAGGAAGTAGATGTACATCTCAGTCAGGGTCTCTGGCAGCTCTGGTGTGTCTCTGGTGTCCAACACGTCCTCCAGAACTGTAGCAGTGATCCAGCAGAAGACTGGGATGTGACACATGATGTGGAGGCTTTGTGATGTCTTTATGTGGGAGATGATTCTTCTGGACTGCTCCTCATCTCTGAATCTCTTCCTGAAGTACTCCTCCTTCTGAGGGTCAGTGAAGCCTCTGACCTCTGTCACCATGTCCACACACACAGGAGGGATCTGATTGGCTGCTGCAGGTTGTGTGGTGATCCAGAGGTGAGCAGAGGGAAACAGGTTCCTCCTGATGAGGTTTGTCAGCAGAACATCCACTGAGCTCGACTCTGTGACATCAGTCAGGATGTCATTGCTGTGGAAGTCCAGCGGGAGGCGACACTCATCCAGACCGTCCAAGATGATCAAGACCTGGAAGTGTTGGAAGCTGCAGATTCCTGCTTCTTTGATTTCAGGAAAGAAGTGATGAACAAGTTCCACCAAGCTGAACTTCTTCTCTTTCAGCACATTCAGCTCTTTGAAAGTGAATGGAAATATGAAGTGGACGTCCTGGTTGGTTCGTCCTTCAGTCCAGTCCAGAGTCAACTTCTGTGTTAAGACTGTTTTTCCGATGCCGGCCACGCCCTTTGTCAGCACTGTTCTGATTGGTGGCTGTGTGTCAGCTGACACTTTAAAGATGTCTTCACATGTGATGGTTCTTTGTGGTTTGTCTGTTTTCCTGGATGCTGCTTCAATCTGTCTGACCTCATGTTCCTCGTTGACCTCTGAAGCCCCGCCCTCTGTGATGTAGAGCTCTGTGTAGATCTCCTTCAGAAGAGTCGTCTTTCCTGCTTTAGAGATCCCCTCAAACACACGCTCAAACTTCTGCTTCATGTTAGATTTGAATTTACGACGACAAACTTCAGCACGAGTTCCTGAAAGAACAAACAGCACAGATCAGTTATTGAATGATGACATCACTTCCTGTTTTCCTGATAGAATTCACACATGAATATATTTCAAATGGACGAACATCACGTGTTATTTAGTGTCTGTGTTAAATGTGGACAGAAGTCCTCTTACTGCTCAGCAGACAGTCAGCCAGCTCATCATAATTCATTGACCTCATCAAGGTCACTGTGAGGTTCAAGAAAACCAGTCTGCTGCTCCTCTGCTCCTCATCCTCACTCTGACTCTCCAAGTATTCTGCATCATCTGTCAGGAGAACCTTCTGGATGCTCTTCAGCTCATTTTTAACAAACATCAACATGTTCTGCTCGACATTCTGCAACAGAATATATATGGACGTAGAAACTCTTCACTTTTTTCCAAGTGTGTATTTTGTCTCCGCATCATACTATTTTTTTAGTGTTTGAGATTCTCTGGATTTTGTTCATAAAATCCAGTTCAGTTAAAAACACTGAAAAGTTAAATCCTTTAAATCATTTTTTCTGAAAGGTCGAGATCAGAATTTGAATAAAGCACAAATAATTCAAATCATCACTTTCAACAACAGTAAACCCATGAATGATGCTCTCATAAATATAAATGAGAGAATAAACATCAAAGTGTTTATTTCTGCAGCATGAAGACATTATGAACAAACTGTCCAATGATAATATCTGATTGAAGTCAACAGACCAGAAACATGTGGTTCAGGTTTGTTTGATGCTGCTGAGCAGATGGAACCCTGAGAACCTCTGAGCTCTGCTGCTTCACTCTGTGGATCAATCAGAAACAGTTTACTCACATTATGTCTGAACACAAACAACTTCAAGTTCACATCAACCTGCATCATTATTCAGAACACACAAAGTGGTTTTCATGGTCGTCTTCTTGGTCCTACTGATCGCACTGAAAGTCGTACTGATTGTCCGTCCACACAGGACCAAAACACTGACCTTTTGGATTTATTGTTGGAAAATATGAATTAATTTTCCAGGAAACAATTCCCTTCCACAGGCTTGGCAGGACGGCCCACCGTGCCAAAAATAGTGAGCGCTCCTCCATCAACACGACAAAATTAAAAGCTTTTGCTTTGTGCTTTTAGCTTGAAAATACAGATTAATCAACCGTGTTTCTCATGTTTGTACTGGGGATGGTGTCATTAAGATTTTAATGAAACTAATACTCATAGCAGTACAGTTTACATTGATATACCTTTTTTTTTTATTTTGGCATGTAGAATTCAAACTGACAATAGAAATGGGTGACTGGCTACTGACACATGCAAAAGAGAGAGAGAGAGAGAGAGAGAGAGAGAGTTTAGTGCTCAGAATAGAGGTTAATATGAGGACTAGAGTCCTCACTCCTCATGCTGCCAATTAAACATGACAGTGACATGACGCCTCCTAACTGGGCAAAATATTGATGAAGTGCCCAGATGTTAATGCTTTTTCAATGTGGATACGCGAGTGAACACACTCGGAAAAAAGCTCACAAAATACATGTTAAAATACCGTTCTGACCTGATATCCAGCCAGTAAAATAAGTTTATATTAAATTATGTAAGTAAAGTATTAAACTTACTCTGACACACATACATTCCCAAATATTAGTGTTGAAAGTTACGCAGATCCAATCTGTTCCAGCTGTGTTCAGCGCAGCACGACTCGTCAAACCACTTCAAAATACACACACACACACACACACACACACACACACACACACACACACACACACACACATACACATATATATATATATATATATATATACTCAACAAAAATATAAACGCAACACTTTTGGTTTTGCTCCCATTTTGTATGAGATGAACTCAAAGATCTAAAACCTTTTCCACATACACAATATCACCATTTCCCTCAAGTATTGTTCACAAACCAGTCTAAATCTGTGATAGTGAGCACTTCTCCTTTGCTGAAATAATCCATCCCACCTCACAGGTGTGCCATATCAAGATGCTGATGAGACACCATGATTAGTGCATAGGTGTGCCTTAGACTGTCCACAATAAAAGGCCACTCTGAAAGGTGCAGTTTTGTTTTATTGGGGGGGGGATACCAGTCAGTATCTGGTGTGACCACCATTTGCCTCATGCAGTGCAACACATCTCCTTCACATAGAGTTGATCAGGTTGTCAATTGTGGCCTGTGGAATGTTGGTCCACTCCTCTTCAATGGCTGTGCGAAGTTGCTGGATATTGGCAGGAACTGGTACACGCTGTCGTATATGCCGGTCCAGAGCATCCTAAACATGCTCAATGGGTGACATGTCCAGTGAGTATGCCGGCCATGCAAGAACTGGGACATTTTCAGCTTCCAAGAATTGTGTACAGATCCTTGCAACATGGGGCCGTGCATTATCCTGCTGCAACATGAGGTGATGTTCTTGGATGCATGGCACAACAATGGGCCTCAGGATCTCGTCACGGTATCTCTGTGCATTCAAAATGCCATCAATAAAATGCACCTGTGTTCTTCATCCATAACAGATGCCTGCTCATACCATAACTCCACCGCCACCATGGGCCACTCGATCCACAACATTAACATCAGAAAATCGCTCACCCACACGACACCACACACGCTGTCTGCCATCTGCCCTGAACAGTGTGAACCGGGATTCATCCGTGAAGAGAACACCTCTCCAACATGCCAAATGCCAGCGAATGTGAGCATTTGCCCACTCAAGTCGGTTACGACGACGAACTGGAGTCAGGTCAAGACCCCGATGAGGATGACGAGCATGCAGATGAGCTTCCCTGAGACAGTTTCTGACAGTTTGTGCAGAAATTCTTTGGTTATGCAAACCGATTGTTCCAGCAGCTGCCCGAGTGGCTGGTCTCAGACGATCTTGGAGGTGAACATGCTGGATGTGGAGGTCCTGGGCTGGTGTGGTTACACGTGGTCTGCGGTTGTGAGGCTGGTTGGATGTACTGCCAAATTCTCTGAAACGCCTTTGGAGATGGCTTATGGTAGAGAAATGAACATTCAATACACGAGCAACAGCTCTGGTTGACATTCCTGCTGTCAGCATGCCAATTGCACGCTCCTTCAAATCTTGCGACATCTGTGGCATTGTGCTGTGTGATAAAACTGCACCTTTCAGAGTGGCCTTTTATTGTGGACAGTCTAAGGTACACCTGTGCACTAATCATGGTGTCTAATCAGCATCTTGATATGGCACACCTGTGAGGTGGGATGGATTATCTCAGCAAAGGAGAAGTGCTCACTATCACAGATTTAGACTGGTTTGTGAACAATATTTGAGGGAAATGGTGATATTGTGTATGTGGAAAAAGTTTTAGATCTTTGAGTTCATCTCATACAAAATGGGAGCAAAACCAAAAGTGTTGCGTTTATATTTTTGTTGAGTTAACTGACAGGATTCCAAAAAAAACTTCTCCACTGTGCGACGTAAACCTTCCACACAATCCAGACAGGCACAAAGAGTGAATTAATTAATTCCACATGGTTCACTTTAATTAAATCCATTTTTGTATAGTACTGAGTAATTTCAGCTTTGAATTAAATTCAAGGAGGTTTAAATTCTCAGGTTTCATATACAGGCAACATGGTTCACTCCAGTTTATTCCGCAAAAATCATGAAAAAAGTAACAAGAATTTTGAAAACTGTTTAATTATAGAAGGAAATGTTGTCTCCCTTCTCCGTTTGTGGCTTTGCCGACATGTGCAGCTTTCCAGCATTTTACTGGAAGAGATACTAGAGTCGGCCCTGTGACAGGCTGGCGTCCTGTCCTGGGTGTACCCTGCCTCGCGCTCTATGACTGCTGGGTTAGGCTCCAGCCCCCCGTGACCCTAGATTGGACTAAGAGGTTGAAGATGAATGAATGAATGAAGATACTAGAGTCTGCAGTCACACTGAGAAGCGTCACAGCAAGGAGGCGTGGTCACCATTTTAGATCAGGGCAACTCAGTCAGCGCACACAGACGCTCAATGAGTCTCACCAAGAAACAGGTGCAAAATGCTGGAAAGCTGCACATGTTGGCAAAGCCACAAATAATTAAACGGTTTTCGATATTCTCCTTACATTTCTGTGACTTTTGGCCAAGGAACTGGTGTAAACCGTCTTGCCTGTGTATGAAATCTGAGGATTTAAACCACCTTGAATGGAATTTAATTCAAAGCTGAATTCATTCTGTATTATACAAAAATGGGTTGAATTAATGTGGACCATGTGGAATTAATTAATGCACTCTTTGTGCCCATCTGGATTGTGTAGAAGGTTTATGTCGTGCGGTGGAGAACTTTTTTGGAATCCTGCCAAAGTTCATAATTTATTATATATACATGGTAATAGATTGATGAGTCGTGCTGCTCTGAACACAGCAGCAGGACGTCTCAGCTCAGCTGAGCTGCTGATTTATTGCTGCTGGTACAGATCAGTGTTCTGTCAATTGATGCGTCCCCAGGCATAAATCCACAGTTCCACGTCCCGACAATATTGTGCAATAAATACAGCATGCACATGCAAATTTCAACTTTTTAAAATTGAAAAGACACTTATTGCTGTGGTATTTTCATGTAAAGACAAAAATTATGTGCATTTCCTTCAGTGGGGTAGTTTAACTCTGTGTGTGAATGTTCTGTCGAGTTGAGCAATTGAGTTGTGCGTCCTGACAATATTGAGCTGTAAATACAATATTGTTGTTGAATTTTCATTCCTCGGTCACTCTGTCAGGGAGTTCAGTCCGGTAAAGAGAGGCACCGTCAACACGACAGGGGGAAGTGTGGACGGGTGAGGTGTGAAAGTCTGGGTAGAGAGAAATGTGCATGCGCGCACATGCACAGTTGTGCGGAGGGCTGGCTTCTCGATAGGAATGACATCTCGTGTGGACACAGGCTGAAACTGCACAGGATGTAAATGGAGAACAAAGGTGATTTATTTGACCAAAACACAGGAGTCCAGAACAAACAAACAGAAGGATTTCAAAGGCAACAGCATGAGTTAACATGTAACACAAACCAAAACGCACCTAACAAACAAGCAAAACCATTGATTTCTATTTAATCCTCTAGATGGCGGATGCAGCCTGTGAGCTGTTGCCAGCAGCTGCCATCTTGCTTAGAGTTATTCTACATCATCAGTCATTAGATTAAATAGAAATATGATGATGCGCTGACTTAATCTGAAAATGCTTTTTTGTGCAGCGTTCAGGTGCAGTGACAAGCTGACAAATGATTGGTTAACTAAAGGTTAAATAGGTCATTTCTCATTCTCTCCTCCTTCATAGACTGACAGCTCTTGGTTCATCATGCACTCCTTCAGACTGGTTTTCATCTTTTCTCTCTGGCCGCACTCAGTATATTCAGTTAAAAACATTAAATCACAGCCATCTCCCCTCTCCTCTGGTGTTCCCCAAGGCTCTGTCCTTGGTCCCATCCTTTTCATTATCTATCTTCTCCCTTTCAGTAATATATTTCAGAAACATAATATTCAATTTCATCAGCAGTACTTTGTCATTTCAAACCCATATCAATAACATCACCCGGTCTGCATATTTCCATCTCCAAAACATTAATCGTCTACACCCGTCACTCACTTCTGTCAGCACTGCTGACAACTCTCTCCTATTTGGTTTCTCTCAAAAGCTTCTTCATAAGCTCCAACTGGTTCAGAATGCAGCAGCTCAGATAATCACAGGAACACCATTTATTCACCACATCACCCCCGTTCTTCAACAACTTCACTGGCTCCCAATTACTCACAGCATTGACTATCAAATCATCCTTCTAACCTTCAAGGCCCTCCACATCCTCGCCGCTCCGTACCTCATCGAACGTCTTCACACGCACACACACACACACACACCCGGCCGTACCCGCAGATCATCATCGTCTCTCATCCTCACCATTCCTCCTGTCTGCTTGACCACCGTGAGATTTAGAGCTTTCAGTCTCTCTGCCCCCAATCTAGTGTTTTCAGATTTATTTCAGCTTGGTCCAGATTGAATAATCTTATCACCTCAATTCCAATGAAGTTGGGACATTGTGTAAAATGTAAATAAAAACAGAATACAATGATCTGCAAATCCTCTTCAACCTATATTCAATTGAAAACACCACAAAGACAAGATATTTAATGTTCAAACTGATAGACATCTTTGTTAGTGCCACGGGCACAAACAGACCCCCATACTATCACAGATGCTGGCTTTTCAACTTTGGGGTTGTATTTTCACCCTGGCTGGCGTCGCTGTTCCATTTATTTATATTATTTGATATTTTCGCGGAGAAGCGCTCCGTAAAAGCAGCGCCGCAGGTGGGTTAAGAGCAGTCTTTAATATTAATATCTTTAAAATGGTGCAAGTGTGTGAAGCTCTTACTTTCACCCCTGATTATTTACCACATTTAACTTCATAATGAAATTCATTTAGGGTCAGACTAGTATCTGGTGTCGTGACAGACAGTGTGTTTGACAAACTGATGGTTTTATTTTCTATGTGGACTGGGACCAACAAATTCAATCAAGTCTATTATATAAATTGTCTGATTCTCTTCTGTATTTGTTTTGACAAATATTGTCTGTACAAATGTGGGACTGAGTTTGAATAAATGTAACAGCACAGAAAATGCAGATTTATCCTGAAACTCTCTTAAAAACATTGATTTCTATTCATGTTTAGGTTGTCAGATGCAAACCAAGATGGTGGCGCTCTGTCAAACAGCCAGAGAATGAGCGCATCGCCCCGGACCTCCATCTAGTGAGTAAATAGAAATCGATGGTAAAACAAAGGACAATGAACACAGAGACGTCAAACAACAGAAAAACTCACAGAGGTGTCAAGGAACAAACAACAAACTGGGAATGAGAGGTGACAAAGAATCATTTGGCAAACTCAAAGCAGAACGGTGCAGCACTTAATGTAACACAAATAAACAGACAAACAACACGTGTGAAATGGAACAGGTGTAGGGGAGACCAGGAAACAATACACACCTACAAAAACACACAGAAACTGACAAACACAAAGTGACACAAACCTCAAAAGAGCCCTGGGTGTGACAAGAACCAAAACATCTCAAACTAAAAGTAGAAACAAAACCAAATACAAAAACCAAAGAAGAAAGGGCAGAAAACTAAAGTGGAACTCAAGGATGCAGAAACAGAGAAACCACACGACTAACAGACATGAACACAGAACTGAACACAATGACAATTAACATAGAGAGAGAGAGAGAGAGAGAGAGAGAGAGAGAGAGAAGGCTATTTATTCAGGTTTTTTCTTTTTATGCTTGAAAATATAACAGAAAAATGGGGGAGGTGATGGTCTCATGGTTAAAGTGTTGGGCTTGAGACCAGAGGATCCTCGATTCAAATCCCAGCCTGACTGGAAAATCACTAAGAGCACTTGGGCAAGGTCCTTAATCCCCTCATTGCTCCTGGTGTGTAGTGAGCACCTTGTATGGCAGCAGCCTTACATTTGGGTAAATGTGAGGCATTATTTTAAAGCACTTTGAGCATCTGATGCAGATGGAAAACGCTATATAAATACAGTCCATTTACCATTTAAAATACCCTTAACCGTATGAGCATTGTTATGTCTGCCAAGGACACGTTAAAATCATCGGTATTTATTTATTTCTTCATGTGTCTGTTAGCAGGATTACACCAAAACTACTGCACAGATTGTCTTCATCATAATTTGCAGTTTTTTAATTGGTATCCCAGTGCAAAGTGTGTATATATATATATATATATATATATATATATATATATATATACACACACACAGTTGTGCTCAAAAGTTTACATACCCTGGCAGAATTTGTTTGTTTTTTTTGGCCATTTTCATAGAATATGAATGATAACACAAAAACCTTTTTTTCATTCATGGTTAGTGGTTGAGTGAAGCCAGTTATTCTCAAACAACTGTGTTTAGTCTTTTGAAATCACAATAACAACAGAAACTACCCAAATGACCCTGATCAAAAGTTTACATACCCCTGTTCTTAATCCCATGTTTTGCCTCCTTTAACATCACTGACAGCTTGGAGTCTTTTGTGTTAGTTGTGGACGAGGCTCTCTGATAGTAAAGCTGCCACTGAATATGTCTTGGACTTTATTTACATCAATTATGAAGAAATAAAAACAGTATGGCACTTTAAGGTAAATCTGCATGGAGTAGACAGTTCTCAAAAACTGAGTGACTGTGCAAGAAGGAGAAGAGTGAGGAAAGCCACCAAGACACCCAGACAACCCAGAAGAAGATCTCGGCTTAAGTGGCTGTGATTGGAGAACTGTTTATCGATAGCATCACAACTGTAAACACAAACAAAAGCAATGTACAAGCCTACGCAGACATAAAGGTAGGACCAGACCAACAAACTGTGAAGTTCAAAATGGACACAGGTGCAGAGATTAATGCCATTCCAGACAGCATCTACAAGGCACTGTTCAACGATGTACCCACGATGCCACCTGCACAATCCATCACAGCATATGGTGGAAAAGCCCTAAAAGTACGAGGCATCTGCAACCTAAAGTGTGAATACAACAACCAAGCAAAACAACTGGACTTTCACATCATCAATGCCAAAGCACCACCCATCCTAGGACTAAGTGCTAGCCTAGAGTTAAACCTGATAAGACTGGTTATGGGAGTGAGTCAAAGCAAAACAGACAACGACCCAAAAGCAATACTAAAGGACTACGCTGATGTTTTCCAGGGCATTGGAGAGTTCCAAGGAGAACGCACATTCCGCATCAATCCAGACGCAACACCTGTGGTATACCCTCCACGCAGAGTCCCCATAGCACTACGAGCAAGGCTCAAAGAAGAGCTTGACAAAATGGAGGACAATAAAATCATTAAAAAGGTAACTGAACCTACCATCTCTAAGCTCAGGAAAATGGTGTCACGAAATGATTTAAAGCTTATTATTCATGCTTTTGTGTCAACACGTTTAGACTATTGTAACAGTTTGTTTTCATGTCTAAACAAGAAGGAGTTCCATCGACTGCAGTTGGTACAGAACTCTGCAGCGAGAATTCTGACACAAGCCAACAGGAGGACTCACATTTCCCCAATTTTAAAGGAGCTTCATTGGCTGCCAGTGTCCTACAGGATCAATTTTAAAATTTTGGTTTTAACCTTTAGAGCTCTACATAGTCAGCGCCTTCCTATATCTGTGACCTCATCCAGCCTTATGCCCCTGCCAGGGCGTTGAGGTCTGTGGATCAAAATTTGTTGATGATTCCACGCACCCGTTTTTCAACCAGAGGAGAGCGATCCTTCCAGGCTGTTGCTCCCAGGCTTTGGAATGGTCTCCCGCTCTCTCTGCGCTCACTGGACTCTTGACACTTTTAAAAGCCAACTTAAGACCTTCTTTTTTACACAAGCTTTTGCTTAGGTTTTGGGCTGCTATGCTATATTTTTAAATGTCTTGGTCACTATGTGGTGTATTGTGCTTTTTATGTTGTGAAGCACCTTGTGGCTCTTGTCTGTGAAAGGTGCTATACAAATAAAATTTACTTACTTACTTACTTACTTACCGAATGGGTCAGTGCCCTTGTTGTTGTAGAAAAAGCCCAAAAACATAAACTACGCATATGTCTAGACCCAAGAGATCTAAACAAGGCCATTCAGAGACCACACTATCCTCTATCAACACTCGAAGACGTCACAACAAAGCTTGCAGGAGCACAGTACTTTAGTGTACTTGATGCAAGATCAAGCTACTGGGCCATTAAACTGAGCGAGAAATTGTCACTGCTGACCACTTTCAACACGCCATTTGGCAGATACAGATTCCTTAGGCTGCCTTTTGGTATTAGCTCAGCACAGGACGAGTTTCAGAGACGTGTGGACGAGACATATGAAGGACTTAGGGGTGTTGCTGCCATTGTAGACGATATTCTCGTTTCTGGCAAAACAAAGAAGGAGCATGACGAAAACCTGAGAGCAATGCTCCAACGCACAAGAGAAAAGGGATTAAAGTTAAACCCAGACAAGTGCAAAATCTGTGTCCAAGAAGTCAGCTATTTTGGCCACAAGCTTTCCAACAAAGGCATCAGCCCAGACCCACAAAAAGTGAAGGCCATACAAGACATGCAGCCACCACAGTCCAAGTCGGAACTCGAGACAATATTGGGCATGATCAATTATCTGGCCAGGTTCACTCCACGCATCTCAGAGGTGAATGCACCACTAAGACTGTTACTAAAGCAGGACAGCAAGTTCATTTGGGATGCTGTACACGACAGAGCATTTGAGCAAATCAAAGAGCTAATCACAAACCACCCAGTGTTAGCCTACCTTGACCTTCAGAAGGAACTGACCCTTCAGGTGGATGCCTCAAAGAGCGGCCTAGGCGCCGTACTGCTTCAGGATGGCAGACCGGTTGCCTACGCATCCAAATCACTCAACAGCACAGAATAAAACTACGCTCAGATTGAAAAAGAGCTGTATGCGGTGCTCTTTTGTGTGACCGTGGAGTCTGACCACAAACCTCTGGAGGCAATACTCAAGAAGCCACTCGCTGCTGCACCACCTCGTCTTCAAAGGATGATACTGCAACTTCAAAAATACGACATCCAGATCACGCACAAAGCTGGAAAAGAAATACCAGTAGCTGATACGTTGTCGAGAAAGTCAATTGAGTACTGTGATAACAGCTTGTGTGAAGGTATGGATGCACAAATACGAGGTCTGTCCATAAAGTATAGGTCCTTTTTATTTTTTTCAAAAACTATATGGATTTCATTCATATGTTTTTACGTCAGACATGCTTGAACCCTCGTGCACATGCGTGAGTTTTTCCACGCCTGTCGGTGACGTCATTCGCCTGTGAGCACTCCTTGTGGGAGGAGTCCTCCAGCCCCTCGTCGGAATTCCTTTGTCTGAGAAGTTGCTGAGAGACTGGCGCTTTGTTTGATCAAAATTTTTGCTAAACCTGTGAGACACATCGAAGTGGACACGGTTCGAAAAATTAAGCTGGTTTTCAGTGAAAATTTTAACGGCTGATGAGAGATTTTGAGGTGATACTGTCTCTTTAAGGACTTCCCACGGTGCGAGACATCGCGCAGCGCTCTCAGGCGCCGTCATCAGCCTGTTTCAAGCTGAAAACCTCCACATTTCAGGCTCTATTGATCCAGGACGTAGTGAGAGAACAGAGACGTTTCAGAAGAAGTCGGTTTCAGCATTTTATCCGGATATTCCACTGTTAAAGGAGATTTTTTTAATGAAAAACGTGCGGACGGGTCCGCGCGTCGGGACGCAGCCGGCGCGGTGCGGCGGCACAGGAAAAACACCTCCGTGTTGATAACCATTTGTAAAATCCAGGCGGCTTTTGATGGCTTTCAGTGGAGTGAGTATATGAGAAATTGTTTAACAGCTGGACATGTTCCAACTTGTCCTTAAGGCTTCCAGCGGAGGTGTTTTTCCTGTGGCGGCTGCGAGCCGACGCTGCAATCCGCCCGCACGTCTTTCATTAAAAAAAATCTCCTTTAACAGTGGAATATCCGGATAAAATGCTGAAACCGACTTCTTCTGAAACTTCTCTGTTCTCTCACGACGTCCTGGATCTTATTCCACTTATTCACATGGAATGGACATGACTATATCACAATCGTGGACTACTACAGTCGATACTTTGAAATGGAGAGACTGAGCAGTAGCACTGCATCTGCTGTGATTTTAAAACTCAAAGCAGCATTTGCACGGCACGGCATTCCTGAACGTTTCATAAGCGACAATGGTCCCTGCTACAGCGCAGCAGAATTCCAGCATTTTGCAGAAGTGTGGGACTTCTCACACATCACCACAAGCCCGAGATACCCACAAAGTAATGGCCTTGCTGAAAAGACAGTACAAACAGCCAAACACATCCTGGACAAAGCCCAGGCAGACGGCAAAGACCCTTACATTGAATTGTTGGAGTATCGAAACACTCCTGTGGACAACCTGAAGTCTCCAGCACAGCTGTTGATGAGCCGCAGATTGCGCTCTATCCTTCCCACAACAGCTACACAACTACAGCCAAAATTCACCCCTCAGCGCATCGTGAAGCAGCAGAGAGAAACCTGCCAACGCCGGCAGCAGCTGTACTACAACAGGTCAGCTAAAGCCCTCCCACCTCTACCAGCAGGTGCACACATTCGCTTCCGCCAAGAGGATGGATCGTGGAAACCTGCTACAGTGACACAACCATCGTATACTGACAGGAGCTACCACATCAAAACGGAAGAAGGACAGACTTTTCGGCGCAACAGACGGCACCTTCGGGAAACCACCGAGACCGCAGACCAACCAGTGCCAGAGTCAACAAGCACTGAACCTATCTTAGCTCCAAGTGACCAGCCACAAGAGCAGCCTGGTTACACCACCAGATCAGGCCGTGTCATCAAGCCTCGAGAAATACTTGATCTGTGAATGGTAAGAGTTGTTTACATTATTTTACAAACAGGCACATTACCATATTAGTTACATGAAAATTGTTGGGAAAGTGTAAGTACACGGACCCACAACAGGGGGCGCAAATGAACGGACAATGGAATAGGTCAAATAACAACACTTTACTGTTGCGAACGTGCACAACAAATACAACAGATTACAATAATGGACAAAGTCAATTCACAAGGGTGTCGTGTGGGCAGGCTCGAAGATAGGAGACACCTCTCCAAAGTAGAACCGGAACCACACGGTTTCCTCCGCCACAGGACCCCGGGAATACTGGAGCCGCCAAGTCCCGAACTCCCAGGTGGCCACTGCCTCCGCGTGTCGGACCTGGTACTGCTGGCGAGGAACAAAGAACAGTTAACGGAGGGCGCGTTTGCACCCAGCAATCCGTACGGCAGGAAAACTACCTCCACCTCTCGTTGGAAAAGGAGTCTGTTTATACAACACACAAAATCACAAAAGATGACTGTTTACACAGTGAGCTGAGGATATTACCTTCCAGGTAGAACGATATCTCGGCAAAGAGGTGGAGACGTCGTCCTGCTGATATACTCCTGCCGATCAGATGATTGGTAACAGCTGTTGCAGATGATGCGTGACAGCTGTCACCCTGGCTGCTCCTGTGAGGCGGCTGCGCCCTCTGGTGCCTGGAGCCCGCACTCCAGACAGGGCGCCCTCTGGTGGTGGGCCAGCAGTACCTCCTCTTCTGGCGGCCCACACAACAGGACCCCCCCCTCAACGGGCGCACTTCCGTAGGTGGGCCTGGACCGAGGGCACACCGACCTCTCCCTCAACCACCGGAAACAAAGGAGGTTGGTACCCCAGACATACCTCGAAAGGGGAGAGCCCGCTGGCTGACGACACCTGGCTGTTATGGGCATACTCGATCCAGGCCAGATGGGTACTCCAGGCCGCCGGGTGCGCGGCTGTCATGCAACGCAGGGCCTGCTCCATCTCCTGATTGGCCCGTTCTGCTTGCCCGTTGGTCTGGGGATGATACCCGGATGAGAGACTCACCGTGGCCCCCAGTTCCCGGCAGAAGCTCCTCCAGACGTGCGAGGAGAACTGGGGACCGCGATCGGAGACGATGTCTGTTGGGATCCCATGCAGCCGGACGACGTGGTGAACCAGGAGGTTCGCTGTCTCCTGGGCCGTCGGGAGCTTCGGGAGGGCCACGAAGTGGGCCGCCTTGGAGAATCGGTCCACTATCGTGAGGATGGTGGTGTTGCCCTGGGACGGCGGGAGGCCCGTGACAAAATCCAGGCCGATGTGGGACCAGGGGCGATGGGGCACGGGCAGCGGCTGGAGCAGACCCGAAGCCTTGCGATGGTCAGCCTTGCCCCTGGCGCAGGTGGTACAGGCCTGGATATAATCCCGGATGTCGGCCTCTAGGGACGCCCACCAGAAGCGCTGCCGGACAACTGCCACAGTTCTTCGCACCCCTGGATGACAGGAGAGCTTAGAGCCGTGACAGAAGTCCAGGACTGCAGCCCTAGCTTCTGGTGGGACGTAAAGTCTGTTCTTCGGCCCAGTTCCGGGGTCCGGGCTTCGTGCCAGGGCCTCCCGGACGGTTCTCTCTACGTCCCAGGTGAGGGTGGCCACGATAGTGGACTCCGGGATGATGGGTTCCGGTGGATCCGACAACTCCGTTTTGACTTCATCTTCATGTACCCGGGACAAGGCATCCGATCTCTGGTTCTTGGTCCCGGGACGGTAGGTGATCCGGAAGTCAAAACGGCCGAAGAACAGTGACCAGCGGGCTTGCCTGGGATTCAGCCGTTTGGCGGTCCTGATATACTCCAGGTTCCGGTGGTCAGTGAAAACCGTGAATGGTACGGACGTTCCCTCCAACAGATGTCTCCACTCTTCAAGAGCCTCTTTCACCGCAAGGAGTTCTCGATTGCCGACATCATAATTCCGTTCGGCCGGGGTCAACCTGCGGGAAAAATAGGCACACGGATGAAGGACCTTATCGGTCTTCCCGCTCTGGGAAAGCACAGCTCCTATCCCTGAGTCCGAGGCGTCCACTTCAACCACTAACTGGCGACTAGGATCGGGCTGCACCAGAACGGGTGCAGACGAGAAGCGCCGTTTCAACTCCTTGAATGCGGCATCGCAACGATCCGACCAGGTGAAGGGGACTTTTGGTGAGGTCAGGGCTGTCAGGGGGCTAACTACCTGACTGTAGCCCTTAATGAACCTCCTGTAGTAATTAGCAAAGCCGAGGAACTGTTGCAGCTTCCTACGGCTAGTGGGTTGGGGCCAGTCTCTCACCGCCGCAACCTTGGCCGGATCAGGAGCGACGGAGTTGGGGGAGATGATAAACCCCAGGAAGGACAAAGAAGTGCGGTGGAACTCACACTTCTCGCCCTTCACAAACAGCCGGTTCTCCAACAACCGCTGCAGGACGTGACGTACATGCCGGACATGAGTCTCAGGATCCGGAGAAAAGATGAGTATATCGTCTAGATATACGAAGACGAATCGGTGCAGGAAATCCCGCAAGACATCAATAACCAAAGCTTGGAACATTGCGGGGGCGTTTGTGAGGCCGAACGGCATGACCAGGTACTCAAAGTGACCTAAGGGGGTGTTAAATGCCGTCTTCCACTCGTCTCCCTTCCGGATCCGAACCAGGTGATACGCATTTCTAAGATCCAATTTAGTGAATATTCGGGCTCCATGCAGGGGCGTGAACACTGAATCCAACAGGGGCAACGGGTATCGATTGCGAACCGTGATTTCGTTCAGTCCCCTGTAATCAATGCATGGACGAAGTCCGCCGTCTTTTTTACCCACAAAAAAGAAACCTGCACCCATCGGGGAGGTGGAATTCTGGATCAACCCAGCGGCTAAAGAGTCCCGGATATAGGTCTCCATTGATTCGCGCTCAGGGTGGGAGAGGTTGTACAGCCTGCTGGACGGGAACTCACCACCCGGAACCAAATCAATGGCACAATCGTACGGACGGTGGGGGGGAAGGGTGAGCGCCAGATCCTTACTGAACACATCTACAAGGTCGTGGTACTCCACCGGCACCGTCCCTAGATTGGGCGGGACTCTGACCTCCTCCTTAGCCTGGGAACCGGGAGGAACCGAGGAACCTAAACATACCCGATGGCAGGTCTCACTCCACTGAACCACTACCCCGGATGGCCAATCGATCCGGGGATTGTGTTTCAACATCCAGGGGAACCCTAAAATCACACGGGAGGTAGCAGGTGTCACAAAAAACTCGATCACCTCCTGGTGATTTCCTGACACCACCAGAGTTACAGGTGGTGTCTTATGCGTGATTGGAGGGAGTAGGGAGCCATCTAGTGCCCGCACCTGCACAGGCGAGGTAAGCGCCACCAGAGGGAACCCTATCTCCCTGGCCCATCTGCTGTCTAACAGATTCCCTTCAGAGCCCGTGTCCACCAGTGCTGGGGCCTTCAGGGTTAAATCCTCATAAAGGATTGTAACTGGGAGTCGTGTGGCAATGTGGGTGTGTCCCACGTGAATGTCTCGGCCCACCCCTAGCCCAGTTTCTAGGGGCGGGCGTTGGCGTTTAACCGCTCGGGGCAGTCTCTTACCTGATGCTCTATCGAGCCACAAACAAAACACGCTCCGCGGGCCAGCCTCCTCTGTCTATCTGGTGCCCTAAATGTGGCCCTGCTCGTGTCCATAGCTTCGTCAGCAGGGGGAGCTGTAACCACACGGAGCGCAGGGGCTGTGGAGCATGGGGAGGGCGGAACGCGGTCGGAACCGGAAGGGAGAGGGACGGCGCGTGCCCGGCCACGCCCTTCGTCTCGTTCCCGACGGCGTTCTTCTAACCGATTGTTTAATCGTATGACGAGATCAATAAGCCCATCTAAATCCCGCGGTTCGTCCTTAGCCACCAGGTGCTCCTTTAGAACCAACGACAGTCCGTTTACAAAGGCGGCGCGGAGGGCAGTGCTATTCCAGCCAGACCTCGCAGCCGCGATGCGGAAGTCGACTGCATAGGCAGCTGCGCTCCGGCGCCCCTGTCTCATTGACAGCAGCACGGCTGAAGCGGTCTCTCCTCTATTTGGGTGATCGAACACTGTTCTGAACTCCCTCACAAACCCATCATATGTCTGAAGGAGCCGTGAATTCTGCTCCCAGAGCGCTGTAGCCCAAGCGCGTGCCTCACCGCGAAGCAGGTTTATTACATAAGCTATCTTGCTTGAATCAGTCGCGTACATGACAGGACGTTGTGCGAAGACGAGCGAACACTGCATAAGGAAATCCGCGCACGTCTCCACACAACCTCCGTACGGCTCTGGAGGGCTTATGTATGCTTCCGGGGAAGGTGGGAGGGGTCGTTGAACGACCAGTGGAACGTCACTGTTACGCACAGCGTCGACAGGAGGGGGAGCCGCAGCAGCGCCCTGAGGGCGCGCCTCCACCTGCGCGGCGAGAGCCTCCACCCTGCGGTTAAGGAGGACGTTCTGCTCGGTCATTAAATCCAACCGAGCCGTGAAAACGGTGAGGATCCGCTGCAACTCACCGATCATTCCTCCTGCGGGCGCCTGTGCGCCCTGTTCTTCCATTGGCCGTTCAACAGCCGGTTGACGCCCCTCGGGATCCATGACGTTGGCCGAGATATCCTGTTGGGAAAGTGTAAGTACACGGACCCACAACAGGGGGCGCAAATGAACGGACAATGGAATAGGTCAAATAACAACACTTTACTGCTGCGAACGTGCACAACAAATACAACAGATTACAATAATGGACAAAGTCAATTCACAAGGGTGTCGTGTGGGCAGGCTCGAAGATAGGAGACGCCTCTCCAAAGTAGAACCGGAACCACACGGTTTCCTCCGCCACAGGACCCCGGGAATACTGGAGCCGCCAAGTCCCGAACTCCCAGGTGGCCACTGCCTCCACGTGTCGGACCTGGTACTGCTGGCGAGGAACAAAGAACAGTTAACGGAGGGCGCGTTTGCACCCAGCAATCCGTACGGCAGGAAAACTACCTCCACCTCTCGTTGGAAAAGGAGTCTGTTTATACAACGCACAAAATCACAAAAGATGACTGTTTACACAGTGAGCTGAGGATATTACCTTCCAGGTAGAACGATATCTCGGCAAAGAGGTGGAGACGTCGTCCTGCTGATATACTCCTGCCGATCAGATGATTGGTAACAGCTGTTGCAGATGATGCGTGACAGCTGTCACCCTGGCTGCTCCTGTGAGGCGGCTGCGCCCTCTGGTGCCTGGAGCCCGCACTCCAGACAGGGCGCCCTCTGGTGGTGGGCCAGCAGTACCTCCTCTTCTGGCGGCCCACACAACAGAAAATAATAAAAAAAAAAGTTCTGAAACTGAAGTAACGTAAGATACAGCTAAGTGAGAAGTTTACATATTAATATTTACTGTGCACTTACTGAGATGAGTACTGTTTAGTTTGTTCTCAAACCAATTAAGTGTTAAATTTACCAGCTCATGTATTACCCATATACAGTGCATTTATATAATATTTTGTCCCAGCATGCAAAGCACAAAATTTATCAGAGCATATCTGTCTGGAGATTTTTTTTTCTTCTTTTTTAGGAGGGAGATGTAACATCCAGACAGTAGATGGCGCCCTACGGCAACCTCACTACCTCTGTATGCAATGTATCTGAAACACCGTGAGATTTATGCACATGTGATGAGATCGAACATGGCGGAATAAACAGACCTGAAACAGTTACGGTGTGATCATCATAACAAAGATCAACATACACTTAGAGCCAAGGGGCAAAACACAACTGTGTGCACAGATTCCTGTGTTTGTTTATTGTACAGTCAAGCTTCATGGACCAGTGTGTGTGTGTGTGTGTGTGTGTGTGTGTTTTACATATAATTAAAGAAAACTATTTATGTTAAAATTCAGAGGATGAATAATGTTGAAAACATGAACACAGTCAGATTTTAGTGTCAGTAAGAGCTCACTTCTGTCCAGCAGACGCTCGTTGTCCTTTGAAATTCATGGGATGTCTTATAGAAGCGTCACTCTTCAGAGACACCAAGCTGGGTTCAGGTCCAGGTTCAGGTCCAGCAGAGGGCGCTGTGTCCTGCTGTGGTCTGGAACACACACAAAGCTCTGAGCAGAGGTAGAAAGAGTACTGGAAACTTAAGTACAAGTACTGTTACATTGATGAAATAATACTCATTTACAACTAAAACTTGGAGTGCTAAAAAGTACTTTTGTTGAAAGTACTCTTCTCAAAAACCACCGTATTTTTCTGGAGTATAAAGGGCTTTTCACACTGAATCCGTCAGGCCAATGCGTCAACGGATCGTGATCCGTCGAATCCGTCGGATGACGTCAGACGCGTCGCTTTGGAAGCGGCAAAAAAAAGTGGGGGGCGGAGATTGCCACGTCACACTCTGGCTGTTTCCACAATCTGAAAAAGTTCAGTGATCGCCATCTTGAATTTGGGTCGCCTGAACCACAAAAAAAGCTTTAAAAAACAGCAGTAGAACGATTCTCCCATCACCCTGCTGGGAGAAGCTTTTTTTTTCAGCTACTTTTCGGAGTGACGCCGACCAAGGAGGAGGATGGACGAGGAGGACCGACGATCGAACCGCGACAGCGGACCAAACCGCACGGAGAAGCCGGCCTTCAGGCATCATCACTGGGCAGACCGAGGCGGACCGCCGGGGTGATGGAGCAAACCCACTCAGTCCGAAATCTTCCACTTTTGGGATATATGCGAAGTCCCAGTTTGCCCAACGGAGTTTAGTTCTGCAGCTTTATCGAGGTGAGAATAATGTAAAAATAAAACGTGGCGTTTACTTAACTGCTTTGAAGGTTTAATGATCGGCTAACGTTAGCGTAGCCTCTTAGCACAGTTGATCTGAGTGAACACTTTAATTTCTAAATGGTTGTCTTTTTATTTTTACCAAATAAAGCTACAGCTTTTTTCAGACACCACAAAAGCTCAACTTTAAATAACTTATTTTTTCGGGTGTTTTTTTCCATCGTTTTTTTTTTCCCCCGTTTTTTTTTCCCCTTTTTTTTTTATATATGAACTGTTTAGTGTTTCTTTATATTTAAAGAAATATTTTATTTGTCCCAATCAGGAACATTTGCTGTGCAGACAACCAAACTTCCATTGATGAGCTGAACACCACGAAGTCCAGTCGAAAGAAAACATCTCTGCTTTTCAGCAACATCACCAGAGTTCAAAGCTGCAGAAGAGACCTTCATCTGGTCCAGAGAATCCAGCAGAACATCACCTGCTTCTAAATAAAGGCTCTTTGAACAGCAACTATTTTTTTTTTTTTTTTTTTTTTTAAAGCTGTTTCATTTTATAGTTTAACAATAAATGAACGGATCATTCAAAATGTCCACAAAATCAAAGTCAAGACATTTGCACAGGTAGAAGCTCTCCACTTATTGTGCTCAAATTCATATTTTAGAAATGACTCTGTCCTGATAGCAACATTAAAGGCAATTACATATTTTGGCGAAATTACAAGTTGAAATGACACACACACACACACACATATATATATATATATATATATATATATATATATATATATATATATATATATATATATATATATATATATATATAGTCATCATGAGGTTTGTCACAGAAATCCTACTTTACAATCACACTGCAGTCATTGTTATTATTATTATTTGCATTTATAATAAACATTAGTATTTATTTACAGTGTCTGTTTTTCTGTTTTAAATGAGATATAAATAATCTACCAGAATTTTAAAAAAATGTACAACTTTCCATGTTATTTTGTCTAAAAATAAATGTCTGAGGTTCCTTATGTTAAACAAGAAATGAAATAATCTGAAATAACAGGTGGTTTTAATTTACAGACAGGTTTCTGAAGAACCATTTATTGATTTATTTAGCTATTTTAATTACAACTGTTCTAAACTGTTTTTAACAGTAGTCAGAAATAATGAGGTAACAACAAAAAACATTTAGAAGGATTTTTCTTCAGCAAACTGCTCCATAAATGATAAAGTCCTGTGACACGTTTCTGTTTTGCACGGATCAGTGGTTTCCACCGATCCATTTTGTACAGATGAGTGGTTTGGCTTGGCTGCCATAGATAGGACGCCCCTTCCAAGATGGCGGCCAATGCGGTTTCTGCCACCCGTCTTCCGTGTTTTGGCCCGACGCATCGTTCCTATTGGACAACGCAAAGGTACGTCACAGCTCAGCAGGTCGGAAGTTGGATTGGCTTGAACTTTGACTCCGTCAGCCTGCTGACAAGCAGCAATGCGCGCTCCCGTTACATGCGTCAATTTAGCTCGGCTTTTGACGTGAGGCATCTGACATCTAAAATGCAAGGCGTCTCATTGAAAATAATGCTTTTTAGACCGATTTTTGACGCATCTGACGGATTCAGTGTGAAAGGCCCATTAGTCATGGTTTTCTTTCTAATTTGGGAAGTCCTGTGACTTATCTGGTGAGACATGTTGCCAAAAAAAATACGTACTCAGAGTACTAATTACTGTATTTAATTAGTTATAAATAACCAGTGAAAGACTGGAGTATAAGTTACACCTGTTAAACTTAACACTTGAGGAGTCAAACCCAAACTCACACCATTTTTTCATCAGCTCTTTAATTTGGGATTTTTGTGTATTGATGTTGTGTACTTTTAATTATTGGCATTTACATTTATATTTATGATTATAGTTCATTTTGTTTAGTGCTTTGATTCCTGTTGAAGTCTGATGTCTCATTTCCTCCCAAGCTAGGAGTAAAATATATGTATATACATATATATATATAAACAATAAAAGTCCGTTTGGCTGCTCCCTTGTTTTCACTCAGGGTCGCCACAGCAGGTCCAAGATGAACCTGCATGTTGAATTTTGGCATATATATATATATATATATATATTTATATATATCATCTAAATCAATTCTAAAATTTACCAGTAATAAAATTATCAAGATAACTGAGGTTTTAAAAGTGGCCGTAATAAATATTTAAGAAACTTGTACTTTATGAGCAACTTCACCTGTTATCGCTCAAGCACATTGTAAACATTGACATGATGGCATTTGATGAGGAAGAGTTCAGAAAGATATGATTGGAATGTTTGGATTAGCAAGAGACAAATTCTGTATGTTGTTGCTCCAGTGAGAGCGGCGAGCTGAGCAGGTTGCTCCTTTGTGTCTTGTCAAAGTTTTTTGGTCTCAGATTTGTACGGACCCCGGACCCCCCACCACCACCACCCCGAGACTCAGGTGGAAGTAAATTTAATAATAGTGGATTAACTGTGTCCTGAAATTCATAACCTTTGAACACACTTTTGTGAACTGTGTGCACAGATTCATGTGTTTGTTTATTGCACAGTCAAGTGTGTGTGTGTGTGTGTGTGTGTGTGTGTGTGTGTGTGTGTGTGTGTGTGTGTGTGTGTGTGTGTGTGTGTGTGTGTGTGTTTGTGTGTTACATTATTAATTAAAGAAAACTCCTATTTATGCTAAAATTCAGAGGATGAATAATGTTGAAAACATGAACACAGTCAGATTTTAGTGTCAGTAAGAGCTCACTTCTGTCCAGCAGACACTCGTTGTCCTTTGAAATCAATGAGACGGTCCATAGACCTGTCACTCTTCAGAGACACCAAGCTGGATTCAGGTTCAGGTCCAGCAGAGGGCGCTGTGTCCTGCTGTGGTCTGGAACACACACAAAGTTCTGAGCAGAGGTAGAAAGAGTTCTGAAAACGTAAGTACAAGTACTTACAATACTTACAAGTACATTGATGAAATAATACTCATTTACAAGTAAATGTTTGAGTGCTAAAAAGTACTTTAGTGGAAAGAACTCTTCTCAGAAACTACTGTATTTTCCTGGAGTATAAGTCATGGTTTTCTTATGACTTTGGGAGGTCCTGTGACTTATCTATTCGAAATTTCTCTGAAAAATAATGTACTCAGAGTACTAACTACTTTTTTTGCACTATTTAATTAATTTATAAATAACCAGTGAAATCAAATCAGTGATCTGTGTAGAAAATACAGACTGGAGTATAAGTTTCACCTGTTAAACGTGACTCTTAAAGAGTCAAACCCAAAGTTACTGTTGTGTGGGCCGCTGAAGAGGAGGTACTGCTGGCCCACCATCACCAGAGGGCGCCCTGCCTGCAGTGCGGGCTCCAGGCACCAGAGGGCGCCGCCGCCTCACGGGAGCAGCCTTGGTGACAGCTGTCACCCATCACCTGAGACAGCTGACGGCAATCATCAGTGGGGTATATCAGCAGGACGGCATCTCCACCTCATTGCCGAGATATCGTTTCTACCAGAGAGGTAACATATCAAAGCCTACTGAGTACACAGTTTTGACTGAGCTAGTTATTGGTTTACTGTTCCAACGAGAGGTGGAGGTACCTTTCCTGCCGTTCGGAGTTCTGGGTGCAAACGCGCCCCCATCTAACTGTTCTTTTTCCCTCGCCAGCAGTACCAGGTCCGACACGCGGAGGCAGTGGCCACCTGGGAGTTCGGGACTTGGCGGCTCCAGTATTCCCGGGGTCCTGTGGCGGAGGAAGCCGTGTGGTTCCGGTCTTACCTTGGAGAGGCGTCTCCTATCTTCGAGCCTGCCCACACGACACCTTTGTGTATTGACTTTTGTCCATTTCTGTAATTGGTTGTATTCGTTGTGCACATTCACAACAGTAAAGCGTTGTTATTTTGACTTACTCCATTGTCCGTTCATTTGCGCCCCCTGTTGTGGGTCCGTGTTCCTACGCTTTCCCAACAGGATATCTCGGCCAGCGTCATGGATCCCGAGGGGCGTCAACCGGCTGTTGAACGGCCAATGGAAGAACAAGGCGCACAGGCGTCCACAGGAGGGGTAATCGGTGAGTTGCAGCGGATCCTCACCGCTTTCACGACTCGGTTAGACTTGATGGCCGAGCAGAACGCCCTCCTGAACCGCAGGGTGGAGGCTCTCGCCGCGCAGGTGGAAGCGCGCCCTCCGGGCGCCGCTGCGGCTCTCCCTCCCGTAGACCCTGTGCGTGACAGCGACGTTCCACTGGTTGTCCAACGACCCCCCCCACCATCCCCTGAAGCATACATAAGCCCCCCGGAGCCGTACGGAGGCTGTGTGGAGACGTGCGCGGATTTCCTTATGCAGTGTTCGCTCGTCTTCGCACAGCGTCCCGTCATGTACGCGACTGACGCTAGCAAAGTAGCTTATGTGATAAATCTGCTTCGTGGTGAGGCACGCGCTTGGGCTACAGCGCTCTGGGAGCAAAGTTCACGGCTCCTTCTGACATATGATGGGTTTGTGAGGGAGCTCAGAACAGTGTTCGATCACCCTAATAGAGGAGAGACCGCTTCAGCCGTGCTGCTGTCAATGAGACAGGGGCGCCGGAGCGCAGCTGCCTATGTAGTCGACTTCCGCATCGCGGCTGCGAGGTCCGGCTGGAATAACACTGCCCTCCGCGCCGCCTTCGTAAACGGACTGTCATTGGTCCTCAAGGAGCACCTGGTGGCTAAGGACGAACCGCGGGATTTGGATGGGCTTATCGATCTTGTCATACGATTAGACAATCGGTTAAATGAGCGCCGTCGGGAACGAGACGAAGGGCGTGGCCAGGCACATGTCGTCCCTCTCCCTTCCGGTTCCAACCGCGTTCCGCCCTCCCCACGCTCCACGGCCCCTGCGCTCCGTGCGATCACAGCTCCCCCTGCTGACGAAGCTATGGACACGAGTAGGGCAACATTTAGGGCACCGGCCACACAGAGGAGGCTGGCCCGCGGAGCGTGTTTTGTTTGTGGCTCGATTGAGCATCAGGTACGAGACTGCCCCGAGCGGTTAAACACCAACGCCCGCCCCTAGACACTGGGCTAGGGGGGGGCCGAGACGTGCACGTGGGACACACCCACATCGCCACACGACTCCCAGTTACAATCCTTTATGAGGATTTAACCCTGAAGGCCCCAGCACTGGTGGACACGGGCTCAGAAGGGAATTTGCTTGATAGCAAATGGGCCAGGGAGATAGGGTTCCCTCTGGTGGCACTTACCTCGCCTGTGCAGGTACGGGCACTAGATGGCTCCCTACTCCCTCCAATCACTCACAAGACACCACCAGTAACTCTGGTGGTGTCGGGGAATCACCGGGAGGAGATCGAGTTTTTTGTGACTCCTGCCACCTCCCGTGTGATTTTAGGTTTTCCCTGGATGTTGAAACACAATCCCCGGATCGATTGGCCGTCCGGGGTAGTGGTCCAGTGGAGCGAGACCTGCCATCGGGTATGTTTAGGTTCCTTGGTTCCTCCCGGTTCCCAGGCCAGGGAGGAGGTCAGAGCCCCGCCCAATCTAGGGACGGTGCCGGTGCAGTACCATGACCTTGCGGAGGTGTTCAGCAAGGATCTGGCACTCACCCTTCCCCCGCACCGCCCGTATGATTGTGCCATTGATTTGGTTCCAGGCGTTGAGTTCCCGTCCAGCAGGCTGTACAACCTCTCACGACCTGAACGCAAATCAATGGAGACCTACATCCGGGACTCTTTGGCTGCCGGGTTGATCCGGAATTCCACCTCCCCGATGGGTGCGGGTTTCTTTTTTGTGGGGAAAAAGGATGGCGGATTACGTCCATGCATTGATTACAGGGGGCTGAACGAAGTCACGGTTCGTAACCGATACCCCTTACCCTTGTTGGATTCGGTGTTCACGCCCCTGCATGGAGCCAAGATATTCACCAAGCTTGATCTTAGGAATGCGTATCACCTGGTTCGGATCCGGAAGGGAGACGAGTGGAAGACGGCATTTAACACCCCGTTGGGTCATTTTGAGTACCTGGTCATGCCGTTCGGTCTTACAAATGCTCCCGCGACGTTCCAAGCATTGGTTAATGATGTCTTGCGGGACTTCCTGCACCGATTCGTCTTCGTATATCTAGACGACATACTCATCTTTTCTCCGGATCCTGAGACTCATGTCCGACATGTACGTCAGGTCCTGCAGCGGTTATTGGAGAACCGGCTGTTTGTTAAGGCCGAGAAGTGTGGGTTTCACCGCACCTCTTTGTCCTTCCTGGGGTTCATCATCTCCCCCAACTCCGTCGCTCCTGATCCGGCCAAGGTTGCAGCGGTGAGAGACTGGCCCCAACCCACAAGCCGTAGGAAGCTGCAACAGTTCCTCGGCTTTGCAAATTTCTACAGGAGGTTCATTAAGGGCTACAGCCAGGTTGTTAGCCCCCTGACAGCCCTGACCTCACCAAAAGTCCCCTTCACCTGGTCGGATCGTTGCGATGCCGCGTTCAAGGAGTTGAAACGGCGCTTCTCGTCTGCACCCGTTCTGGTGCAGCCCGATCCTAGTCGCCAGTTAGTGGTTGAGGTGGACACCTCGGACTCAGGGATAGGAGCTGTGCTGTCCCAGAGTGGGAAGACCGATAAGGTCCTTCATCCGTGTGCCTATTTTTCCCGCAGGTTGACCCCGGCTGAACGGAACTATGACGTCGGCAACCGAGAACTCCTTGCGGTGAAAGAGGCTCTTGAAGAGTGGAGACACCTGTTGGAGGGAACGTCCGTGCCATTCACGGTTTTCACTGACCACCGGAACCTGGAATATATCAGGACCGCCAAGCGGCTGAATCCCAGGCAAGCCCGCTGGTCACTGTTCTTCAGCCGTTTTGACTTCCGCATCACCTACCCGCCCGGGACCAAGAACCAGAAGTCGGATGCCTTGTCCCGGGTACACGAAGACGAGGTCAAGGCGGAGTTGTCGGATCCACCGGAACCCATCATCCCGGAGTCCACTATCGTGGCCACCCTCACCTGGGACGTAGAGAGAACCGTCCGGGAGGCCCTGGCACGAAGCCCGGACCCCGGGGCTGGACCAAAGAACAGACTTTACGTCCCACCAGAGGCAAGGGCTGCAGTCCTGGACTTCTGTCACGGCTCTAAGCTCTCCTGTCATCCAGGGGTGCGAAGAACCGTGGCAGTCGTCCGGCAGCGCTTCTGGTGGGCGTCCCTGGAGGCCGACGTCCGGGATTATATCCAGGCCTGCACCACCTGTGCCAGGGGCAAGGCCGACCATCGCAAGGCTCCGGGACTGCTACAGCCGCTGCCCGTGCCTCATCGCCCCTGGTCCCACATCGGCCTGGATTTTGTCACGGGCCTCCCGCCGTCCCAGGGAAACACCGTGATCCTCACGATAGTGGACCGATTCTCCAAGGCGGCCCACTTCGTGGCCCTCCCGAAGCTCCCAACGGCCCAGGAGACAGCGGACCTCCTGGTCCACCACGTCGTCCGCCTGCATGGGATACCATCAGACATCGTCTCCGATCGCGGTCCCCAGTTCTCCTCGCATGTCTGGAGGAGCTTTTGCCGGGAACTGGGGGCCACGGTCAGTCTCTCGTCCGGGTATCACCCCCAGACCAACGGGCAAGCAGAGCGGGCCAATCAGGAAATGGAGCAAACACTGCGTTGTGTGACAGCCGCGCACCCGGCGGCCTGGAGTACTCATCTGGCCTGGATCGAGTACGCCCACAACAGTCAAGTGTCATCAGCCACCGGCCTCTCCCCCTTTGAGGTGTGTTTGGGGTATCAGCCCCCGTTGTTCCCGGTGGTTGAGGGAGAGGTCGGTGTGCCCTCGGTCCAGGCCCACCTGCGGAAGTGCCGTCGGGTGTGGCGTGCCGCCCGTTCTGCTTTGCTGAAGGCCCGGATGAGGGCGAAGACCCATGCAGACCGGCGGCGGACCCCGGCCCCTACGTATCGCCCCGGGCAGGACGTGTGGTTGTCCACCAAGGACATTCCACTGCAAGTGGCCTCCCCAAAACTCCAAGACAGGTACATAGGTCCGTTTAAAATTCTCAAGGTCATCAATCCCGCCGCAGTGAGGCTTCGGCTTCCAGCCTCACTGCGGATCCATCCAGTATTTCATGTGTCAAAAATCAAGCCCCATCACACCTCGCCCCTCTGTACACCCGGTCCGGCACCACCTCCTGCCCGGATCATCGATGGCGAGCCGGCTTGGACAGTGCGCCGGTTGTTGGACGTCCGACGGATGGGCCGGGGCTTTCAATATCTGGTGGACTGGGAGGGGTACGGTCCCGAAGAACGCTCCTGGGTGAAGAAGAGCTTCATCCTGGACCCGGCCCTCCTGGCCGACTTCTACTGTCGCCACCCGGACAAGCCCGGTCGGGCGCCAGGAGGCGCCCGTTGAGGGGGGGGTCCTGTTGTGTGGGCCGCTGAAGAGGAGGTACTGCTGGCCCACCATCACCAGAGGGCGCCCTGCCTGGAGTGCGGGCTCCAGGCACCAGAGGGCGCCGCCGCCTCACGGGAGCAGCCTCGGTGACAGCTGTCACCCATCACCTGAGACAGCTGACGGCAATCATCAGTGGGGTATATCAGCAGGACGGCATCTCCACCTCATTGCCGAGATATCGTTTCTACCAGAGAGGTAACATATCAAAGCCTACTGAGTACACAGTTTTGACTGAGCTAGTTATTGGTTTACTGTTCCAACGAGAGGTGGAGGTACCTTTCCTGCCGTTCGGAGTTCTGGGTGCAAACGCGCCCCCATCTAACTGTTCTTTTTCCCTCGCCAGCAGTACCAGGTCCGACACGCGGAGGCAGTGGCCACCTGGGAGTTCGGGACTTGGCGGCTCCAGTATTCCCGGGGTCCTGTGGCGGAGGAAGCCGTGTGGTTCCGGTCTTACCTTGGAGAGGCGTCTCCTATCTTCGAGCCTGCCCACACGACACCTTTGTGTATTGACTTTTGTCCATTTCTGTAATTGGTTGTATTCGTTGTGCACATTCACAACAGTAAAGCGTTGTTATTTTGACTTACTCCATTGTCCGTTCATTTGCGCCCCCTGTTGTGGGTCCGTGTTCCTACACTTTCCCAACAGTTACACCATTTATTTCTCATCAGCTCTTTAATTTGGTATTTTTGTGTATTGCTGTTGTGTACTTTTTATTATTGGAATTTACTGTTTAATTATTACAGTTTATTTTGTTTTGTGCTTTGACTCCTGTTGAAGTCCGATGTCCCGTGTACAACCAAAGTAGTAGTAAAAAAAAAAAAAAAAAAAAAAAAAAAAATATATATATATATATATATATATATATATATATATATATATATATATATAAACAAGTAAGTCCCTTCAGCTGCTCCCTTGTTTTTCACTCAGGGTCACCACAACAGGTCAAAGGTCGACCTGCATGTTGAATTTTGGCACTTTTTATGCTGGATGCCTTTCCTGTCACAACTCCACATTACAAGGAGAAAGGTGGCAGGGCTGCTCAAGTTCTCCTCTCTCTCTCTCTCTCTCTCTCTCTCTCTCTCTCTCTCTCTCTCTCTCTCTCTCTCTCTCTCTCTATATATATATATATATGCAGAGCTTTGTGAAGATGTGTAAAATCATAATCAATGTCTTCAGAAACAGGGTTTTCCTGCAGTCGTGGAGCAACAGAGCTGCACCATCATGCAGATTTTCATATTTAGGAGGTTTATGTTCTGTTTTCACAGGAAATTATTATTATAATATTTTTGAAGCTTTCCTGGACCATAAGTGCTAGCTGTCAGCAAAATCCTCAGTCAGTGAGCAGGCTGCACGTGCACATGCATACATCCTGTGAAAAACTGGTCTGTGGAGTGCAGCATTTCTGCAAAAGTCACATTGATAAATCTGCTGGGTCCTCTGTTGACAAACAGATCAAAACTCTGATCGATTCTGAATTAAGGCATTTTTTTGAATAGTTAAAGTTGTTTCTGTTAAAGTGCACGTCCTTTCACTTTCTCTGTGAGGTGGAGAGCAGCCAGTGGACCAAGACACAGTACGGTTTGTTTTAAAAATACTCAACCCCACTGCTTCACTTTAACATCTCTTCATTATGGATCGCTTCATGAAAATAACAAAAGATCGTACCCGTTTCTGTGTGGACAAGGCCTAATTTAATAATTTTCAGATAAAATGTAAAGTCAAAGTCACAGCAAATGGCTTCCATTGGTATTTAGAAAAGTCTAAATGCTGGAGCTTCTCCCTGACAACGTGGGGGTGTGGAGGGTTGGGACTTGGATGGAAGACCTCCTGCACCTGATGTCTGGCGCCGTCATGCTCTAAATTCCTGTGAGTCCTGTGAAGTTCCTTCAAAGCTGTGACTTTGCAGCACTTGATGTCTTCTTGAGAAGACTGTCCATCCACTGTCCAAGAGACATTTGACTGAACAGTGTGAGATAAAATCACAGACTGTATATATGTTGGACAAAGACTGCAGGTTTTCTGTTTAGACCCTGAACAGTTGATATGAAGCACATTTCTGGGTGTCACAGTGTTGGCAGCAGCTGCAGTGTTGACTGTGTCTCCATCACAATGAACTCATTAATGAATAAAGGAGAGGATCGTGGGTGATTCTGTGTGTGACAACAGAAGCCTGGACACACTCCTCTCTTCTAGTCTGAACCAGGACGCTAACAGGCTAACCTTGGTTTGGAGGTTTATTAAATCATATTTCTGGTTACTGTGTGGTGGTGTTCCAAACTGCTTCATTTGGTGTGAACGTTAAACATTATGAGCTGTTTATGTTCTCAAGCTGCTGTGATTATCTCTTGGTGTCTTTTGATCGACTCCTGGACAGGACGGTGGACATGGAGATGACTGAACAGGCCCAGTCTTGATGTGGACTATTTCTGACAGACACTGTACACGGTCTCTACCAGAAGCTTTCGTTGGTCATAAGAGTGTAGTGTTTACATTAACTCTCCAAAGGTTTAAAAAAACAATAAAATGTTAACGCTGTTCTTTATAGCAATTCTGTAATTTCAGAAACACAACAGAAAACAACCACAAATCAGAAAAAAAAGGGATTATATGGAAAATGAAGATGAAAATAAAAATGTTGCACTATTCCCAGTTTTTCATTCAACACCCACAGAAGCCAAAAGTTCTTCCAGAGTTGTGTCTTTGTGGCTTCTCTCACTTGTCTCCTTCCAGCATGGACATTTAGTTTTTGAGAACTGCCTACCTGACACAAATTTACTATAAAGAACCACACTGTTTGTATTTCTGAATGATTGATGAAAACAAAATGGTAAATGAACTGCATTTATATAGCACTTTTCCATCTGCATCACATGCTGAAAACGCTTGACAATTATGCCTCACATTCACCCCAATGTCAGGGTGCTGCCATACAGGGTGCTCACTACACACTGGGATCAATAGGGGATTAATGGCCTTGCCAAAGGGCCCTTAGTGATTTTCCAGTCAGGCGGGGATATGAACCCATGATCTTCTGGACTCAAGCTCAACACCTTAACCACTAGACCATCACCTCCCCTAATAAAAATAAAATCTAAGAAATATTCAGTGACTTGGAAATGTTCATGTATTCATCCCCTGACATTTCTGAAGAAAACTTCTGCTGTTGTCGTTGTATATTCGGCTGCTCCCGTTTTTTTGTTTTTTTTCGGGGTCACCATAGCACATGCCCTTCCTGACGCAACTCCGGTGTTACCTGGAAAAACACACACACAGCTGCTGGTGTTCTGAAGAGGTCTCCCATCCAATTACTAACCAGGCCCTAACCCTAACCCCACACTGCTTAATTCTGATGAAGGTGGGCGGATCGATCCTAATATTGATAATATCTATACCAACACCGGTATCGATATTGAACGATCCTCGTGTAAAAAGATCGATA
The DNA here is from genome assembly GCF_902500255.1 of Thalassophryne amazonica. Lineage (NCBI taxonomy): Eukaryota > Metazoa > Chordata > Actinopteri > Batrachoidiformes > Batrachoididae > Thalassophryne > Thalassophryne amazonica. Next base: position 34,120,057 of record NC_047124.1, on the reverse strand, counting down.
CTCAAGCTTTTTTTCTCTCCCGCACACACTGAATGTTGCGCACGCAGACAGGGGCATAGCACCAAATTCCGGGCCCTAGGTACAAGCCATATTGAAGACCCCCCCCCCCCCACACACACACACACACACACACACACACACTATGTTCTTTTTTATTAACGCAAACACCAAATTTATAATGTGTAGTCAGACCAGGTCTAAATCATGTATACCTTAGATCACATCTGGTAGTCAGAACCCTTTTTAATGCTGGGGGAGCAATATTGAGTTGGGGGGTCTGGGGACCAAACTGCACCATTTTGTAGAAAAATGGTGTAATTTGGTCCCCAGACCACCCAACTCAATATAGCTAGCTTTCAAGCTCACATCTCTTTTCAAAGAATTTGGTTAGCAGCTGCTTTCCCTCATTTAGTTTTCTTTCCCTGTCCTCTTTTTTTTCTCTTCTTTTTTGAAATCTGGACTTTGATTTTTTTAGGGAAGACATATTTTATTTCAGCCTAAACACTAGGGCTGCAACTCATGGTTATTTTACTAATCAGTTCATCGGTCAATTATTCTTTCGATTAATCTTTTTTTTCTTTTTTTTTTTACTTACATGTGAGTTTTGCCATTATTTCTTTAAGTGAGATATTATTAAAAGGCCTTTATTACACAACATCAACGTTTGACCTTGTAACAAAGTTATCATGTTATATTCTCATACATGTAGTAGTGTTTTGTTTTATTTTGCACATACGAGGTCTATTAGAAAAGTATCCGACCTTATTATTTTTTTCAAAAACCATATGGATTTGAATCACGTGTGATTACATCAGACATGCTTGAACCCTCGTGGGCATGCGAGAGTTTTTTCACGCCTGTCGGTTACGTCATTCGCCTGTGGGCAGTCTTTGAGTGAGGAGTCGTCCACCCGCTCGTCGATTTTTTTCATTGTTTAGGAATGGCTCAGAGACTCTTGCTTTGTTTGATAAAAAATTTTTCAAAACTGTAAGGCACAACTGAGTGGACACCATTCAATAAATTCAGCTGGTTTTCGGTAAAAATTTTAACGGCTGATGAGAGATTTTGGTCTGGTAGTGTCGCTTTAAGGACGGTCCACGGCGCCTGACGGCGATCTGCGCTTCGAGGCGGCAGCGTCTCGCCGTTTCAAGTTGAAAACTTCCACATTTCAGGCTCTGTTGACGCAGTAAGTTGTCAGAGAACAGAGAACTTTCAGAAGAAGTCGGCATGAGGAGTTTATTCGGACATTCCATTGTTAACGGTCATTTTGTAATGAAAGAACGTGCGGGCAGAGTCGCATGTCGGGCCGGACCCGACCGCGGGGGGTCGCGGCAGGAAAAACACCTCCGTTGGAAATCTTAACGGGCAAGTTGGAACATGCCCAAGCTGTTTCTTTGCTAACAAAATTTTGACTATTAGAGAAAAAATTACTCATAACCATCCCAAAGATGTATCGTTATCTTTGGCTGCTTTCAGTGATGCCGGTATTTGGTTAGACTCTTTCTCTCCGATTGTTCTGTCTGAGTTATTTTCATTAGTTACTTCATCCAAACCATCAACATGTTTATTAGACCCCATTCCTGCCAGGCTGCTCAAGGATGTCCTACCATTATTTAATGCTTCAATCTTAAATATGATCAACTTATCTTTGTCAGTTGGCTATGTACCACAGGCTTTTAAGGTGGCAGTAATTAAACCATTACTTAAAAAGCCATCACTTGACCCAGCTATCTTAGCTAATTATAGGCCAATCTCCAACCTTCCTTTTCTCTCAAAGATTCTTGAGAGGGTAGTTGTAAAACAGCTAACTGATCATCTGCAGAGGAATGGTCTATTTGAAGAGGTTCAGTCAGGTTTTAGAATTCATCATAGTACAGAAACAGCACTAGTGAAGGTTACAAATGATCTTCTTATGGCTTCGGACAGTGGACTTATCTCTGTGCTTGTTCTGTTGGACCTCAGTGCTGCTTTTGATACTGTTGACCATAAAATTTTATTACAGAGATTAGAGCATGTCATAGGTATTAAAGGCACTGCGCTGCGGTGGTTTGAATCATATTTGTCTAATAGATTACAGTTTGTTCATGTAAATGGGGAATCTTCTTCACAGACTAAAGTTAATTATGGAGTTCCACAAGGTTCTGTGCTAGGACCAATTTTATTCACTTTATACATGCTTCCCTTAGGCAGTATTATTAGACGGTATTGCTTAAATTTTCATTGTTACGCAGATGATACCCAGCTTTATCTATCCATGAAGCCAGAGGACACACACCAATTAGCTAAACTGCAGGATTGTCTTACAGACATAAAGACATGGATGACCTCTAATTTCCTGCTTTTAAACTCAGATAAAACTGAAGTTATTGTACTTGGCCCCACAAATCTTAGAAGCATGGTGTCTAACCAGATCTTTACTCTGGATGGCATTTCCCTGACCTCTAGTAATACTGTGAGGAATCTTGGAGTCATTTTTGATCAGGATATGTCATTCAAAGCGCATATTAAACAAATATGTAGGACTGCCTTTTTGCATTTACGCAATATCTCTAAAATCAGAAAGGTCTTGTCTCAGAGTGATGCTGAAAAACTAATTCATGTGTTTGTTTCCTCTAGGCTGGACTATTGTAATTCATTATTATCAGGTTGTCCTAAAAGTTCCCTAAAAAGCCTTCAGTTAATTCAAAATGCTGCAGCTAGAGTACTGACGGGGACTAGCAGGAGAGAGCATATCTCACCCGTGTTGGCCTCTCTTCGTTGGCTTCCTGTTAATTCTAGAATAGAATTTAAAATTCTTCTTCTTACTTATAAGGTTTTGAATAATCAGGTCCCATCTTATCTTAGGGACCTCGTAGTACCATATTACCCCATTAGAGCGCTTCGCTCTCAGACTGCAGGCTTACTTGTAGTTCCTAGGGTTTGTAAGAGTGGAATGGGAGGCAGAGCCTTCAGCTTTCAGGCTCCTCTCCTGTGGAACCAGCTCCCAATTCAGATCAGGGAGACAGATACCCTCTCTACTTTTAAGATTAGGCTTAAAACTTTCCTTTTCGCTAAGGCTTATAGTTAGGGCTGGATCAGGTGACCCTGGACTATCCCTTGGTTATGCTGCTTTAGACGTAGACTGTGGGGGGGGTTCCCATGATGCACTGTTTCTTTCTCTTTTTGCTCTGTATGCATCACTCCGCATTTAATCATTAGTGATCGATCTCTGCCCCCCTCCACAGCATGTCTTTTTCTTGGTTCTTTCCCTCAGCCCCAACCAGTCTCAGCAGAAGACTGCCCCTCCCTGAGCCTGGTTCTGCTGGAGGTTTCTTCCTGTTAAAAGGGAGTTTTTCCTTCCCACTGTAGCCAAGTGCTTGCTCACAGGGGGTCGTTTTGACCGTTGGGGTTTTTCATAATTATTGTATGGCCTTGCCTTACAATATAAAGCGCCTTGGGGCAACTGTTTGTTGTGATTTGGCGCTATATAAAAAAAAAGTTGATTGATTGATTGATTAAACAATTTCTCAGTTACTCACTTGTTGAAAGCCATTAAAAGCCGCCTGAATTCTACAAATGGTTTTCAACACGGAGGTGTTTTTCCTGTCGCGGCGCACACAGATTTGCCGAGTCGTCACGGAAACAACTCGGCGAATTTGCGCGTACGTCTTTCATTAAAAAAATGTCCTTAAACAGTGGAATGTCCGCATAAATTCCTCATGCCGGCCTCTTCTGAATCTTCTCTGTTCTCTCACGATGTCCTGGGTGAATTAAGCCTTAAATTAGGATGTTTTCAGATCGAAACAGGCCGACGACAGCGCCTGGAAGCGCTGCAGGACGTCCCGCTCCGTGGGAAGTCCTTACACCGACAGAAACACCCCATAATCTCTCATCAGCCGTTAAACTTTTCACAGAAAACCAGCTTAATTTCTCGAATAGTGTCCACTCGGATATTCCTCACAGGTCCAGAAAAAATTTTGATAAAGCAACGCGCGCCGTCTAGAGCAGCGTGTGAAACAACTCAAGGCCTGCCCACAGGGAAATGACGTCACCGACACGCGTGAAAAAAGTCACGCATGCGCACGAGGGTTCAAGCATGATTGGTGTAATCGCACGTCATTCAAATCCATATAGTTAAAAAAAAAAATAAAAGGGTCGGTTTATTATCTAAGAGACCTCGTATATACATCACCGACACACCACAAAGAGATTACCATCAGGTTTCACCCGATTATGAGCATTTTTAGATGCCTACAGCAACTATCTCAACCACTGACAACATATTGCAGCAGGAGTCCACAAAAGTATTTTAAAGGCCTGATGAAAGTGTAATATGTTATATTTAATAAGATATTTTTATGATGTGGTTTGACCAAAACAAATAGTCATTAAACTTAAATAAAACAGGGATGAAGTGGAGGTTTAAGAGTCACTAGGTGTTCACAGGTAACAGTTATTTCTATATTTATTTATGTTCATTGTTATCAGATTATTTTTGTCTGTTTCTCTAAAACTGTATTGTGGCAGTATTAGTTATTATTACTGTTATTGTTGTTGTTGCTATTATTATTATTATTATTATTATTATTATTATTATTATTATTGATATATATGATATATAAATAAAATAAATGAATGAAATATTACAATTTGTAATACATTTGACTCTTTTACAACAACAAACGCTGAGCCATGAATTATTATACAGAAAACAAATGTGCTGACAGCTGCAACAGCTTAATGCTAACTTCAACATTGAAAACGCCATAGACATGCTAACGTGTTAGCATCGGTCCCATTTTTAAGTTATAAAATACATCTATCAACTGTTTCAGAAGACCATAACAGATCAGATTAACATAAAAAGGTAAATGTTACTCACAGACAAATGCTCTTTGGGATTTTATTGGGGATTGTGTGTGTGTGTGTGTGTGTGTGTGTGTGTGTGTGTGTGTGTGTGTGTGTGTGTGTGTGTGTGTGTGTGTGTGTGTGTGTGTGTGTGTGTGTGTGTGTGTGTGTGTGTGTGTGTGTGTGTGTGTGTGTGTGAGAGAGTGAGTAGTGGTGAGGAAGGGACATGGAGGAGCCAGTTCCAAAAAGAGCACGATCAATTGCTTGGGAGCACTTTGATCTAATAAGCCCCAAAAAGGTCAAGTGCTTGATTTGTGCTCAAGAGCTGACGTACAGTAACAATATGTCTTCAATGCTGCGACACCTGAGGTCCAAACATCCTGAGACATCAATGGCTGCTGCTCCTGGAGCAGGAATCAGGCCACGTAACCTGTATTTTATTCTTTATCTAAGATTAAAACATACTCAAACAAAAATAGCTCAGCATGTCAGACTGTATTTCCATTAAAGGCAGACAAGCTGATTTGGATGAAGCACTGGTGGACTATGTTGTGGAAGATGCACAACCGTTCAAAATAGTGGAGAACAAAGCCTTCAGGACTTTACTACAAAGGTTTGACCCAACATATGCCCACCTCCAGAGGAGAAGACCGGCTCAAATACTGGGTGACACGAGTCGCAGTCTATCCCAATTTACAGAGAATGGCAAATATTTGTTGATGCAGCAACATCAGTGCCTTGCGAGCGGGTCTTCTCCAAAGCTGGAGAGGTAATGAAGCAGAAGAGGAGCCGATTAAACTTAAAATTATTCTTTTTTGAATAAAAATTGTTGAAAGTTGCACAATCACCGTCTCCTATCCCCTCTATTCTAATTTACAAATTACAGCAACATAAGCACCAGTTGCAGAAGCACGACTTTCTCACTTTTCCCGTCACATTTTATCCAAATATAGTTTGAGGAATGATAACACAAATCTACATGTCGTCTACAATAAAGGTTTTCATAACCATTATGTGTGCATCTGTAGGGACTATTTATTACATTAACAAAGACACAATAATACATATGACATTTTTTTTATTATTCAAGAACAAACCACATCAGTCATGAATTAATGCAAACATTTGTCAGGGCACTCGCTCAAGGTAATTCTCAAAGCAATCCAGCAGATGTCACCCTTCAAACTGTATCAAACGTGTCAAAGCAGTGTGTCGATTGTCAGCCAGTTGTGTTGCAGTGGTTCATTGGTTCATGAGGTTTCGAAATTGCCATCACTAACTCTGGGTTCCCTCCTCCAGCAGCCCATCTGATCCTTTGCAGCTCCTGAGTCTGCCCACCTGCAACCTTATCTCCAATCAAGCCACTGCAGTATTTAACCACTCCTCAGACATTCAGAATTTGCCAGATCTTTCAGTCTCCATTGTGGTACAGACATCTAGACTTTTATCTCTGAAATTATTTTTCATGGTTTGCATTTTTGGTGTTAATTTCCTGGACATCTGTTTATCTGTTTTCTCTGTGGCTCAGATCCTCCTCACCTGATTCAACAGAATTCTAGTTGCCATCTACCTTACTTCAGCCTTCAGCCGCCTGTTTGGTTCACTTATATTCAACTCTTTTGCCTGCCCTGCTCAGCTGTTCCTGTTTTTTTTTTCCTCTCATTTCAAATAAGGGTCAAAGTAAATCTGTGCCATCAGACTTTGAATTTTAATTTTTAAGGTTGAATGTTTTTAGCATCAAAATCAGAGTTTGAAGTAGAATTTCTAAGGTTGAATTTGTTTAGCATCAAATTATTCAGCCTCAAAAACTTCAACCAAAAAGAAATGAAAAAATCAACCTCCAAAAAATTCAGCCTAAAAAAAAAAAAATCAACCCCGAACAATTCAACCTCAAAAAATAGAAAAGCAGGGAGAAGCAATTGATCCCTGTCTCAGTCATCCAACGTCACAGATTTACTTCCGTAAACGTTAGATGACTGAGACAGGGATCAATTGCTTCTCCCTGCTTTTCTATTTTTTGAGGTTGAATTTTTATTTTTTTTTTTTTAGGTTTAATTTTTTGAGGTTGAATATTTTTAAGGCTGAATTTTTATTTTTATTTATTTATTTATATATATATATATATATATATATATATATATATATATATATATATATATATATATATATATATATATTGGTTGAGGATCTGCTGAACTAAACATAGCTGTGTCCATGGAATCACCAAACAAGGGTAGAACTATGATTGCTAGAAAAACAGCAGAAAAAAATCTTAAATTGTTGCAGATCTGCTCCCTGACCACGCCTTGTCCGGTTGAAACACTGCTGCGTACTGTTATGGAATTGGGAAGGGTACTGTTGTGAAGAATCTTTGAGCTGGACATGAATTATCAGCAATTGGTAACATTAACTCTCAGCTTGAAGATGTTCTGAGGCAGTCCACTTCCTTCATTTCTGTCTGCTGTGGACTTAAGAAAACTGATTCTATGTCTGAGATAAGGCTGCATGTTTGGTCTAAGAAAAACAGACAAGGTCATTTTTTTAGACCAAACTCTGCTCTTTGCCACCTACAACACAAGCATTCAGTGAAAATGTAAAGTGGGCACATTTCAAAGCAAAGCCTTGGAGAAATTTAGAGTTGAGAACTTTGGCTGGAAAAAGGAGATGACAAACAAAGCCCTCATTCTGTTGCTACACCTGAAGGTGTCAAATGCGCCCCAGACTACATTTTGAACTTGATTTACTGTGGTTACAAGAGCAAGAACCCTTGCAGTTCTACGAGGTGCACGTACAGATCCTATGGGACACCTTGCACCATATTTTGTGTGTGCTACAGCATTGGAAGCACTCACCTGTAAATTCTTCCATTAGATACTAATGAGATGTGTTTGGTTTTAGAACACATACAGTACTTGATATGTGGATTTGTTTCCAAACCTATTCAAATGAAAATGTTGTATTGGGAATGGAAGGGTTAAAAATTTATCACTGATCCTGTAAGGCAGCAGTTCTTGTTTTAATGTCTCACTTGCTCAGATAGTATCCTTAATTTTGTTTCAGTTTAACATTACACTTAAGTATACTCAGATATGATACGGCACTTGTTAATGATCTGGAATGGGTTAATATGGAAAAAAAAAATCACAAAAATCAGAACAGTCACTCGTCAGGGACACAAAGCTAGGTTCAAGTCCAGTAAAGCCGCACACACAGAGCTCTGATTGTGAATAATGACGGTGCAAAGATGTGAGGGCTGACCTCTGACCTGATCAACAGTCATCTTTTCAGATCCTGGTCTCACCTCTGATCTTTGATCTGGATCTCCTGGTCCCCACACAGACCGGTTTTCTGGGGTCCCTCCTCTGTGTCCTCACACTGATCCATTGCAGAGTCCACACCTTCACACAAACACAACATGCTGTCACACAGGATTTCCCAACATTCCACTGTGTCACATGATAAAACTCATCACTGCTGCATCTCAGCTGCAGATTGGTTTTGTTTAGTTTTTGTTAATACAGTGTGATTATATATAAAATTTCTTGCAGTTGCATCATTCATGGTACATCCAGGAAGTTTCAGGGGAAAATGCAGAAACATTTTTTTTTTTTTTTAACTCAGTGGTTTGGAAATATACAACAACGAGGTAATTGGTGTCATAACTGCACCTCCTGGAAGATTTATGGGCAGATGTGGGTGGTACACCGGTACCAGAGTTATCAACGCTGTGATAGTGCATCACCATAAGGATTACATCAACATGATGGAAAATCTGTTTTTTCCCTGGAATCATGCAAATTCCCACCGGGCGAGAAATGTTAAAGATAGCAGATAAAATAATGACTGATATCTCAAATATCCATGAATTTGGAGTTCAGTGATTACAGTGTGACTGTGATCAGCACTGCAGAGCTGAGGCTGATGATCACAGCCGGACACGGAGGTGGTCTGTGCACACAGAAATCATGTTTGTTTTTCCATATGCGGAGCACCACATGAATCAAAACACTTGATCCTACATGATCCTCACTGTGCAGGATCACACTGACTTTATTCAAGGAAGGAAAGACTTTTAATAACTATGTTATGTTGTTCACAGATGCAGTCTGCCATGCTTAAAGGTTCTGAATGCCTCCAGGACCCTGAGACGAGCAAGGAAGATTGTGGTCAATCCCTCCCACCCAGGACACAGACTTTTAGTCACCCTGCTCTCTGGAAGACGGCTGAGGTCCATCAGCACCAAAACCTTAACACACAAAACAGCTTCTTTCCTTCCACAGCTGGACTCATAAATAATGTCAGAGTCCCGACTTAATCTGCCTCCGTCCCTCAGGACCATAAAGTACAGACTGGAAGGTTCTGTACATCTGTCCACCACTCACCTGTTTTCACACTGTCCCATTCCATTACGTTATATTCATTTAAGACTGAATATAGTTTTGCCTATTTGACTCTTTCACTTCTTACAGAAGTGCTTTTTCTTTCCTTTTCTTATTGTTTATGCACCAATAACATCAGATCAAATTCCTTGTATGTGCAAACTTACTTTGCAATAAATTTTATTCTGATTCTGATGTAAATTGCTCAATATATGAGACAGATATTCTTTATCAAAACAGTCCGATAAGTGTTTAGTCATTAAAAGAGAATTTTTTTCACAAAAATGAGAAGATTGTTTATTCACATTTTTCTCTTAAATCCTGTAACCTAAAGTGAGGAACAGATTTAAAAACCTGATGTCCCTGACAAACATAAAATCAGTAAGAAACAACATCCAACAGGCACAAGAACAGCAACAGAGCAACAACGCTGTTTACATTTGTAACAGGAGACGCACACGTCAGTAGCTGCTCAGCAAGTTAATCCTGTTAAACTAAACACCTTCACGTCCACAACATGATCACTGCCCCCAAACCCACAGCAATTCTGACTTTCACTTTGACTTCTATGTCACTGCAGACAGTATGAACCAACGATATTTCATGTTTTGAGTGAACAACTTTAATATACATCCATTCCTGTATTTAAGGCCTATAACACATTCCAAACAGTTGGAACAGGGGCTCTATAAGGATAATAATGATGCACCAAAAAAAAACAAAAAAAAAAACACAGAGAAAAAGTTTGAGAAATGCCAGTGGTGCACCTTTTGCACATCATGAAGATCATCATGAAAGTAGCTGGGACACATGTAGACTTGGACAAGTAGCAACACAGCACAAGCAACAGGTGAAGGCAGCAGGATGGGGAAAGACATCATAAGCATCAGTGGAACACTTTGGACCAAGTGAACGGGAAGTACAACTTGCAGCTGGAGAAACCTTTATTTAAATATTTTATATCTTAAATATTTATTTAATGAACCTTTATTTACTCTCAAAGAGACAACGGCAGCCACAGAGAAGAAGTGACTGATGTCAGAAAGAGCAGCAGGAGCTTGAATAAAATGAACCTCAATAAACAAGAGAGGAACTCAAGCAAGATACTTTTCCAAGCACATGAAGTGAATATTTACACATCCAAAGAAGATGCAGGTGAACACGTCAAAAATTAATTCTACACAACACAATCCTGTGGTCTGAGGTTAAAACTGGGATTATGAAAGAGGAGATACTGTGTGGGATTACTGAATGACAATGGAGAAAATCTTTGCAAGATGGTGAAATGAATGAGGTCATAATAACAGGAACACTGATCCCAAAAAAAAGACAGAAAGGAAGGTGAAGAACCAGACAGATGTTCAAAATGGAAAACTGTTCAGAAATTCAGTGAAAGGCACAATAGTCCACAGATCCACAGACATCATCAGGGATCACTATCTTGTATGTACAATGATCAAGCTGAGACTGAGGAAGCTGCCAAAGAAAAAGAAAAATGAGAGTCTGTTAGGTTCCAGGGGAGGTGATGATCTAGTGGTTAAGGTGTTGAGCTTGAGTCCAGAAGATCATGGGTTCAAATCCCCGCCTGATTGGAAAATCACTAAGGGCCCTTGGACAAGGCCTTTAATCCCATATTGCTCCCAGTGTGTGGTGAGCACCTTGTATGGCAGCACCCTGACATCGGGGTAATGTGAGGCATAATTGTAAAGCACTTTGAGCGTCTGATGCAGATGGAAAAGTGCTATATAAATGCAGTCCATTTACCATTTATTATTTTCTGCTTGTTGTCTCTGTCAGCTGTCATGTCTGTGATTGTGTGTGCATGGGCTGGATGTTTGTGCTCTGTCATTTGAGTGTATGTGGGATGGAGTCTTGTGATTGTGTGGCTTGTGCGTTCCTGCTTGTCACCGTGGTCCATTCTGCTCGGGTCTGCTGCATGTGTACCCTTGCCCTTATTGGTCCTCCATCGTCTGACAGGATTCTCTTCTGGTCTAGTCACTCTCCCCAGTATTCAGGTCTCTTTATTGTGTTCTATTGTCTTTTGGTGTTTTGTGATCATTTCTATGGAGTGCATTTTTACTCTATTTTTACATTCTTTTCTCTACCGCTTTTAGTTATGTAGAAATGTTTTCTTGCTTGGTATCTTCAATGGAAAAAAAAGTGTTGTGACACAGAATGGCAAGATTACCATGTGGTAAATCCTTTAGCATCCCAACATTTTTGGAATGTGTTGTAAGCATGAAATGCAGGAATGGATGGACACAAAGAAATGAAGCTGACCAGGAAAACATAATAATAATATCTTGAAATACTTTGAGTTGATAGTCTGCAGTGAAATAACAGCAAATGTAAGAGTCACTTTGTTTTAACTTACTTTTCTCTGACTGTACTAACTTTCTGACTTGGGTTGTAATTTTGTTCATTAAACAGTATAATGCCGGAGAAAACTGTAACGACATATAAGAAATTCTTCATAACAGAAAACATTAGCTTTTTCTAAAACCAAACATTTCATGTAAATCCTCAAACATTATACATATTTCTTTACCATGTGACCAACAGTCAAAACAGAACATTTGCAATATATATAACTGTGATTGGTGAGAAGTTTTCTTGTGTTATGTCGGGCTGAACACAGCCAATGTAAAAACTGTCGTCTTACTTCACTCTGTGGACACGCCCACTGTATGAGAGACCTAAAACCAACAGCTGCCTCCTCAGACAGGAAAAGCTTCAGATGAAGATTTAAAAATATCAGTTTTAAACCTGCTAACCACCACACTTCATTCTACAACATCTCGCTGGAACAAATGGAGGGAGACCAGAAGAGTGTTCTGATTGGAGAGCAGTGAAACCTGTATGAAAATATCCATCTACATGTCTGATTTCCTGAACAAACACCATCACTGCCTGATTCATTCAGTTAATAACAACCTGTGATCTGCTGGTTGAACCTCTTCCACCATCACACTCATATCCACAGGAACAATTCAAAATACCACCACGATCAGAGGAAACAAACTACAAATATACACTTTATGACATCTGAAAGTAAAAGAAAATATTTACCTGATTATCAGTGGACAACAGAAGAGACAAAAACACAGACAACAGTCCAAAAGAGAATTAAGCAAAAGAACCTCTCAGGTAAACCTCCACCTCAAACCCAGGAACCAAAGTGAGACACAGAGAGAAAGATTTACAGTAAAAAACATGACGTCCCTGACAAACCTGTCAAACCAGGTGGAGACAAAGGTCAACAATCAGACACACACACACACACACACACACACACACACAAGAACCACAGCCTTTAAATTCCAGGACGTGATCAAAACACAATGTGCAAATTCCATTTGCAGTTTGCTCCACAACATCACAGTCTGAACAGTCTGTTTCCATGTGTGAGTGTTTGTGGAAATAAAGCCTGATGGTGTGTGTGGTTTTCTTTCAGGACCTGGGAGAGGATCCTCAGGATGTTGTCAGACTCTGAGGTCTGTGCCGGTCTGAGCTGGATGAACCGATCCGAAATGAGAAGATCTCCAAGTTTTTGACTGCTCACAAGCACCACCAGACATTCCAGCAACGCTGAGAAAAGCTGAAAAAGCTGAAAAGTGATTTCAGAATCATCAAGGACCACAATGGCCAGAGTGTGTCAGACCGTAAGGGCTGGAAATGGTTCAACCACAGGATCGCCATTTACAGAAATGAAGGAATGAATGTACACAAAGAAATTAAGTTGACCAGAAAAAACAAAAAAATTCTGTGATTTAATGAAATCACATTAAATGTAAGAATCACTTTGTTTTAATTTGCATTTCTCTGACTGTACCAACTTCTGACTTGGGTTCTATTTTTATTCATTAAAAAGTACAATGTCAGAGTAAACTGTAACGACATAAGAATTTTTTTTCAAAACAGAAAACATTAACGTTTTCTAAAACCAAACATTTCATGTAAATACTCGGAAATTAAACATATTTATTTACCATGTGAACAACAGTCAAAACAGAACATTTGCAATATATATTATTGTGACTGGTGAGACGTTTTCTTGTAGTATTTCGGGCTGAACACAACCAGTGTAAAAACCATCAACGTCCTTCACTCTTTGAAGTATGATGATGGTGAAGTATGATGATGGTGATGATGAAAAAACAAAAACAGGAAGAGCATCAGTGGAAGATTTAAAAATATCAGTTTTAAACCTGCTCAGACTCACCAACACCTCACTGGAAGAAGTGCAGGGAGACCAGACAAGTTCATCCAGTTTTCCAGGACGTGATCAGAACACATTGTGTAAATTCCTTTTCAGCTTCACTGTCAAAGTGTGCAGTTTGTTACACAACATCACAGTCTGAACAGTCTGTTTCCATGTGTGAGTGTGTTTGTGGAAATAAAGCCTGACGGTGTGTGTGTGGTTTTCCTTCAGGATCTGGGAGAGGATCCTCAGGATGCTGCCAGACTCTGAGGTCTGTGCCCGTCTGCTGCCAACGTGCTGCTCCACAGCACACAGTGAAGGCTATCTAACACAACATCAATCCCGCTTGTGCGTATACTTTCATGAATTTTAAAGCTGGTGTGAGCACGTCATGATGACACTCATGTGATCATCACCTGGTGTGAATGAGAACTCCTCCCTTTAAGGCGGAGCTTCCAGAGCACCAGCACACTGATTCTGAGTCTGATGCTCTGTTCCGTGTTCTCATATGTACCACTTTTTTTCTACTCAGTGTATGTGGAGGTCAAAGGTCATTTTAAAGGCCATTTCTGTTTTTGACTTTGTTGTTAAGAGTCAAAGACACAGTGTTATTTTTGTGGATATTTTTAACACTCAAATATGCTGCAGCTATCTTCTGCAGCTTTTAGGGTCGAGAATCTTCACAGATAAAGGGGAGAAGACCACACAGTTCTGAAAGAATCATTTCTCTCAGGTAGCACAGTTAGAGAGATGGGACACGCCCACTGAGACTGTCTGCACTCTTTAAGACACCCCCAAACATTCTGTGGCAGACAGATGGGCAGTCTTTTCCTCTCTGACAGGAGAGACTATTTTTATTTATTTTATTTCATTTATATAGTACCATAGTCCCTGACTGTCTCTCACTTACTCTCACACACGGGTGTTTCAGAGCTGTGAAACACTAACAAATACTGTAGTAAAGTCAGGAAGCATATTAATTTTTTTTTATGATTGCTTAATCATGATTTTGAAAATAGGGCTCGAAATTTCAAAACACTACACACAATTAGCACAACCACCCCCACAATATGCAGAACACCTCAGATCCTGTGCAAAATGAAACACTCTTGTAAAAACTATATATCCATTTATATAAACCATATCATGTTACCATATGAAACACATTTCATAAGGCTCAATTCTGTTTGAACCAGTTACACACTGCTGTTTAACTTAAAACACCTTGAGCAATTCTACCTCTCAGTGATTAGATTACTGTCAGCAAAGTACACAGATAAAGTACAAATGTACACAACATGGTCAATTCACCAAACACTATTGAAGACTATTGAAAATATGATTTATTTCTCTTCATATAACCAAAATGAGTCAACAAAGACAATCACAAGGAAACATGTAACACTGTAAGACCAGAAAATAGACAAGTAAAAATACTGTACTACCAGTACAGGTTAAAAAATGTAAAGTAAAAGAAGAAAACAAGAAGAAGTATGAATTAAAATAAATTAAATATGACACATCTCTTCGCCTGCTGGATCTGACCAGAGAATTTCATCAACATCGCAGGCAACGTTCTCATTGGCAAGACAACGTGGGAAGAACAGTCTTGAATGACGGATCCGTCCTTGCACAGTTGTGGGTTCGATTTGGTCATAAGCCTCTTCCATGGCATGAATGAGGGGCACCTGAGCCTAACATCATAAACCATCCACTGCCGTGTCAAGAAAAAACTCTTCGATGGGGTTTAGAAATGGAGACTATGGTGGAAGCTACAGTACTGTAAACTGTGGATGGTGCTGAAGCCAGTTCTGCACCAGAGCAGAGCTGCGGAATGACACATTGTCCCAGATGTGTTGCATCTGGTGCATTGAGTTAATTACGGTGACGAGGTTGTGCAATCGGTCCAACAATGTGAGAATTGTATTTGTATTTTGGCATAATGGTGAAGGACCCCATTCTGTAAAATGGCAGCACAAAGGGTGATGTTACCCCCCACGTTGCCCTGGGACATTAATTATTGCCCTGTGGCCAGTGATATTTCTGTCTCTTCTTCGTGCTTGTATGGATTCATGCAGGATTTCCTCAGCATCCATCTGTAAAACGCTCTGAAATACAATGAAAGACAAGATTGTGTAGTTCAGCATAGGTCTAGTATACAGTAAATTTACATTTACAAATGGTTATATGTGCAGTCTGTAACATCACAAAGCTCAAGTGAACAATACATACCTCCACGTACTGCAGCTGTGTGGTCCTCTCTGAACTCTGCTCAAAATGCACTTGATAAAGTTGTTTCATTTGAACTTTGTCCTTTCAGGATGTGTGCTCGTGTTGTCAGAGACCTGATGGACATTATTGAAAATGGCATTGTCATTAGTAGTGTTAGCTTGAAGTTCTCTGAGCCTGATGACATTAGTCATTACAACCATGTCATTCTCAGCCCTCAAGCCTATATTGAAAAAAAAAAACAACACATGTAAGCTAATGTAAAATGACACAGGGAGGGCTACCAAAAGTGCTGATATGGTGTGTGTATAACACAGTAAGGTTAGTACTGTAACTGCTGACAGATTTTTTTTGTTTTTAACCTGTTTTTTGTTGAAATGTCCTCACTGTAAATCTGCTAAGATTTGGCTGAACTCTTAGTCCAGTGTCCCTCAGCGTCAATCCATGGTTGATGACATGATCAACTCGTGTTGCACAAATTTCATTGGACAAATTTGGTCCGCTTCTTCTTTGAGAATGTTCTCCTCCTGTTTCAGGTCTTCATCTTCCTAAAGCTCCTACTCGTCCTCCATGGATTCCCTCTCTTATCCTCACTCTTCTTCCTCTGATTTCTTCCATTTTGGTTGAAAGCAAGTGAAGACACCTGCTGCATTTTTGTAGTGCTCAATCCTGATAAATGTGTCTACAAGAAAGCAATCAGGTGTTTGCACACCTGATGTGTGTGTTTAATCATCTGGCTCATGGGTGTGGTGATTTGACAGTCAGTGCTTAGGAACTGCAAGAAAGAGACATCATGATATACTTCTGTGTATGCAAGTGTGTTTAGTGTTTCACAAATCTCTGTGTGTATTGTTCTGCAAAAAGTCTGAGGCTGACTTTGTGTTTGTAGTGGTGAAAATCTGGTCCAACATTTTGCTCCTTGAGTGTAAGGTGTTGGTCATTATGTAATTCTTTTGTTTTTAGTGTTCATGCAGTCATAAAAACTGTAAAAGCAGACTCAGGAGCTCACATGTCCACAGGAGGCTCTCATGTTGATGATGCTGAGAAGGACGTCCTTGCATGCACCTGGACACAGATACTGTGATCAGCAGAGCTGCACAGAAGACTGAGCTGCTCACTAAACTGTTCATCAAGTGAGGTAAGACAACTTTAGAGGTACACTATTATTATTTTTATTATTATTATCCAACCATCTCTGACTGAAGATACTGTGATGTGACTCAATCATTATGTCCTCTCTCTGACTTGTTTGACGTGTTGTTCTCCCTCTTTTTGTTGCTTTTTAAAGGCCAGACAGCATTTTTTGATCCAGTGAGTATTAAAATAAACAATGTCAAAGACTTTTCTTCTTTGAGGGGTGATCCCATTTATTGGAACATGGTGAATATTTACAAAACAGTAAACACCTGTTGTGCTGCTTAAAACCATGTCAACAGAACCTAAATATTGCACCCTTATTGCCACAGTGACCCATTTACAGAATACTAAAAATCTCTCTGTTCCCCTCCTGTTTATAAAAATTATGTTTAAAACAGGCAGTTCATCAAGGGTCAGTCAGCATTTTATTTCACTCTGTGAGTGTTGTTGTGAGTTAGTATATTAAGTACTGGGTTGTTAATTTACAATTTCTAATTGCTTAAATAATGGTTTCTGTCTTTCACAGGCTGAGGAGCGCTTTATATTTGTTCCAGTGTGTGTTTTGAGGGATCTACAGTTGTCTTCCTTGCTGTCAGTGTCCTGATCTTGTTGTGTGTTGGGGGGTGTGGCTGGACATTTTGGTGTTCTTTTCTTTTCTTTGCTCTCCAGGTGACATGAAAACTGATTTGTCCGTGGGAAGGTGCTGGCTGAAGAGTCCTTCACCCTCATCAACATCCTGTGCAGCACCTGTGAATGGTGCTCACGTGCAACCTTAAAGACTTTCAGCTGAAGCAGATAATTGGATGGCGTTCTGCATTTAAGTCATGTGTGATTCAAGCAGAACTGCCGGGAACTCGACCTTGTGATGTTCGTTTGTGAGATGCTGAGGACCGCGCCTGGGTTTGACACATCGAGCCCGTGAAGGAGGAAGGGTGAGGGACACATGCTGTCAGCACACATCAGAGGTGATTAAGTGTTTGACTAATTGTTGATAGTAACTTGGTATTTTGTTACGCAGTATATTTGAATTGTGATAAGAATGGTGCAGCTTGCGTGCGGACAAGTGATCCTCCACCTGTTGTGAGAAGCTGCTCATTTGCATAAAGCTCAAAATACAGACCTGAATGTGTTGCTGATAGTGTGTGTCTTTTGAAGGATATTAGTTGTAACTGCTGACTTACCTCACCTCTTCTATCCTTCACAGAGAGTCGGTTTGTCGTGTCCACCTGGGGGGTGGTTGGCGGTAATAGTGGGTCCAGGAGCGCCGGAATTCGATCCTTTTGGGCGCTGGAGAGCGTGCCAGCCTTCACTCCTCCAGAAGGACGCTATTTCAGTTTTTACACTTTATTATGCACCAGCGGGTGAATTAAATAAATTGTTTTTGTTATTGGAACCGCTTTCTGGTTATTTTTAGCGCTGGGTTCCGTCTGACGCAGGTCCGCTCCTCAACCCGCGTCGACACATAACAGTAGTTCCCGGCCATTCCATAATGGACCCAGCGGCAGAGGCGGTTCCTTTTGCCGAAAAAGTTCACTTGGAGAAAATATGGGAGCAATTACAGCATCTGGCAAACCAAATTAAACAAACAGACGCCCGTGTTACGGAGCTTGCAGCGCAAGCCGTTCCGCTTCCTGCTGCTCCAGCTGCGGCACCATCGATACCGGTGCAGATAACTCCGTCACCCAGAGATTCGGCGTCCGAACCGATTATTTGTCATCCGGAGCCTTATGCGGGAGATGTCGAAGCCTGTGCTTCGTTTTTGATGCAATGTTCTCTGGTTTTTGCTCAGCGACCAGCTTCCTTCTCTTCTGATGGGAGCCGTGTTTCATATGTGACAAATTTGCTCCGAGGTGACGCCTTAGCTTGGGTCACAGCGTTGTGGAGTAACAACTCGCCATTGTTAGGATCCTTTAAGGATTTCTCCCGGGAGTTCCGACTGGTTTTTGACCATCCGGTGAAAACGAATACCGTTGCTCAACGGTTGCTGAATCTCAGGCAGGGGAGGCGGAGTGCGGCGGAGTATTCCGTGGGCTTCCGGATTTTTTCTGCTCAGTCAGGTTGGAACGCCGCAGCTTTACGAGGAGTGTTTGTAGATGGGTTAAATGAGTCATTAAAAGATGAGCTGGCAGTCCGTGACGAGCCAAACGATTTAGATGAGCTAATATCATTGGTGATTCGTCTAGATGATCGGATGAAGGAGCGTGGACGCGAGAGAGGGCGGCCATCAGAGCGGGTTTTTTCGTCTCGGGGCTTTTCCCGACACAGATCTGGGCCGCCTCTTCTTCGCCCCACTGAGGCTCCTCCGACGGGACCTCTGGCTCCTCTTGCTGACGAGCCCATGCAGCTCGGACGAGCGGAGGTTACTGTATTGCCCCGACATATAAGCGTCAAGAAAAATAATGGTGACGTATCTCCAGGTGTTCTGGGACAGGCAAAATAACACAAAAAAAAAAAAAAAAAAAAAAAAAATCTGGTATGGGTTAATGTTTTGTTTTCTTTAAAAGGGGTTATAATTTGTTTGGGGAGTCAGAGGCGTGTCTGGTGGAGTGAATGTTAGGTGGTTAGAAGCCCGTCTGGGCTCACTTGATTGTTATTTTTTATGTGTTTTTAGGTATTTTCTGTTTGGGTTGTTGGGTCATTTTATTTTGTTGTTTTTTTTATTTCCCTACATCCCTAACCCCAACCTCACTTGCCCCAAGACCGTTTGTCTTGTGGGTTGTGGGGTGGTGCAGGTTGGTCATGCTGAGCATTCTCAGAAGACCTCTGCACCTGGGGGGGGGGGGGGGGGGGTGTTAGGGGCGTTTTTCTTGGTTTGGTTAGGGCCCGGTTCCACTCCAGCCTCGGTGAGCCTTTGTACCGTTTGTCATTGGTGTTGCCGGGGTGTGGTGCAGCGGAGACATACCTCAGTCGGAGGGGTGGGCCGATCTGTTGCTGTTTGCCATTTCGGTAGTTCCACCCCTCCCGAGAGGCTGGGGTATGGTCGAGTTGGGGCACCGGACGTATTTCCGGTTCTCCGCTGTGCCTTGGGGTTGGGGCTGGATTAGTTTTTCCTGTTCCCTTCCCCGGCCTAATGTTTTGAGCCGTTCGCCAAAATTGAGCCGCCGAGGGGCTCTGGGAGGGACCTGGGGTCTTTCGGGGTGCTGGGGAGGGTAACAGGGTTTACGGTCGTTTTATATCCCCCGGGGTTGTTTCTGGTAGTCCTCCGGGGGTTGGACTTTGATTTTGTTTTGTTTCCTTCCGGGTTCCACCTCCAGGGTTGATGGGACGGTCCTCTGGGGGGGAACTGGCTTGGGGCCAACTAGCCAAGTGTGGCCAGGTCTGGGGTTCCGGGGTTGTGGGGAGGGTACCTCCTGGGGTTGATGGTACGGTCCTCTGGGGGGCGCCGTTTGCTCCATGTACACCTGGGGACCTTTGTGTGGATTCTGGTTCTGGCTGTTCCTCCTGGAACTGGCGGTAAAGGCCTTCTGGGGGGGGGGTTGGGCTCTGCAGGTCATTCTGGGGGGGTTGTTTATTATTTTTCTTTTATGCATTTATGTTTGTATTGTGTTTGTGGGGCTGTGTTGGGTTTTTGCGTTTGGGAGTTTTTCTTTTCTTCCTGGAGTTAGATGGGATGGTCCCCTGGGGAGGTTTTGGGTGGGTTTTGTGTTTTTTATTGTATGTTGGATTGTTCTGGAGACTGTTTTGGGGTTTTTGTTGATGCCAGCCGGCCTTCCAGCTGCGGTGCCCTGTCCTGCTGTCTGTGGTGGACCTTAGGAGCGTGGTGCTGTCTGCTTCCTGACGAGGACCCCGGAGGGAGGTGCTGTTCTCGGGCCGAGTCTGTTCGGTCGCCGGGAGGCTTCCCGTTAAAGGGGGGGGGGGGGGTACTGTTGTGTGTTGGGGGGTGTGGCTGGACATTTTGGTGTTCTTTTCTTTTCTTTGCTCTCCAGGTGACATGAAAACTGATTTGTCCGTGGGAAGGTGCTGGCTGAAGAGTCCTTCACCCTCATCAACATCATGTGCAGCACCTGTGAATGGTGCTCATGTGCAGCCTTAAAGACTTTCAGCTGAAGCAGATAATTGGATGGCGTTCTGCATTTAAGTCATGTGTGATTCAAGCAGAACTGCCGGGAATTCGACCTTGTGATGTTCGTTTGTGAGACGCTGAGGACCGCGCCTGGGTTTGACACATCGAGCCCGTGAAGGAGGAAGGGTGAGGGACACATGCTGTCAGCACACATCAGAGGTGATTAAGTGTTTGACTAATTGTTGATAGTAACTTGGTATTTTGTTACGCAGTATATTTGAATTGTGATAAGAATGGTGCAGCTTGCTTCTCACTGCTGTGACGTGCGGACAAGTGATCCACCTGTTGTGAGAAGCTGCTCATTTGCATAAAGCTCAAAATACAGACCTGAATGTGTTGCTGATAGTGTGTGTCTTTTGAAGGATATTAGTTGTAACTGCTGACTTACCTCACCTCTTCTATCCTTCGCAGAGAGTCGGTTTGTCGTGTCCACCTGGGGGGTGGTTGGCGGTAATAGTGAGTCCAGGAGTGCCGGGCTTCGATCCTTTTGGGCGCTGGAGAGCGTGCCAGCCTTCACTCCTCCAGAAGGACGCTATTTCAGTTTTTACACTTTATTATGCACCAGCGGGTGAATTAAATAAATTGTTTTTGTTATTGGAACCGCTTTCTGGTTATTTTTAGCGCTGGGTTCCATCTGACGCAGGTCCGCTCCTCAACCCGCGTCGACACATAACAGATCCTCCATGTAATGTGGAGTTGCGTCAGGAAGGACATCCGGTGTAAAATTTGTGCCAAGTCAACATGCAGATCCACCTTGGATTTGCTGTGGCGACACCGAGTACAAAACAAGGGAGCAGCCGAAGGGACTTACTTACTATATTTTCCTTTCTCTGTATTTTGGGGCGATGCAGTTCTGCCCTCTAGTGACCATTCGATGAGCAACTTCAGAATCAGCTTTCTTGTTTTTTTTGCACATAAAAGGAATTTGACTCCAGTTCCACTTCCTCACAGTGTTAACATAAAGTAGACTTAAACGGGACAAGGACGAGGTGTGGAATAAAAATAAATCAAGTGACTGCAGTTTGGATCATACAATATGATGACACGGTTTATTGCTTATAACCCCTCATTTTTTTAAAGAAAAATTGCACTTTCTTTTTGACACCACTAAAAAAAAAAAACCTGCTGAGACAAAACAAACAAAACAAGGCTGAAAACCTGGTTTAACCAAGATCCTCAATGAAAGCAAAAACATAAACCAAGATGTTGTGAATGTGCCGTGACACGGACCGACCCACAACAGGGGGCGTTAATGAACGGACAATGGATAAGCCAAAAGTAACAATTTAATGTTGTGAATCGCACAACGATGTACAGACAATAACAATGTGGTGACTGTCAATCATACACCAGGTGACGTGTGGGCAGGTTCGAAGATAGAAGACGCCTGGCGAGAGAAGAGCCGGATCCCACACAGCTTCCACCACCAACGGAGCTGAAGAGCACCGGAGCCGCCAAGCCCTGCGCCCCAGGTGGCCGCTGTCTTCAGCAGTCAGACCTGGTACTGCTGGCAGAGAACAGAGACAGTCCTGATGAGTGTGAGTTTGCACACTCAGTAATCCCACAGTCTGTATACAATTAGGAGGGAGAACCTCCACCTCCAGCAACAATTTCACCCGTGCAGCTCCTGTTGGTCTCTTTCCTGGATGGAGTGAGAGGCGAAGAACGTCGTCCTCTCACTGTCCGCCAATCCAGCCTCCGACAGAGCCCGCAGGAACACGGCTGCACACAGAACAATGTTTTGGACAACAATAATTACAGCAGAGAAGGTTACCTGAATGGTAGCTGATTTCTCGGCGGGGAGGTGGAGTTGCAGTCCGGCCTTTATGGTGGTGGTGATGAGTAGTGGATGAGTGATAGCTGGTACGGATGATGAGTGACAGCTGTCACTCCTGGTCGCTCCGACGCCCTCTCGTGCTTGAAGCCCGCACTTCAAGCAGGGCGCCATCTTGTGGTGGTGGGCCAGCAGTACCTCCTCTTCAGTGGCCCACACAACACAAGATTTTAAAAAGTCACAATCATTCAGACAAACTGTCTGAATCGACTTTATTGGGTAAAAACTGAAGTGACAATGAAAAGGGAAACTGTTTGCTGTGAATGAAACATTCTGTTGACTTTAACTGCACATGAGTTGTGTTTAATTGTGGAGCTGAATTCATCCAGAGGGAAGAACATTTGAAACTAAAATATTTTCATCCTGAAGAACTTTAAATAAAATGTTTCTGCCAGAAAACAGAGTAAGAATGAAGTTTTTATTAAAACCTTGTTGGGTGATGTGAGGCGGGTTTTAGACATCAACAGTGAAGACATAATTGCAGAACAACTGACAAATTTCCCAGCAGCAGTGAATGCATCATAGATCAGAAAACTGACCAGCACAGGTTATTGTGCTGCAACTGATAACCTAATAACCAAAATTGCAACTTGGTTTGTGACCTCAACTTTTAAGCAATTTTCCTCAAAATTTCAAATGGAATCGATTCTCTGAATTCATTTGTTCAGATTCATGACCTAAAACAACATCCTTTCACAAACTGTGGCTGTGTGCAGAGGAGCGTACACATGTAGTGGCTGAAACTCTCTTTCATCTACGTTGTGTCGACTCTTCCCACTCGTTCCCCAATCGGGGCACCAATTCCCCATCTCAGGCATGGGAGTCGGATGCCCTGACCAGTTGAGTAAAACCCGGGCTTTGGCCTGAGTGTCCAGAGAGTCCTTTCAGCTGTCAGGGGAGTGAGGCTTTGACAACACTAAGCACACACACTTACCATCTGTCTCAGGATCTGATTTGCAGTTGCACAGTGGGTCATCTTATGCTGCACCACCACACGAGACCACTGCTCCTTCCTAAAAATCATGAAGGTGCTTTGCATTTTTTTAATGTAAAGGACACTGGCCTGTGCAGTGACCTGAGGGACCGCAGGGACAGGGGTCAAGAGAGGGACTGGCTAGATGAGTATCACAAACATGAAGGGGCTGAAGAGTCTGAAATATGTCATAAAGGTTTTAGTAGAGACAGAATTGAGAGGAGGGAGAGGAGGTGAAGGAGAGACTAGAGTGAGAGGAGGTGAAGCAGGGACTGAAACTAGAAAAGCAAATAGACTTCTGTCTTAATTTTTGTGCAGGTGATAGACAGGCGAAGGTGAGGTGTGTGTGACGAATCTGAAAATGGACAAAACAGAGGTTGGAGTAGTTAGAAAGTACAGAAGTGTTCAGAATAATAGTAGTGCCATGTGACTAAAAAGATTAATCCAGGTTTTGAGTATATTTCTTACTAGCTGGGGAACCTGGCGTTGCCCAGGTTAACGTGTTTAAGATATAATCTACAAAATATTCCAAAGTTTATATTTTGTCATAATTGTAGATATCTTATAAGTATATATGTAGTCCGAATAGGCAAAGGTTTGAACTAAAAACCCCAAATAGGTGGAATCCCCAAACAAAGAGAGAAAACTGAATTTTGCTGCATGCAAGAAACAACAATGAAGTTCTTCAGACTTTATATTGCAGATCAAGTATGCTCATAATCATTAATCAGAATTGATGTTATGACCTTTATAATTGTTGATACATTGCAAATCTAGTTTATAAGAATGCTACAAAAATAAAATTACTTTTAGGCAAATGTTAATTTTGGATTTGAGATGTTGAATATATATTTAAATGTAGCTTTTACTGACCAATATTTCTGAAGAGCCTCTTGGTAGACAATGTTCCTTGTTCTTCTGTCAGGAAAGTGGATATACAGCTAATTGGGGTTACCAACTCTGGAGCATCTGACTAACTAACTGTGGAAGATCACAGGTTCTGCCATATTCAGGCCAGCCACATTATCAGCAAAAGTAGTGGTTTATTTTTGCACACTTTGAGGCATTCCATCTTTAAATGGTGTAAATGTTGCCTTGCATATTTCTTAAAGGTATGCATTCATTGGTATATTTAGAGAACAAACAATCTTTTCAATTGTAAAAAAAGAGGTTTGACCACTAAAAACAGTTTGAGCCATGAAACATCAACATACGAAAAACTATTAGATCAACCCCAAAGCTAGTGCACTATTATAATAGGACAGCAGGTTGTGAAGAGTTGATAAGTGCTGCTGGCTAAGGCTAAGCGTAAATTTGGTAAGATTGTAATTCACGTCGGCAGTAATGACACCCGGTTGCGCCAATCGGAGGTCACTAAAATTGACATTAAATCGGTGTGTAACTTTGCAAAAACAATGTCGGACTCTGTAGTTTTCTCTGGGCCCCTCCCCAATCAGACCGGGAGTGACATGTTTAGCCGCATGTTCTCCTTGAATTGCTGGCTGTCTGAGTGGTGTCCAAAAAATGAGGTGGGCTTCATAGATAATTGGCAAAGCTTCTGGGGAAAACCTGGTCTTGTTAGGAGAGACGGCATCCATCCCACTTTGGATGGAGCAGCTCTCATTTCTAGAAATCTGGCCAATTTTCTTAAATCCTCCAAACCGTGACTATCCAGGGTTGGGACCAGGAAGCAGAGTTGTAGTCTTACACACCTCTCTGCAGCTTCTCTCCCCCTGCCATCCCCTCATTACCCCATCCCCGTAGAGACGGTGCCTGCTCCCAGACTACCAATAACCAGCAAAAATCTATTTAAGCATAAAAATTCAAAAAGAAAAAATAATATAGCACCTTCAACTGCACCACAGACTAAAACAGTTAAATGTGGTCTATTAAACATTAGGTCTCTCTCTTCTAAGTCCCTGTTGGTAAATGATATAATAATTGATCAACATATTGATTTATTCTGCCTTACAGAAACCTGGTTACAGCAGGATGAATATGTTAGTTTAAATGAGTCAACAACCCTGAGTCACACTAACTGTCAGAATGCTCATAGCACGGGCCGAGGCGGAGGATTAGCAGCAATCTTCCATTCCAGCTTATTAATTAATCAAAAACCCAGACAGAGCTTTAATTCATTTGAAAGCTTGACTCTTAGTCTTGTCCATCCAAATTGGAAGTCCCAAAAACCAGTTTTATTTGTTATTATCTATCGTCCACCTGGTCGTTACTGTGAGTTTCTCTGTGAATTTTCAGACCTTTTGTCTGACTTAGTGCTTAGCTCAGATAAGATAATTATAGTGGGTGATTTTAACATCCACACAGATGCTGAGAATGATAGCCTCAATACTGCATTTAATCTATTATTAGACTCTATTGGCTTTGCTCAAAAAGTAAATGAGTCCACCCACTACTTTAATCATATCTTAGATCTTGTTCTGACTTATGGTATGGAAATAGAAGACTTAACAGTATTCCCTGAAAACTCCCTTCTGTCTGATCATTTCTTAATAACATTTACATTTACTCTGATGGACTACCCAGCAGTGGGGAATAAGTTTCATTACACTAGAAGTCTTTCAGAAAGCGCTGTAACTAGGTTTAAGGATATGATTCCTTCTTTATGTTCTCTAATGCCATATACCAACACAGTGCAGAGTAGCTACCTAAACTCTGTAAGTGAGATAGAGTATCTCGTCAATAGTTTTACATCCTCATTGAAGACAACTTTGGATGCTGTAGCTCCTCTGAAAAAGAGAGCTTTAAATCAGAAGTGCCTGACTCCGTGGTATAACTCACAAACTCATAGCTTAAAGCAGATAACCCGTAAGTTGGAGAGGAAATGGCGTCTCACTAATTTAGAAGATCTTCACTTAGCCTGGAAAAAGAGTCTGTTGCTCTATAAAAAAAGCCCTCCGTAAAGCTAGGACATCTTTCTACTCATCACTAATTGAAGAAAATAAGAACAACCCCAGGTTTCTTTTCAGCACTGTAGCCAGGCTGACAAAGAGTCAGAGCTCTATTGAGCTGAGTATTCCATTAACTTTAACTAGTAATGACCTCATGACTTTCTTTGCTAACAAAATTTTAACTATTAGAGAAAAAATTACTCATAACCATCCCAAAGACGTATTGTTATCTTTGGCTGCTTTCAGTGATGCCGGTATTTGGTTACTCTTTCTCTCCGATTGTTCTGTCTGAGTTATTTTCATTAGTTACTTCATCCAAACCATCAACATGTTTATTAGACCCCATTCCTACCAGGCTGCTCAAGGAAGCCCTACCATTATTTAATGCTTCGATCTTAAATATGATCAATCTATCTTTGTTAGTTGGCTATGTACCACAGGCTTTTAAGGTGGCAGTAATTAAACCATTACTTAAAAAGCCATCACTTGACCCAGCTATCTTAGCTAATTATAGGCCAATCTCCAACCTTCCTTTTCTCTCAAAAATTCTTGAAAGGGTAGTTGTAAAACAGCTAACTGATCATCTGCAGAGGAATGGTCTATTTGAAGAGTTTCAGTCAGGTTTTAGAATTCATCATAGTACAGAAACAGCATTAGTGAAGGTTACAAATGATCTTCTTATGGCCTCGGACAGTGGACTCATCTCTGTGCTTGTTCTGTTAGACCTCAGTGCTGCTTTTGATACTGTTGACCATAAAATTTTATTACAGAGATTAGAGCATGCCATAGGTATTAAAGGCACTGCGCTGCGGTGGTTTGAATCATATTTGTCTAATAGATTACAATTTGTTCATGTAAATGGGGAATCTTCTTCACAGACTAAAGTTAATTATGGAGTTCCACAAGGTTCTGTGCTAGGACCAATTTTATTCACTTTATACATGCTTCCCTTAGGCAGTATTATTAGACGGTATTGCTTAAATTTTCATTGTTACGCAGATGATACCCAGCTTTATCTATCCATGAAGCCAGAGGACACACACCAATTAGCTAAACTGCAGGATTGTCTTACAGACATAAAGACATGGATGACCTCTAATTTCCTGCTTTTAAACTCAGATAAAACTGAAGTTATTGTACTTGGCCCCACAAATCTTAGAAACATGGTGTCTAACCAGATCCTTACTCTGGATGGCATTACCCTGACCTCTAGTAATACTGTGAGAAATCTTGGAGTCATTTTTGATCAGGATATGTCATTCAAAGCGCATATTAAACAAATATGTAGGACTGCTTTTTTGCATTTACGCAATATCTCTAAAATCAGAAAGGTCTTGTCTCAGAGTGATGCTGAAAAACTAATTCATGCATTTATTTCCTCTAGGCTGGACTATTGTAATTCATTATTATCAGGTTGTCCTAAAAGTTCCCTAAAAAGCCTTCAGTTAATTCAAAATGCAGCAGCTAGAGTACTGACGGGGACTAGAAGGAGAGAGCATATCTCACCCATATTGGCCTCTCTTCATTGGCTTCCTGTTAATTCTAGAATAGAATTTAAAATTCTTCTTCTTACTTATAAGGTTTTGAATAATCAGGTCCCATCTTATCTTAGGGACCTCGTAGTACCATATCACCCCAATAGAGCGCTTCGCTCTCAGACTGCAGGCTTACTTGTAGTTCCTAGGGTTTGTAAGAGTAGAATGGGAGGCAGAGCCTTCAGCTTTCAGGCTCCTCTCCTGTGGAACCAGCTCCCAATTCAGATCAGGGAGACAGACACCCTCTCTACTTTTAAGATTAGGCTTAAAACTTTCCTTTTTGCTAAAGCTTATAGTTAGGGCTGGATCAGGTGACCCTGAACCATCCCTTAGTTATGCTGCTATAGACGTAGACTGCTGGGGGGTTCCCATGATGCATTGTTTCTTTCTCTTTTTGCTCTGTATGCACCACTCTGCATTTAATCATTAGTGATCGATCTCTGCTCCCCTCCACAGCATGTCTTTTTCCTGGTTCTCTCCCTCAGCCCCAACCAGTCCCAGCAGAAGACTGCCCCTCCCTGAGCCTGGTTCTGCAGGAGGTTTCTTCCTGTTAAAAGGGAGTTTTTCCTTCCCACTGTAGCCAAGTGCTTGCTCACAGGGGGTCGTTTTGACCGTTGGGGTTTTACATAATTATTGTATGGCCTTGCCTTACAATATAAAGCGCCTTGGGGCAACTGTTTGTTGTGATTTGGCGCTATATAAAAAAATTGATTGAAAATTGATTGATTGATTGATAAGTAACAAAATTAAATTCATGATATTTACATCATAATGAGCAGCCTATATACAACGCGCCATTGGAGAACACAGGCTCTATGCCCGCTTACTGGCTGATTGAAAGGGTGCTGCCCCATCAGCAGTTAGAACTACATCACTTTTTCAAATGATCTGCAGAGTGCCATTGTGATACAGAAAACATGCGTTTGCCTGATACATTATGATCAACGCTAGGCAAGTGATACACATCATGTACACTCTACACCTTTATTTTTAGAAAATGTGCAAATGATTAGAAATACATGTACAAATTGCAAGAAAAGACAAAGCTTGATATTTTATCCAGTAAACTTTTAAAGTTTGATTTACAGCCTTCCAGTAAACTTTTAAAGTTTAATTTACAGCCTGTGGTTGAAATCTCTCTGCTAAGAGTGAAAACCTTCATTCCAAGAAGGAATAGGTTGTATTCTGATAAGAATTATATCATAGTGATTGTGTATAAGTTTTATCAAAATTCATGTGGATTGACAGAATACTCACATTTGTTTTTGCTATAAACAGGTCTGAAAACACTAAAGCTTGTAGAGTTGTTCAAATCTTTTCAAGGAGAGTCACACAGGTTTGTAGCACCCACGTGCAGCATGTGCAGAGAAAGGATGCATTCATATCAAGGGGGATATTTGAATCTGCTTGGTTATACAACCAAGCTGGCATGCACACCCACGCTATGTGGGCTAGCCAGCAGCCAGCAGCAGATAGCCCAGGAGTCTGGGCTCTGTTTATAGCAGTAGGCAGGCTACTGAGCTCCTGCATATATACATAGGGCCAGCGGCCAGCTATTAAAGCTGAGAGATTTGTGCTGGAGTACAACTGCCACTGATGTACATATGGTTCAACTGTATGTATCAGATTATTGTTAATATTGTTGTCTCCTGGGCTAACTCCCACCTCCGGGAGAGCTTCTCCCAGATGCCGGGGGAGGTTGGAGACATGGAGTCCGAGTGGACCATGTTCTCCACCTCCATTGTCGATGCGGCCACTCGTAGCTGTGGTCACAAGTCTCTGGTGCCTGTCGCGGTGGTGGACGCCGGACGTAAGGGATGCCGTCAAGCTGAAGGAGTCCTACTTGTCTTTGTTGGTAGGTGGGACCCCGGAGGCAGCTGACAGGTCTCGGCAGGCCAAGCATGCCGCAGCCCATGCGGTCACAGAGGCAAAAACCCAGGTCTGGGAGGAGTTCGGGGAGGCCATGGAGGAGGACTATCGGTCCGACGCCTCAAGAGGCAGAAGCAGCTCTCCACCAGCACTGTCTACGGTGCGGGTGGGGAGTTGTTGACCCTGACTGGGGATGTTGTCAGGCGGTGGAAGGAATACTTCAAGGATCTCCTCAATCCCTTCGTCACATCTTCTGAAGAGGAAGCAGAGACTGGGGACTCAGAGGCGGAGTCATCCATTACCCAGGCCGAAGTCACCGAGGTGGTTAGAAAGCTCCTCGGTGGCAAGACTCCTGGGGTGGATGAAATCCGTCCTGAGTACCTTAAGTCTCTGGATGTTGTGGGACTGTCTTGGTTGACACGCCTCTGCAACATTGCGTGGCGGTCGGGGACAATGCCTCTGTATTGGCAGACCGGGGTGGTGGTCCCTCTGTTTAAGAAGGGGGACTGGAGGGTGTGTTCCAACTATACTCCTCAGCCTCCCCGGTAAGGTCTATTCCAGAGTACTGGAGAGGAGAATTCGACCGATGGTCGAACCTCGGATTCAGGAGGAGCAGTGTGGTTTTCGTCCTGGTCGCGGCACACTGGACCAGCTCTACATGCTCCATTGGGTGCTCGAGGGTTCATGGGAGTTTGCCCAACCAGTCCACATGTGTTTTGTGGATCTGGAGAAGGCGCTCGACCGTGTCCCTCGGGGCACCCTGTGAGGGGTGTTCCGAGAGTACGGGGTCCGGGGTCCTTTGCTAAGGGCTATCCGGTCCCTGTACGACCGCAGCAGGAGCTTGGTTCGCATTGCCGGTACTAAGTCAAACCTGTTTCCAGTGCATGTTGGCCTCCGCCAGGGCTGCCCTTTGTCACTGGTTCTGTTCATTATTTTTATGGACAGAATTTCTAGGTGCAGCCAGGGTGTAGAGGGGGTCTGATTTTGGAACCACAGAATCTCATCTCTGCTGTTTGCGGACGATGTGGTTCTGCTGGCTTCGTCAAATCAGGACCTTCAGCGTGCACTGGGACGGTTTGCAGCCGAGTGTGAAGCGTCCGGGATGAAAATCAGCACCTCCTAATCCGAGGCATGGTTCTCGACTGGGAAAAGGTGCTTTGCCCTCTTCATGTCGGTGGAGTGTCCTTGCCTCAAGTGGAGGAGTTTAAGTATCTTGGGGTCTTGTTCACGAGCGAGGGACGGATGGAGCGTGAGATCGATAGACGGATCGGCGCAGCATCTGCAGTGATGCGGTCGCTGTATCGGACCGTCATGGTGAAGAGAGAGCTGAGTAGGGGGGCAAAGCTCTCAATTTACCGATCGATCTACGTTCCGATCCTCACCTATGG
Source organism: Thalassophryne amazonica (assembly GCF_902500255.1). Taxonomy (NCBI): domain Eukaryota; kingdom Metazoa; phylum Chordata; class Actinopteri; order Batrachoidiformes; family Batrachoididae; genus Thalassophryne; species Thalassophryne amazonica. The sequence continues at coordinate 34,088,713 of NC_047124.1, read as the reverse complement.
TCATGAGATTTGGCTCATGACCGAAAGAACGAGATCGTGAGTACAAGCGGCCGAGATGAGTTTCCTCCACAGGGTGGCTGGGCCCCTTAGAGATAGGGTGAGGAGCTCTGTCACTCGGGAGGAGCTCGGAGTCGAGCCGCTGCTCCTCCACATCGAAAGGAGTCAGTTGAGGTATCAACTGAGGAGTCAGTTTGGCATCTTTTCCGGATGCCCCCTGGACGCCTCGCTGGAGAGGTGCTCCGGGCACGTCCCACTGGGAGGAGGCCCCGGGGAAGACCCAGGACACGCTGGAGGGACTACATCTCTCAGCTGGCTTGGGAACGCCTTGGGGTTCCCCCGGAGGAGCTGGAGGAGGTGTGTGTGGATCAGGAGGTCTGAGCTTTGCTTGAGCTGCTGCCCCCGCGACCCGACTCCGGATAAAGCGGAAAAAAATGGATGGATGAATGGATGGATTGTTGTCTTAATATTAAATTTTTTGTTTGAAAATAGTACCAGGTTGTAGCCCATGTCATGGTGGTTCAGAATATGTAACTTTGGGAAGTTCACCTTTTGTAGTTTTAGAGCCTATTACGGACAGACAGAAAGACAAAAGTAGCCATTTATGTATATAGATGACATCAGTGACCACTTGCCAGTTTTCATTGTTTATAATAGAAACCCCTGGAGGAATCAGCCAGAGGAAAAACTAAAATACAGATGAAAGCAGACAGAGGAAAAGATGAATACACTGAAGTATGATTTACAGGTGCAAAGCTGGGAAGAGGTATACAGTGAAGGTGATGTTGATAGAGCATATGGAGGTTTTTAAAAAATATTTATATCACTATATGAAAAAAAGTCCAATAAAACAATACAGTAGAAAACAAAAATTCAAAGATCGAACATGGTTGACGAAAGGATTACAAAATGCATGTAAATGAAAAATACACAATATAAAGAATTCATAAAACTAGATACTAAGGAGGCAGAAAATAGATATAAGAAATATATAAAATAAATTAACTCATATTATAAGGGTATGTAGGAAGGAATACTATAGTAAGATATTATATAATAAAATATATTATATAATAACAAAAACAATATCAAAGGAATATGGGATATATTAAATAGCATTATTAAAATGGTACCACACAACAGAGCTATCTTCAATATTTCACTGATAACAATATTAGAAAGGAAATATGGATGAGGTTGTTAATGGCTTTAATATTTTTTTTTTTGTAAATGTTGGATCTAACTTGGCAGAAAAAAAAATCCTGATTCATTGTTATCTGAGGACTGGAATGATAATCTTATAGAGAGGAATCCCTGTTCAATGTTCCTCACAGCAGTGGAAGAAAAATATATTTGTTAACAATTGCAAATACAAAACATCTACTGATTTAAATGAAATTGACATGATAGTTGAAAAATAGGTCATTGAAGGGATTTCAGAACCTTTAACATATATTTGTAATTTGTCATTTCAAACCGGTAAATTTCCCAATGAAATGAAAATAGCCAAAGTTGTACCACTGTATAAGACTGGGGACAGACACCACTTCACAAATTATAGGCCTGCTTCTTTGCTTCCACAATTTCCAAAATATTAGTAAAATTATTCAACAATAGATTAGATCAATTAATAAACATGAATTACTTATTGACAGTCAATATGGATTTAGAGCAAATAGTTCAACATCACTGACATTAATAGAATCAGTTGAGATCACAAATGCCATAGATCATAAATTACATTCAGTTGGAATATTCATCAACCTTTAAAAAGCTTTTGACACAATCAGTCATGATATATTAATCAATAAACGTGAACGGTATGGGATCAGGGGATTAGTGTTGCACTGGGTGAGAAGATTTTTGAGTAACAAAAAACAATTTGTGAAGTTGGGGGAATATACGTCATCATGCTTGGACATTGCTTGTGGTGTCCCACAGGGGTCACTATTGGGTCCAAAACTCTTTTTACTTTATATAAATGATATTTTTAATGTGTCCAAGATATTAAAATTAGTATTATTTGCAGATGGCACAAGTATTTTTGTTCTGGGGAGGGATTTGCAGAAACTACTAAGGAACATCAGTACAGAAATGTGAAATCTGAAAATGTGGTTTGACAGAAACAAATTATCATTAAACTTAAGTAAAACAAAATATATGTTATTTGGCAATTGTAGTAAAGACATACAAGTACAGTTACAAGTACAGGGGGGTGGATATTGAAAGAGTATATGACACTAAGTTTCTTGGGGTGATAATTGATGATAAAAAAAAAACTGGAAGTCTCATATAAAAGATATACAGAGCAAACTGTCAAGAAGCATTTCAGTTCTGAACAAAGTTAAATACATTCTGGACCACAACTCACTCCACATTCTCTACTGCTCACTGATCTTAACCATATTTACACTATTGTGCAGAGGTCTGGGGCAATAATTATAAATGTACAACACAACCATTATTCATGCTGCAGAAAAGAGCTATAAGATTCATTCATAATACTGGTTATTGAGACCACACAAATTTACTATTCTTAAAATCAAAAATTTAAAAATTGACTGATCTGGTTCATTTTCAAATAGTACAAATTGTGTATAAAGCAATAAACAATTTACTTCCTGGAAATATTAAAAACATGTTCTTTTATAGAGTAGGAGATTATAATCTGAGGGGGCAGTTTAACTTAAAACATCAGTGGGCACGTACAACGTTAAAAGGTTTTTGTATTTCTGTTTGTGGAGTGAGGATGTGGAACAGATTGGTGGTGGGGCTCAAGCAATGTCCAAGAATGAACCAGTTTAAGCAGCGGTATAGGCACATGTTTTTTTAGATATAGGGAGGAGGAAGGGTGTTGACACTCGGAGGTCCAAGCTTTTCTCTTCTACCTGTAAAGCCCACGGAGAGTTAAATGACCCCAAGATCCCCTGTGGAGAGTTACTTCTGTTATGTAAACAAGGAAGTCTCAGAACCCCTCAGGAGAGGGGCTGACTTGACTAGCCACATTCTTCTGTTTGCATATTTGCTGTCTGTGTGCCTGCTTAGGTGGATAAATAACTTTACCCTGGGGGAGAGATGAAATTTTGTTTTCTGAATTGTACCAAAATGTACCAAAAAACACATCAGAAAACGAAAATATATACAATAGTTACAGGTTACAGTCACTCACAATGACTAACAGCCCCCACACTGCCATGGAAGGTCTTTTCTGCATTTGCCACAAGTATACCTGTCGCAGACAGCAAATATGCAAACACAAGAATGTGGCTAGTCAAGTCAGCCCCTCCCCTGAGGGGTTCTGAGACTTCCTTGTTTACATAACAGAAGTAACTCTCCACAGGGGATCTTGGGGTCATTTGACTCTCCGTGGGCTTTAGAAGTAGACTGTCATTTGACCAGTCCTAGGCCTTGTGAGTGAGGGTTAGGGTGTTTTGTTGATCATTGTTTAGTTGTATGCACTTTGTTTTTCTATCTTGTAAATATGTAGTATAAAATCACACACATTGCATATTTATGTATGTATATATGTGTAGGTGTATGTAGGTATGTGTATATGTATATCTATGTATGTAGATGGTGTTCACTAGATATGTTTATGATGATGGGATTTGAGTTTGTGTTGTGTTAAGTGTGTTTGTAGCATGCCCCAAGCAGAGGGTCACCCCTTAGAGTCTGGTCTGCTTGAGGTTTCCTCCTCAATACATCAGAGGGAGTTTTTCCTTACCAGTGTCACCTGTGTGCTTGCTCTGGGGGTTAGTAATGAGTATATATGTATGTATGTATGTATATAAGGGGTGGACATTTATAAGCTTTGCTTCTGCTCACCCCCTTTTGGTCACACATGTCACTGGGGAATTGTCTTGTGTATCAGTTTTTTTTTGTTTTTTTGGGGGGGTTTTTGGTTATTGTTGACTCTGTGTGCCAAATAAATTAATTCATTCATAGAAATCTTCTCTATACCACTTCATGATGAAGCTGTATAACTGGTGATGCAACACTCAAAAGTTGCACTATGCACAATCTCTTCAATCACAGCCACAGAGGTCTATACCTTCTTCAGGGTTGTCCTGGTGTCTTAGTGGCTTTCCTCATACTTCACCTTCTTGTACAGTCACACAGTTTTTGAGAACTATCTACTCCACACAGATTTACCATAGAGTGCTATACTGTTTGTATTTCTTCTTAATTCATGTAAATAAAGTCCAAGACATAGTCAGTGTCTTGAGAGTGTTCACGTATCCATCCCCTGACTTGGCCGAAGAAAACTGTATATAAAAGTGATGGTTTACATGTGCTATACTAAAGGGGGCACTTACTTATTCACACCATCATTTTGGCTTTTAGATTTTTAATTAATTTATATCAGAATGTAGAGATTTACTTTCACTGTGAGTTTAAAGAGAATGATTTTGGAAATTATAATATACAAGGCCTGAATTTTAGTTTTTTTGATGTCCCAATAAACATGTAACATGTAAAGGGTCAAGGGGCAAACACTTATTTCACGGCACTGTATATATATATAGTATAGTAGTTTTTTTTTTTACCAAATAAGCTGCAGCATTTTTGTTAATTCTGAGACCATAAAAACGCAACTTTAAATAACTTTTTTCATTTTTTTTTTAACTGTTTAGTGTTTCTTCTATTTTAAGATATATTTTTTATTTGTCCCACAATCAGGAATATTTTCTGTGCAGATGCACTTCAAAAACTTCAAGTGATGAGCTAAACACCAAAACCTGAAGTCCAGTCAGAAGAAAACACCTCTGCTCTTCAAAATAAAAAAAGTATCTTTAAAAACCCCAGAGGTTGAAGCTGCAGAGGAGACTTTGTTTAAATGTCCCAAGAGTCCAGCAAACCAACACCTGCTGTTTCATTTTATATTTTAACATTAAATGAATGAATCATTAAACATGTCCGTGAAGTCCAAAGTTAAGTCAAAAGACATTTGCACAGATAGAAGAAGCCCCGCCCTGATTGTGCATAATTTTAAAACATTCACAATCTCCACAATAGTAAAATTCGTTTTTCAGAAATTTCTCTGTCCTGATTGCAACATTCAAAGCAAACACATAATCAACGAGGACGTAATTAAATGTTGAAATGACTAAATAAAAAATGATTTCATCATGAGGTTTATGTCGCCTTAACAATCACACTGCAGTCATTGTTAAATTATCTCCTGTTGCATTAATAATAAACATTTGTATTTATTTACAGTGTCTGTTTTTTTTTTCTGGTTGAAATGAGATATGAATAATCTACCAGACTCAAAAAATGTACACATTTCTATGCTATTTTATTTGTCTAAAAATAAACGTCCAAGGTTCCTTATGTTAAACAAGAAATCACAGGTAAGTTATGGTTTTAATTTACAGATGAAGAAAAGTTTTGAAATAATCTTTTTTTTTTTGTTACTATTTTAAATACAGGTGTTCTAAATTTTTTGTTTACAATAATCAGAAATGAATTTTGAAGTAAAACAAAAAGCAAAGATTTTTTTCAGAAAACTGCTCTGTATAAACGTCCTGTGACACATTTCTGCCACTGATCTTGAGTTCTACAGATCAGTGGTTTCTGCACTGCAGTCTTCCGTGTTTTGGCCTGACGCCTCGTGTCTGTGTTACATTATTAATGAAAGAAAATTCTGATTTATGCTAAAATTCAGAGGATGAATAATTTTGAAAACAGATTTTAGTGTCAGTAAGATCTCACTTCTGTCCAGCAGACGCTCGTTGTCCTTTGAATTGAATGAGATGTCTCTTTGACCAGTCACGCTTCAGAGACACCAAGCTGGGTTCAGGTTGAGGTCCAGCAGAGGGCGCTGTGTCCTGCTGTGGGCTGGAACACACACAAAGCTCTGAGCAGTTGATAGATAGACAGATAGATACTTTATTGATCCTTCACAGGAAAATATTCTGTGGCAGCAGCTCACACAGACATAAATTTCATACATCTATCATCAACATATAATACAAGATAAAATAAAATGAAAGTGCAAAACCACAACATCATTTTAATAGTCAATGTGCATTAAACAGCCTAACAGCAGCAGGACAGTCTATCTAAAATACTATGACTTGCTCCTCAGTACCAACAGCCTGTGACTGAAGGTGCTCCAGGTGGTCACCTCCAGGGCATGGAGGGGGTGAGAGATCTTAGCCTTAATGGTCTTGAGCTTTGAGAGCATCCTCTCCTCAGACACCTGTTGGACTGGTGAAAGTTCTGAGTCATCTACACAGCCTGTTTTTTTTTAATAAGCTTATTCAGTCTGTTTCTGTCTGCTACGAATGCCCTCTCCCCTGCAGGCTACCACTAAAAATATAGCGCTGGGCACAACTGTGTGGTAAACAGTCCAAAGCAAGGGTGGGTAGATATTAAATGACCGTGCGCCTCCTTACAAAATACAATTGGCTTTGCCCCTTGCGATACACAGACTCTGCCTGACTTTTCCAGTCCAGCTTGTGATCCAGCTGCACACCCAGGTATTTGTGGTTACAAACCACCTCCACCTTGGTGCCCTCAATGGTAATAGGTGTTGCATGGACCACTCTACCTCGGCTACAATCTACAGTCATCTTTTTAGTTTTTTTCCGGTGTTGAAGATAAGTTTATTGTGCTCACTCCAGGTCACAAACTCTCTGATGGATTTTCTGTAAACCTCCTCATCTTGTCCCTGAATCAGGCTGGTAACTGCTGTACCATCAGAGGATTTTTGGAGAAAGAAGTTGCTGGTGATATGCTTGAAACCTGCAGTGTAAATGCTATAGAGGAATGGTGCCAATACCGTTCCCTGTGGTGCCCCCGTGCTACTCAGGGTGGTATCCAAGACACAACTTGCCGTCTGTGGGAGAGATATTCCACACACCACTGGACCACTGATGGATCCACCTCCCTTCTCCTCATCTTCTCACCCAGCAGCACAGGATGGATAATACTGAATGCACTTGTGAAGTCAAAAAACAATAACCTCACAAAACATTAGCCGTACCCAGATGTGTAGCATATAGATGAGTGCATCATCTACATTAATATTCGGTTGGTAGGCAAACTGTAGAACATCCATGTGAGGTGCTACAGTGGTCCTGATGAGGGGGAGGATCAGCTCTCTAACACCTTCATTACATGTGAAATAAGGACTACAGGCCTATAGTCCTTATTTTGAGCCTTAGAACTTTTCAGCCTACCCTCATACTTTTCTGTATTATTGATGGGATCACAGCAGTGTGAACTACCTTGACCAAGGGCACTAACACAACCACACCATGACAGACCCTGGCTTTTGGACTTGTTGCTGATAACAGACTGGATGATCCTGCTTTGGATTACAGCACAAGATGCTCATTTGTTCCAAAATGATCAAGAATACTAATTCATCTGACCACAATACACACAACCACTGTATGATAGTCCAACACAGATGCCTCAGAGCCAGAGAAGATGAACCAATTTATGAACAGAGTTAAAAGGTTTATTTTCTGTACACAGAAACATTTTAAATGTTATTTCTGAATGTAACTTTATTTAGTGCATCACAAAGTATTCCCAAAGTAATAATTTCCCATGTGGTTATATCAGCTATAGATGAATGGTGCTTCTTGATGCAGTGCCATCTGAGGGTCCAGAGATAAAATATTCACACTGAAATTTCTCCAGGTTCATTGAATTGTTTGACACTGTGCACTCTTGTAGAGAGTAATATGCAAATCCAGTCCAGGCTTTCTTTGAGGAACAGTTTTTAAACGAATGGTTTTTAACCAATTTTCTCTGGCATTAGACAAACTGAAGATCCTTTGCTCTCAAATACTCATATTTTTGTCACTGCTACTTTTGCACCAAATCATGATTACAATCACCAGTTGGCATGTGACCTCTCCTCTACCTCATAGCACATTTCACCTTCAATTCAAATGCAATTAAACTCAAACACTCACATGAAGAAACATTTTTCAGACTGTAATGTTGTGTGCACACCACCCAGTTTGACAGTGAAGCTGAAAATGAATTTATTAATTGTGTTTTGATCATGTCCTGGAATTTAAAGGCTGGTTTTCTCATGAGTGTGTCTGATTGTTGGCCTTTGTCTTTACTAGTTTGACGGGTTTGTCAGGGATGTCAGCCTTGTTATTAAATCTTTCTCTCTGTGTCTTGCTTTGGTTACCGGGTTTAAGGTGGAGATTTACCTGAGGAGGTTAATTCGGTTTTTTTTATTATTATTATTATTTCTCTTTGGACTGTTGTCTGTGTTTTTGTTTCTTCTGTTGGCTGATGGTAATCAGGTAAATGTCTTTATCAGGGTTTGATATTTTGTCTGGGGTTTTTTTTTGTATGTTTTTTATGTTTTCTGTTTTGCTGTTTCACTGTTTTTCTTTGTGTTCATTCTCTTGCTGGGTTTGTCTATCTGTCTTGTTTGTCTCTGAGTTCTTGGTGGTGCGTGTCTCTCTTTCTTTCTCTGGCCACGCCCCGGTTCTGGTGCTTTCCATGCACACCTGTTCCTGATTTGCTGCTCATCACGTGGGTTATATAAGGTTCACTCGGTGCTGTAGGTCCCCACCAGATTGATGTGCCTTGTGCCTTCTCTCCGTCGCTGTTTCTCGTGTTCCATAGTCCTGTCTGCCTCATTCTATTCCTGACCTTCTGCCTGTTTGAACAACCATAGCTTTAGTTTGATGATTTTTGTACTGTTGTGTTTTTTGGACTGCCTACTCATGTACCGACCTCTGCTATCATCCTCACTAAAGCCTTTTACCAACCAGAGCTGTTTGTGTGAGCCTTGCATTTGTGTCCAAAAGTTTTTGACCAACCCGTCTGTCAGTCTTTTACTTTCAGATGATGTCATAAAGTGTTTGTTTGTACTTTGTTTCCTTGGTCTGATCATGGTGGTATTCTGAATTGTTCCTGTGGATAAGAGTGTGACAGTGGAAGAGGTTCAACCAGCAGGTCACACGTTGTTATTCACTGGATGAATCAGGCAGTGATAGTGTTTGTTCAGGAAATTAGACATGGACCAAATATTTTCACATAGGATTCATCACTCTCCAGGCAGAGCACTCATCTGGTGTCCCTCTGTTTGTTCCACTGAGCTGTTGGAGAATGAACTGTGGTAGTTTGCAAGCAGGTTTCAAACTCACAAATGACTCATCTTCAACCGTTTCTCTGGGATCATGTCACGGGAGCAACAGCTCCAGGAGAGGACCCCGGACTTCCCTTTAACAGACCACATTGACCACCTCTGACTGGAGGATCCCGGGGCATTCCCAGGCCAGTGTGTGACCTCTCCTGCACCTCATAGCACATTTCATCTTCAAATGCAGAGAAAAGCGCAAACCTCACCTCAGATTATGGAACAAGGAGACACGTTCAGATATATGTAAATATATACACAGTGGTGCTGACCTCAGAAATGCTGAGACAGACAGTCAGAGATTCAGGTTTGTGATGTGATACAGAGGAATGCTGGGAAATCCTGTGTGACAGCATGTTGTTGTGTTTGTGTAAAGGTGTGGACTCTGCTATGGATCAGTGTGAGGACACAGAGGGACCCCCGAAACCCGGTCGGTGTGGGGACCATGAGATCCAGATCAAAGATCAGAGGTGAGACAAGGACTTGAAACCATGACTGTTGACCAGGACAGAGGTCAGCGCTCACATCACCTGACCGTCATTATTCACAGGAAAGGCCAAAATAACAAACAAAACATTCTCTCAGCTCCTGTTCTTACCTATTTCAAATAAAAAAAGAAAGACTTGAGTAAAAAAAAAAAAAAAAAAAAAAAAAAGAAAGAAAATACAATAAATTAAGACAACATGACACAACAAACTACCGGCAAGGCAGAAACTCAACACATGGCTAAAATAGATATAAATGATGTAAGATATAAATGAAACAAAACCAGGAACTACAAGATCACCATCTGAAAATCACAGACAAAACCACAAGGAAACTAATGACAAACAGAAAACAAAACCAACTAGAAGCACTCAGAGTGCAAACCTCAACCAAGGCCATGGGGTCACTGACACCATAACATCTACACACCGTGGAATCATTGAACCTAAAAAAAAGTTAAACAATGATGTTTGCTCAGTAGTAAAAAAAAGTTTCATCTGCTGTGACTGGATAGCATGTATCCTTAGCGCTTGGCATCACATTTTATTGGAACTTGCACCTTTCCCAGAAGCTACTGTCACCTGAGCACTGATATTGATATTGCATGTGATTATAGATAAAAACAAGAGACAAAATTCATTTTATTATTCAACTAAACTGCAAATATGAATTTTTTTTAACATTTATGAAACACTTCTCTAATAACAGTAAATTCTGAAATAGAACTATTTTTTAAGTGTTGCATGTGCTACATGATACATACACTTTTCTTTCCTTTATATTTGACATCCTTGACCATGAAAACATACCACTAGAACTTGGAATCACTTTTATGTCTTTATTAGTTCAAAAGTTATTGTATAAAAACGATTTTTCAGTAATGGCAGTTTTCTTCTGGATCTAGCTCCATAACATTTGAAGCTCCATCAAATCTGATGACACCTTACTGAATCAGTACAGATTCAGCTACAATTTGGTGTTAGTTGTGCATCTCTAGCTTCATTTGTCACCTCACACTGACACATTTTCTATTTTCCATATATTTTTGCATATTCTGGATCACCAGATCTGGGATCCAGATCCGATCATCACCAAACTTTGTTGTTTGATAGAACATTTGACTATGTTACACCCTAATTTTTTTCAAGCCTTTCTGCCTTGTTATTGTGGAGTTAGAAACTAGAATGTCAAAATTCCCCCTATCCCGCAATGGTGAAGAACCCTTTAAAAAATTTGTGGATCCGGATCACCACTAAAATTTAATCACTTGTTCCTCTTGTCATTTCCAACCACTCCACAGTATATCATCAAAATCCATTCAAAACATTTTCAGTTATCCTGCTGAAAAACAGACAAACAAACTCGACCGAAAACATAACCTCCTTGGCGGAGGTAGTAATAAATGGTGTGACTTTGGGTTTTACTCTTCAAGAGTCACGTTTAACAGGTGAAACTTATACTCCAGTCTTTATTTTCTACACAGATCACTGATTTGATTTCACCGGTTATTTATAATTAATTTACTAGCAAGTGCAAAATGAGTACACTATTTTTCAGAGAAATGTTGAACCAAATCAGTCACAGGACCTCCCAAAGTAGTAAGAAAAGCATGACGTAGTTATGGTAGTACCTAGTAAGTACGTAGTAATAAAATACAGTAATTTGAGAAGAATACTTTTAACTAAAGTCCTTTTTAACACTCAAACTTTTACTTCAATCAACTTCAACCAACTTTTTTCTTATATAGCGCCAAATCACAACAAACAGTTGCCCCAAGGCGCTTTATATTGTAAGGCGAGGCCATACAATAATTATACTTGTAAATGAGTATTATTTCAGCAATGTAACAGTACTTGTACTTAAGTTTCCAGTACTCTTTCTACCTCTGCTCAGAGCTTTGTGTGTGTTCCAGACCACAGCAGGACACAGCGCCCTCTGCTGGACCTGAACCTGAACCCAGCTTGGTGTCTCTGAAGAGTGACGCTTCTATAGGACTTCCAATGAATTTCAAAGGACAACGAGCATCTGCTGAACAGAAGTGAGCTCTTACTGACACTAAAATCTGACTGTGTTCATGTTTTCAACATTATTCATCCTCTGAATTTTAACATAAATAGTTTTCTTCAATTAATTATGTTACACACACACACACACACACACAGGTCCATGAAGTTGACTGTACAATAAACAAACACAGGAATCTGTGCACACGGTTCACAAAAGTGTGTTAAATTTACTTCCACCTGAGCCTCGGGGGCCTCCGTACAAATCTGAGACTAAAAGTCCTTTGACCAGACACAAAGGAGAGATGGTTTCTACTGGAGGTTTAAAGGGTGGTTCAGAATGATCTGATCCTGACCAGCACATCACAGATATAGTTGGAGAGTCGGCGCTCTGTGCACAAATTTTGCATCACCTCTCTTCGCTTCATAGTCGAGTAGAGCAGAGAAGGATTTTCTTTCAGCAAAACATCAAATCTAGGCTTGTATCTCAGATGTACCTTCTTGAAATTTGTAACTAACCTTTCCAGTCTTCTTTTAAGAAAATCCTCCTCTATTCCTTTTTTCATCTTGAAGCTGTATAACTGGTGATACAAAATGCAAAGCTTACACTGTGCACAGTTTCTCTAATCACAGCCACTTAAGCTGAAAGCTTCTTCTGGGTTGTCTGGGTGTCTTGGTGGCTTTCCTCACTCTTCTCCTTCTTGCACAGTCACTCAGTTTTGAGAACTGTCTACTCCATGTAGCTAAATGAGCTCTGTAATATCTGATTTTTTGGGAAACAATTATACCTTTTGCTTCTCAGACTAATATGATGACAATTTTATGAATGGGTCAGGGGTCTGTAACCTTTACTGTCAAAAGAGCCATTTTTGTCCTGTCTTCCACAAATAAAATTTTTCTTGAGCCACAAAACATATTTGACCTCTAAAATGAATGAATAAAGAAAACACAGCTTACAACCCCAATTCCAATGAAGTTAGGACATTCTGTAAAATGTGTCAGGACTGTTGAAGAAACAGGTGGAGACCAAAGCAGACCCACAGGCACGGTTGGCTTAGATTGATAAAAAGCTTTCTCTGAAGACCAGGCATAGGGTGCGGTACACAGGTCATCAAACTTACTGGCAGAGGTATCACACATGGTGCAGGCTGGGTCAGGGTCCAGAAACGAGAAAAGTTCATACAAACGGCATCGAGGAGTAACACAGGCAAAACACAGACAGAGTCAAAAAGCAGGCTGAGTACAGGGCAACAACGAGGCAGAAGTCAGAGTTCACAAGCAAAGTCAAAAACACTGAAGAGCAAACAGGACGAGAACAAAAGGTGAGAAAGTCAACTATCTGGCAGTGAGCTGTGGAACTGGAGGGTTTTAATGAGGAGCAAACTAATCAGGTTCATGTGAAGCAGGTGTGTTGAAGGTTCTGGAAAGAGGTGTGATTAAGTAAACAAAGACGAGGGAAGAAAGGCAAGAGAGTGCAGGAGGGCAAAACAAAACAGTGCAAAGCAAGAGAAGTGAGTGACATAAAAACTCAAAAAATGAATGTGAGCAAAACAAAAGGGGCAAACCAAAGAGCTACCATGACAAGTCAAAAAGGGGAAAACAAGAAAAGTAATGATTAAAACTAAAACTAGAATGGAACTGTTACAGATTGGTACAGAAAAGTAAATATAATAAAAATGGCAAAAACAAACTATTGGTTGAACAGAAAACAAAACCGGTGACTACTGAATAATTCAATAAACGACAAATGGAACATAATCTGATAAGCAACACCAAAAATAAATAATACCAAAAACCTGTGACTAAGCATTACACAATAAATATGAAAAACAAAACTAAACTAAGACTAAAGATACATAAAGGACCATGATTGAACAAATACAAAAAACAACTATAGAACAAATAAATGCAAAACAAAATGATAAGATAAAGAATGGAACCAGTGACTAAATAGTAAGCAAAGCAAAAAACAGAACCAAACTGAGATTTACAAGAGAAAGTATAACCATATGAAAACTAAAACCAGAAAACCATATAGGACCTAAACCCCGAGCCAGGGCCAAGCAGGACAAAATGTAAATAAAAACCTCAGTTGTCTTCAGTTCCCAAATGCTTATTGAGTGTTGTTAGAAGGAAAGGTGATGTAACACAGTGGTAAACATACCACTGTCCCAGCTTTTTTGAAACATGTTGCAGGCATCCATTTAAAAATGAGTAAATAGTTGCATAAAAACCATAAAGTTTATCAGTTTGAACATTAAATATCTTGTCTTTGTGGTGTATTCAACTGAATATAGGTTGAAGAGGATTTGCAAATCATTGTATTCTGCTTTTATTTACATTTTACACAATGTTCCAACTTCATTGGAATTGGGGTTGTATAATATTTTTTCTATATATGGTGAAATGACATGTTTTTAATTGTTCTTTTTGTTTTGTTTTTATAACTCCAAATCAGAAAATTTGGATGATATGAAATATGTGGTGGGGTGGGTGGAGACCCCATAATGGTCCTGACATTTAATTTGACTTCTGTTTACTGCAGACATGGTGCAGTAAATGAAACCAATACATTTCCTGTTTTGTGTGATCAGCTTTATTTTATTTGTTAATATATATGTCAAAGTAGAGACTCTGATCGGAGACTCTATGTTGTGTGGGCCGCCAGAAGAGGAGGTACTGCTGGCCCACCACCAGAGGGCGCCCTGCCTGAAGTGCGGGCTTCAGGCACGAGAGGGCGCAGTCGCCTCACAGGAGCAGCCAGGGTGACAGCTGTCACGCATCACCTGCAACAGCTGTTACCCATCATCTGATCAGCAGGGGAATATCAGCAGGACGACGCCTCCACCTCTTTGCCGAGATATCGTTCTACCTGGAAGGTAACGTGCTCAGCTGACTGGTTAACAGTGATCTTTTGTGACTTTTGTGAGTTGTTTAGCTGACTCCTTTTCCAACGAGTGGTGGAGGTAGTTTTCCTGCCGTGCGGATTCCTGGGTGCAGACGCACCCACATTTAATTGTTCTTTTGTTCCTCGCCAGCAGTACCAGGTCCGACACGCGAAGGCAGTGGCCACCTGGGAGTTCGGGACTTGGCGGCTCCAGTATTCCCGGGGTCTGGTGGCGGAGGAAATCGTGTGGTTCCGGTTCTGCTTTGGACAGACGTCTCCTATCTTCGAGCCTGCCCACACGACACCTTTTGTGATTTGGCTTTTGTCTATTGTTGTAATCTGATTGTATTTGTTGTGCCCATTCACAACAGTAAAGTGTTGTTATTTGACCTCATCCATTGTCCGTTCATTTGCGCCCCCTGTTGTGGGTCCGTGTACCTACACTTTCCCAACAGGATATCTCGGCCAACGTCATGGACCCCGAGGGGCGTCAACCGGCTGTTGAACGGCCAATGGAAGAGCAGGGCGCACAGGCGTCTGCAGGAGGAATGATCGGTGAGTTGCAGCGAATCCTCACCGTTTTTACGGCTCGGCTGGATCTGATGACCGAGCAGAACGTCCTCCTTAACCGCAGGGTGGAGGCTCTCGCCGCGCAGGTGGAAGCGCGTCCTCAGGGCGCTGCTGCGGCTCCCCCTCCTGTCGATCCTGTGCGCAACAGTGACGTTCCACAGGTCGTTCAACGACCCCTCCCACCTTCCCCTGAAGCATACATAAGCCCTCCAGAGCCGTACGGGGGTAGTGTGGAGACATGCGCGGACTTTCTTATGCAGTGTTCGCTCGTCTTCGCACAACGTCCCGTCATGTACGCGACTGACGCTAGTAAGATAGCTTATGTGATTAATCTGCTTCGCGGCAAGGCACGCGCTTGGGCTACAGCGCTCTGGGAGCAAAATTCGCGGCTCCTTCTGATATATGATGGGTTTGTGAGGGAGTTCAGAACTGTGTTCGATCACCTAAATAGAGGAGAGACCGCTTCAACCGTGCTGCTGTCAATGAGACAGGGGCGCCGGAGCGCAGCTGCTTATGCAGTCGACTTCCGCATCGCGGCTGCGAGGTCCGGCTGGAATAGCACTGCCCTCCGCGCCGCCTTTGTAAACGGACTGTCGTTAGTTCTGAAGGAGCACCTGGTGGCCAAGGACGAACCGCGGGATTAGACGGGCTTATTGATCTCGTTATATGATTAGACAATCGGTTAGAAGAACGCCGTCAGGAACGAGACGAAGGGCGTGGCCGGGCACGCGCCGCCCCTCTCCCTTCCGGTTCCGACCGAGTTCCGCCCTCCCCACGCTCCACGGCCTCTACGCTCCGTGTGGTGACAGCTCCCCCTGCTGACGAAGCTATGGACACGAGCAGGGCCACATTTAGGGCACCAGATAGACAGAGGAGGCTGGTCCGCAGAGCGTGCTTTGTTTGTGGCTCAATAGAGCATCAAGTGAGGGACTGCCCCGAGCGGTTAAAACACCAACGCCCGCCCCTAGACACTGGGTTAGGGGTGGGCCAAAACATTCACGTGGGACATACCCATATTGCCACACGACTCCCAGTGACAATCCTTTATGAGGCTTTAACCCTGAAGGCCCCAGCACTGGTGGACACGGGCTCTGAAGGGAATCTGTTAGACAGCAGATGGGCCGGGGAGGTAGGGCTCCCTCTAGTGGCGCTTACCTCGCCTGTGCAGGTGCGGGCACGAGATGGCTCCCTACTCCCTCTAATCACACATAAGACACCACCAGTAACTCTGGTGGTGTCAGGAAATCACCGGGAGGAGATCGAGTTTTTTGTGGCTCCTGCTACCTCCCGCGTGATTCTAGGGTTCCCCTGGATGTTAAACACAATCCCCGGATCGATTGGCCGTCCGGGGTAGTGGTTCAGTGGAGCGAGACCTGCCATCGGGTATGTTTAGGTTCCTCGGTTCCTCCCGGTTCCCAGGCTAAGGAGGAGGTCAGAGTCCCGCCCAATCTAGGGACGGTGCCGGTGGAGTACCACGACCTTGTAGATGTGTTCAGTAAGGATCTGGCGCTCACCCTTCCCCCGCACCGTCCGTACGATTGTGCCATTGATTTGGTTCCAGGCGTTGAGTTCCCGTCCAGCAGGCTGTACAACCTCTCACGACCTGAGCGCGAATCAATGGAGACCTACATCCGGGACTCTTTAGCCGCCGGGTTGATCCGGAATTCCACCTCCCTGATGGGTGCAGGTTTCTTTTTCGTGGGTAAAAAAGACGGCGGACTTCGTCCATGCATTGATTATAGGGGACTGAACGAAATCACGGTTCGTAATCGATACCCGTTGCCCCTGTTGGATTCAGTGTTCACGCCCCTGCATGGAGCCCAAATATTCACTAAGCTAGATCTTAGAAATGCGTATCACCTGGTTCGGATCCGGAAGGGAGACGAGTGGAAGACGGCATTTAACACCCCCTTAGGTCACTTTGAGTACCTGGTCATGCCGTTCGGCCTCACAAATGCCCCCGCGACGTTCCAAGCATTAGTTAATGATGTCTTGCGGGATTTCCTGCACCGATTCGTCTTCGTATATCTAGACGATATACTCATCTTTTCTCCGGATCCTGAGACTCATGTCCGGCATGTACGTCAGGTCCTGCAGCGGTTGTTGGAGAACCGGCTGTTTGTGAAGGGCGAGAAGTGTGAGTTTCACCGCACATCTTTGTCCTTCCTGGGGTTTATCATCTCCCCCAACTCCGTCGCTCCTGATCCGGCCAAGGTTGCGGCGGTGAGAGACTGGCCCCAACCCACTAGCCGTAGGAAGCTGCAACAGTTCCTCGGCTTTGCAAATTTCTATAGGAGGTTCATTAAGGGCTACAGTCAGGTAGTTAGCCCCCTGACAGCCCTGACCTCACCAAAAGTCCCCTTCACCTGGTCGGATCGTTGCGATGCCGCGTTCAAGGAGTTGAAACGGCGCTTCTCGTCTGCACCCGTTCTGGTGCAGCCCGATCCTAGTCGCCAGTTAGTGGTTGAAGTGGACGCCTTGGACTCAGGGATAGGAGCTGTGCTTTCCCAGAGCGGGAAGACCGATAAGGTCCTTCACCCGTGTGCCTATTTTTCCCGCAGGTTGACCCCGGCCGAACGGAACTATGACGTCGGAAATCGAGAACTCCTTGCGGTGAAAGAGGCTCTTGAAGAGTGGAGACATCTGTTGGAGGGAACGTCCGTGCCATTCACGGTTTTCACTGACCACCGGAACCTGGAGTATATCAGGACCGCCAAGCGGCTGAACCCCAGGCAAGCCCGCTGGTCACTGTTCTTCGGCCGTTTTGACGTCCGGATCACATACCGTCCCGGGACCAAGAACCAGAGATCGGATGCCTTGTCCCGGGTACATGAAGATGAAGTCAAAGCGGAGTTGTCGGATCCACCGGAACCCATCATCCCGGAGTCCACTATCGTGGCCACCCTCACCTGGGACATAGAGAGAACTATCCGGGAGGCCCTGGCACGAAGCCCGGACCCCGGAACTGGGCCGAAGAACAAACTATACGTCCCACCAGAAGCTAGGGCTGCAGTCCTGGAGTTCTGTCACGGCTCCAAGCTCTCCTGTCATCCAGGGGTGCAAAGAACCGTGGCAGTTGTCCGGCAGCGCTTCTGGTCCGGGATTATATCCAGGCCTGCACCACCTGCGCCAGGGGCAAGGCTGACCATCGCAGGGCACCAGGCCTACTCCAGCCGCTGCCTGTGCCTCATCGCCCCTGGTCTCACATCGGCCTGGATTTTGTCACGGGCCTCCCGCCGTCCCAGGGCAACACCACCATCCTCACGATAGTGGACCGGTTCTCCAAGGCGGCCCACTTCGTGGCCCTCCCGAAGCTCCCAACAGCCCAGGAGACAGCGGACCTCCTGGTCCACCACGTCGTCCGGCTGCATGGGATTCCAACAGACATCGTCTCCGATCGCGGTCCCCAGTTCTCCTCGCAAGTCTGGAGGAGTTTCTGCCGGGAACTGGGGGCCACGGTGAGTCTCTCGTCCGGGTACCACCCTCAGACCAACGGGCAAGCAGAACGGGTAAACCAGGAGGTGGAACAGGCTTTGCGCTGCGTGACTGCCGCGCACCCGGCGGCCTGGAGTACCCATTTGGCCTGGATCGAGTATGCTCATAACAGCCAGGTGTCTTCAGCCACCGGCCTCTCCCCTTTTGAGGTATGTCTGGGGTATCAGCCCCCGTTGTTTCCGGTGGTTGAGGGAGAGGTCGGTGTGCCCTCGGTCCAGGCCCAACTACGGAAGTGCCGTCGGGTGCGGCGTGCCGCCCGTTCTGCTTTGCTAAAGGCCCGGACGAGGGCAAAAGCCCATGCAGACCGTCGGCGGGCCCCGGCCCCTGCGTATCGGCCAGGGCAGGAGGTGTGGTTATCCACAAAGGACATTCCCCTCAAGGTGGACTCCCCCAAGCTACAGGACCGTTACATCGGCCCATTTAAGATCCTTAAGGTCATCAGTCCAGCCGCGGTGAGGCTTCAGCTTCCGGCCTCACTGCGGATCCATCCTGTGTTTCACGTGTCCCGGATAAAACCACATCACACCTCACCCCTCTGTACTCCGGGTCCGGCACCGCCTCCTGCCCGGATCATCGATGGCGAGCCGGCTTGGACTGTACGCCGGCTTTTGGATGTCCGTAGGATGGGCCGGGGCTTCCAGTATTTGGTGGACTGGGAGGGGTACGGCCCCGAAGAACGCTCCTGGGTGAAGAGGAGCTTCATCCTGGACCCGGCCCTCCTGGCCGATTTCTACCGCCGCCACCCGGACAAGCCTCGTCGGGCGGCCAGGAGGCGCCCGTTGAGGTGGAGGTGGTTTTCCCACCGTACGTGTTGCTGGGTGCACACGCACCCACATCTAACTGTTTTTGTTCCTCGCCAGCAGTACCAGATCCGACAAGCGGAGGCAGTGGCCACCTGGGTGTTCGGGACTTGGCGGCTCCAGTATTCCCGGGGTTCGGTTGCGGAGGAAATCGTGTGGTTCCGGTTCTGCTTTGGACGGACGTCTCTTAGCTTCGAGCCTGCCCACGTGACACATTTTTTGTGAATTGACTACTTGTCTACAATTGTAATTCGCCGTGTTGGTTGTGCTTCTTCACAACAGTAAAGTGTTGTTATTTGACTTCCTCCATTGTCCGTTCATTTGCGCCCCCTGTTGTGGGTCTGTGTACCTACACTTTCCCAACACTCTACTGGTAGTGGTGTGATGTAGTAGAATCTCTGATTCTACCAGATCACAGTTTCTACTTTGACATATATCCATTCCTACATTTAAGGCCTGTTGAGGGGGGGGGGGGTCCTGTTGTGTGGGCCACCAGAAGAGGAGGTACTGCTGGCCCACCACCAGAGGGCGCCCTGCCTGAAGTGCGGGCTTCAGGCACGAGAGGGCGCAGTCGCCTCACAGGAGCAGCCAGGGTGACAGCTGTCACGCATCACCTGCAACAGCTGTTACCCATCATCTGATCAGCAGGGGAATATCAGCAGGACGACGCCTCCACCTCTTTGCCGAGATATCGTTCTACCTGGAAGGTAACGTGCTCAGCTGACTGGTTAACAGTGATCTTTTGTGACTTTTGTGAGTTGTTTAGCTGACTCCTTTTCCAACGAGTGGTGGAGGTAGTTTTCCTGCCGTGCAGATTCCTGGGTGCAGACGCACCCACATTTAATTGTTCTTTTGTTCCTCGCCAGCAGTACCAGGTCCGACACGCGAAGGCAGTGGCCACCTGGGAGTTCGGGACTTGGCGGCTCCAGTATTCCCGGGGTCTGGTGGCGGAGGAAATCGTGTGGTTCCGGTTCTGCTTTGGACAGACGTCTCCTATCTTCGAGCCTGCCCACACGACACCTTTTGTGATTTGGCTTTTGTCTATTGTTGTAATCTGATTGTATTTGTTGTGCCCATTCACAACAGTAAAGTGTTGTTATTTGACCTCATCCATTGTCCGTTCATTTGCGCCCCCTGTTGTGGGTCCGTGTACCTACACTTTCCCAACACTCTACTGGTAGTGGTGTGATGTAGTAGAATCTCTGATTCTACCAGATCACAGTTTCTACTTTGACATATATCCATTCCTACATTTAAGGCCTGCAGCATTTTCCAAAAAAAAAAAAAAAAAAAAAGGTTGGGACAGGGCAGTTTATTCTAAATGTAAGAATTATTTCATCATTTTTACAGTCAGTTTTCTTGAGAAATGTCAGGGGATGAATACATGAACATTTTCAAGTCACTGAATATTTCTTAGACTTTATTTACATCAATCATTCAGAAATACAAACAGTTTGGTACTTTATGGTAAATCTGTGTCAGGTTTGCAGTTCTCAAACTAAATGTCCATGCTGGAAGGAGACAAGTGAGGGAAGCCACCAGGACACAACTCTGAAAGAACTGGCTTCTGTGGGTGTGGGTGCAGAAACTGGGAATAGTGCAACATTTTATTTTCATCTTCATTTTCCATATAGTCCCAACTTTTTCTGTTACGTTTCTGAAATGACAGAACTGCTATAAAGAAAAGTGTTAACATTTTATTGTTTTTGTTGTGTGGGCCGCTGAAGAGGAGGTACTGCTGGCCCACCACCACCAGAGGGCGCCCTGCCTGGAGTGCGGGCTCCAGGCACCAGAGGGCGCCGCCGCCCCACAGGAGCAGCCTCGGTAACAGCTGTCACCCATCACCTGAGACAGCTGACGGCAATTATCACTGGGGTATATCAGCAGGACGGCATCTCCACCTCATCGCCGAGATATCGTTTCTACCTGAGAGGTAACGTATCAAAGCTACGGAGTGTATCTTTTTGGATTTGTGCTTAGTTTGTGGATTACTGTTCCAACGAGAGGTGGAGGTAACTTCCCTGCTGTTCGGAGTCCTGGGTGCAAACGCGCCCCCATCTAACTGTCCTTTGTTCCTCGCCAGCAGTACCAGGTCCGACACGCGGAGGCAGTGGCCACCTGGGAGTTCGGGACTTGGCGGCTCCAGTATTCCCGGGGTCCTGTGGCGGAGGAAGCCGTGTGGTTCCGGTCTTACCTTGGAGAGGCGTCTCCTATCTTCGAGCCTGCCCACACGACACTTTTGGGAATTGACTGTTGTCCATTGCTATGATTGGTTGTATTCGTTGTGCACATTCACAACAGTAAAGCTTGTTATTTTGACTTACTCCATTGTCCGTTCATTTGCGCCCCCTGTTGTGGGTCCGTGTTCCTACACTTTCCCAACAGTTTTTGTTGTTGTTGTTGTTTGTTTTTTTAAACATTGTAGAACAAATATAAACACCAAACTCTTATAAAGTAGAAAAAAAAATACATGAACATGTGCAGGAAAACTTTGATATAAACTGACCAGAACAAAGCAGGCTGATGAGACTCCCCATGTTTTTTTGTTTTTTTAAGAAGAGGTAACTTACTTTGAAATAAATAAAACCTATAGCTGCAGCCTAATAACTTTGAAAAATAACATAAATTAGCAGCTTGTATTTTTATTCTGACTGGAATTCATTTTAGTGTGTTGACGGAATTTATCCAGTTTTTTTTTTTTTTTTTCTCCTCCTCAGTCACGTTTTGTGCTTGAACATAAAACAAAGATAGGGTAGGTAACTCTGTTCAGAAACACATATTTCTGTGAAGGCTCTCAGTTGTCCAGGTGGTTTCCATAGTAGACAAGCTTGAATCTTCGACTGGACTGGGTTGCTTGACGCGAGGACGTTTCGTTTCTAATCGCAGAAGCATCCTCAGCTAAAATTCTTGCTCTGGTAGTCTGACTTCTGTCTTGATTCTTGTAGAGAAGAATAACAGAAGCCAGCAAAGGCTGGAGTTTTAAACCTAACCAGACCCCTCCTACCAAGAGGCAGACTGCTATTGGCTAGTGACTAACAATTGCTCTAATTAGCACCTATTGTGCTCTAGTTAGCACCCTCCTAATGACAGGGCAGCTGTACCTCCTAATGATGGGACTGATGACTCTCCTGACAACGTGAATGACTCCATGAACAAAAGACTGAAACTGCTTTGACCTGAGTACCTCATTGTAAACAGGGGACAAAATGTGTCTCAGACCCCCTCCCCAGTTAAGGCTGGGTTTTAACTGGTTCACATACAATGCTTCTTTCACTCCCCTCTTAAACCATTTCTCTTCTCTGGCTAAGATTTTAACTTCCTTGTCCTCAAACGTAATTAGTGTCTTTAAGGTGGAGATGAACTGCAGACTGAGGTCCACCGACGCCCTCTCTGTTGAAGATTCAAGCTTCTCTACTACTGGGTGAAATTGTCTGTTTATCCTAACAGTGCTAAATACATTATGTATTCAGAAAAAGGAATGAAAAAATCAGATGTCTGTAGCAGTTGTAGGATCGATAAAACTCAGTATAAGCCCCGTGGTGCGCTCTCAAAAACCAATCAGATGGCTTCATGTCCAGTTGTTCCTGCTCGCGTCACCAGGCTCAACGCCCCCCTCTGTCCCTCCCTCTTGTGCACGTACACATTTCATCTCATTTCAACAAAGTTCACTTCGGTACACCAAGAGGGAATACAGCCGAAACTTCCACTTCTACCAGATTGTACGATGTTGGATTAATCATTATCTCTGCAAATTGACTGTTGAAAATGGTTGTAATCACTTCCTGAATCACAGAGGAACGCTCCAGCTTCTGCCGTTCGCAAGCGCGCGTGCCTAACAAGCTGCAGAAAGAATTTTGAAGCTTCTAAAAAGGTAATTATTTGTCATGTTTACATTGTCATGGTTTGATAAAACAGTTGTGTGTTCTTTCCTTCTTCTGTGCAGCTGTTAAAGTATGTTTATAACAGATTTAAGTCGTTATAATGTTCAGACGAGCTGATGCAATCCGCTAACATCACCACTCGCTTTGTTCACTTCTTTATTCCACTTGACGAGCTGAAATGTTCAAAAAATCCTTCTCGCATAAATGTTGTGCTACGTGACGTGATCTAATCGCCAACACGATGTGCAGCTCATAATGTTTAACATTCCACACCAAATGAAACAGTTTAGAACACACAGTAACCAGAAATAGGATTTAATAGACCTCCAAACAGAGGTTAGTCTGTAAGTGGTTCAGACTAGAAGAGGGGTGTGTCCAGGCTTCTGTTGTCACACACAGAATGACCCACGATCCTCTCCTTTATTCATTAACTAGCTGGGGTACCCGGCGTTGCCCAGTTTAACCTGTTTAAGATATAATCTACAAAATATTCCAAAGTTTATATTTTGTCATAATTGTAGATATCTTATAAGTATGTATGTAGTCCGAATAGGCAAAGGTTTGAACTAAAAACCCAAAATAGGTGGAATCCCCAAACCAAGAGAGAAAACTGAATTTTGCTGCAGGCAAGAAACAACAATGAAGTTCTTCAGACTTTATATTGCAGATCAAGTATGCTCATAATCTGCAGATCATGATCATAATCTGCAGATCATGATCATAATCTGCAGATCATGATCATAATCTGCAGATCATGATCATAATCTGCAGATTATGATCATGATCTGCAGAGTGCCATTGTGATACAGAAAACATGTGTTTGACTGATACATTATGATCAACGCTAGGCAAGTGGTACACATCATGTACACTCTACACCTTTATTTTTAGAAAATGTACAAATGTTTAGAAATACATGTACAAATTGCAAGAAAAGACAAAGCTTGATATTTTATCCAGTAAACTTTTAAAGTTTAATTTACAGCCTGTGGTTGAAATCTATCTGCTAAGAGTGAAAACCTTCATTCCAAGAAGGAATAGGCTGTATTCTGATAAGTCTTACATCACAGTGATTGTGTGTAAGTTTTATCAAAATTCATGTGGATTGACACCCCCCCCCCCCCCCCCACCACCACCACCACCACCTTCTCAGCCACCAATACCTGGCATGGGGAGAACTATCAAAATTCATGTGGATTGACCCCCAACCACCAGCCACCTATAAACAGGTCTGAAAACACTAAAGTTTGTAGAGTTGTTCAAATCTTTTCAAGGAGAGTCAGACAGGTTTGTAGCACCCACGTGCAGCATGTGCAGAGAAAGGATGCATTCATATCAAGGGGGATATTTGAATCTGCTTGATTATACAACCAAGCTGGCATGCACACCCACGCTATGTGGGCTAGCCAGCAGCCAGCAGCAGATAGCCCAGGAGTCTGGGCTCTGTTTATAGCAGTAGGCAGGCTACTGAGCTCCTGCATATATGCATAGGGCCAGCGCCCAGCTATTAAAGCTGAGAGATTTGTGCTGGAGTACAACTGCCACTGAGGCACATATGGTTCAACTGTATCTATCAGATTATTGTTAATATTGTTGTCTAAATATTAATTTTTTTGTTTGAAAATAGTACCAGGTTGTAGCCCATGTCATGATGGTTCAGAATATGTAACTTTGGGGAGTTCACCTTTTGTAGTTTTAGAGCCTATTCCGGACAGACAGAAAGACAAAAGTAGCCATTTATGTATATAGATGAGTTCATTGTGATGTAGCCACAGTCAACCCTGCAGCTGCTGCCAACACTGTGATGTCCCAAAATGGGCTTCATATCAGCTGTTCAGGGTCTAAACAAAAAACCTGCAGTCTTTGTCCAACATATATACAGTCTGTGATTTCATCTCACACTGTTCAGTCAAATGTCTGTTGGACAGTGGATGGACAGTCTTCTCCAGAAGATATCAAGTGCTGCAAAATCACAGACATCAGGGGCAGGGGTCTTCCATCCATGTACACCCCCCCCCCACACACACACACAGTCAAAACATAGCACATAGATAAAACAAGATGTTAATAGTGGAGTAATTGTGTATCTAAAACGTTTGAACCATTCAGGTGGGAAACCATCTGGGCCTGGCATTTTGTTGCTCTTCAAGTTTGATATTACTTTATTAATTTCCTCTTCTGATATTTCTCGCATAGGTGGTTTATTTTGTTCCATTCCAAATCCAAGGAGGTCAAGAAATGTTCTACCAATGCTGAATCAGCTGCTTTGGGTTGGGAGCATAAATTGGAATAGTTAGCCACAAAGGATTGTTGTATAGCTTCTAAATTGTATTGCATCTCATTGGTCTGAGGATTTTTTACTTTGTGTATGAACCTATCAGCCTGTTGTTTTATGTGCCCTCCAGGCAAATAGTTTTTTGGCTTTAGGGCCATTTTCATAATAATTTTGCTTGACAAATTTGACCTCCTTGTCTATTTGGTTCTCATATAAATCATTTACAGTCTGACGCACACAGGATAATTCCTTTAAAGTCTCTTTATTGTTGTCATGTGTTTCTCTTCCAAATGTTTAAGCTGAAAAGCCGTGTCCTTAATCTTTTTTTCTTTTTTTCTGTTAGATGACCACATTATTAATTTGCCTCTGAGAACTGCCTTAGCAGCATCCCATAACACACTGGGTGAAACGTCCCCTTTATCGTTATGAAAAATGTAACTCTTAAATTCTTCCTCAACATATTCTAGAAATGGCAGTTCATTAAGTAAACTAGAGTTAATGTTGTGAAAGTGTAGTGACATGGACCCACAACAGGGGGCGCAAATGAACGGTCAATAGATGAGCCAAAAAGTAACAATTTAATGTTGTGAAGGTGCACAACAAATACACAGACAATCTCAGAATATGATTACAGTCAATCCACAAAGGTGACGTGTGGGCAGGCTCGAGGATAGAAGACGTCTGTCCTGAGAAGAGCCGGAACCACACGATTTCCGCCGCCACCGAACCTGGTGAATACTGGAGCCGCCAAGTCCCGAATTCCCAGGTGATCACCGTCCCCGACTGTCGGATCTGGTACTGCTGGCGAAGAACAAAGACAGTCAAGTGTGGGTGTGTGTACACCCCGTAACAATAACGGTGGGAATGTCACCTCCACCTCTCACACACACTCGTGCAGCTCCTGTCTCAAATCTATTATCTGGCTGGGGTGTGAAGCGAAGCTGTCGCTGATTACGACAATCTCCCAGATAAGGCACTCCACAGGAAAACAGCTGTAAAACAAGTTCAGACTAAGACACAGTTAGTTTTAAGGCTGAGAATATTACCTACAAAGAAGTACGATATCTCGGCGATGAGGTGGAGATGACGTCTGGGTTTTATGGAGTGAGATGATGAAGAATGAGTGACAGCTGTCAGGAATTAATGAGTGACAGCTGTCACTCCCGGCTGTGTCCGTGGCGGCAGCGCCCTCTCGTGCCTGAAGCCCGCACTTCAGGCAGGGCGCCCTCTGGTGGTGGGCCAGCAGTACCTCCTCTTCTGGCGGCCCACACAACAGGACCCCCCCCTCAACGGGCACCTCCTGGCGCCCGACCAGGCTTATCGGGGTGTCGACCGTAGAAATTGGCCAGGAGGGCCGGATCCAGGATGAAGCTCCTCTTCACCCAGGAGCGTTCTTCGGGTCCATACCCCTCCCAGTCCACCAAATACTGGAACCCCCGGCCCATTCGACGGACGTCCAGGAGCCGGCGCACTGTCCAAGCCGGCT
Source organism: Thalassophryne amazonica (assembly GCF_902500255.1). Lineage (NCBI taxonomy): Eukaryota > Metazoa > Chordata > Actinopteri > Batrachoidiformes > Batrachoididae > Thalassophryne > Thalassophryne amazonica. The sequence goes on along the minus strand of NC_047124.1, from coordinate 34,061,709 downwards.
CCCGTCAATGATCCGGGCAGGAGGCGGCGCCGGACCGGGAGCACAGAGGGGTGAGGTGTGGTGATGCTTGATTCTGGACACATGAAAGACTGGGTGGATCCGCAGTGAAGCCGGGAGTTGGAGCTTCACTGCGGCAGGACTGAGGATTTTGAGGATCTTGAATGGTCCAATGTATCGGTCCTTTAATTTAGGGGAATCCACTTGGAGGGGGATGTCCTCCGTGGACAGCCACACCTCCTGCCCGGGCTGGTAAGCAGGGGCCGGGGATCACCGGCGGTCCGCATGGGTCTTTGCCCTTGTCCGGGCCTTCAACAAGGTAGAACGGGCAGAGCGCCACACCCGATGGCACTTCCGCAGGTGGGCCTGGACCGAGGGCAAACCGACCTCTCCCTCCACCACGGGAAACAATGGGGGCTGATACCCCAAACACACCTCAAATGGGGAGAGGCCGGTGGCAGAGGACACCTGGCTGTTATGCGCATACTCAATCCAGGCCAGATGTTTACTCCAGGCCGTCGGGTGTGCGGACGTTACGCAACGCAGGGCTTGCTCCAATTCCTGATTGGCCCGTTCTGCCTGTCCATTGGTCTGCGGGTGATACCCGGACGAGAGGCTCACAGTGGCCCCCAGTTCCCAGCAGAAGCTCCTCCAGACGTGTGAGGAGAACTGGGGACCACGATCAGAGACGATGTCGATGGGTATCCCATGCAGACGGACGACGTGGTGGACCAGGAGGTCTGCTGTCTCCTGGGCTGTTGGGAGCTTCGGGAGGGCCATGAAGTGGGCCGCCTTGGAGAATCGGTCCACTGTCGGGAAGATGGTGGTGTTGCCCTGGGACGGCGGGAGGCCCGTGACGAAATCCAGGCCGATGTGGGACCAGGGGCGATGAGGCACAGGTAGCGGCTGGAGAAGTCCTTGGGACCTTTTATGGTCTGCCTTGCCCCTGGCACAGGTGGTGCAGGCCTGGATGTACTCCCGGACGTCGGCCTCCATAGACGCCCACCAGAAGTGCTGCCGGACAACTGCCATGGTCCTTCGCACCCCTGGATGACAGGAGAGCTTGGAACCGTGACAGAAGTCCAAGACTGCAGCTCTGGCCTCTGGTGGGATGTACAAACGGTTCTTCGGACCTGTTCCTGGGTCCGGGCTCCGTGCCAGGGCCTCCCGGACGATCTTCTCCACGTCCCAGGTGAGGGTGGCCATGATAGTGGACTCAGGCAGGATGGGCTCCGGTGGATCCGACAGTGCAGTTTTGACATCCTCTTCGTGTACCCGGGACAAGGCATCCGACCTCTGGTTCTTGGTCCCGGGGCGATAGGTGATCCGGAAGTCAAAACGCCCGAAGAACAGTGACCAGCGGGCTTGCCTGGGGTTCAGCCGCTTGGCGGTCCTGATATACTCCAGGTTCCGATGGTCAGTGAAAACCGTGAACGGCACAGACGCTCCCTCCAACAGGTGTCTCCACTCCTCAAGAGCCTCTTTCACCGCAAGGAGTTCTCGATTGCCGACGTCATAGTTCCATTCAGCCGGGGTCAACCTGCGTGAAAAGTAGGCACATGGGTGAAGAACCTTATCAGTCTCTCCACTCTGGGATAGCACGGCTCCTATCCCTGAGTCAGAGGCGTCCACTTCAACCACGAACTGGCGGCTAGGGTCGGGCTGCACCAAAACTGGCACAGTAGAGAACCGTCGTTTCAACTCCTTGAACGCGGCTTCGCACCGATCCGACCAGGTGAAGGGGACTTTTGGAGAGGTCAGGGCTGTCAGGGGGCTAACTACCTGACTGTAGCCCTTAATGAACCTCCTATAGAAATTAGCGAAGCCGAGGTTACTGTTGCAGCTTCCTACGGCTTGTTGGTTGGGGCCAATCTCTCACCGCCGCAACCTTGGCCGGATCAGGGGCGACGGAGTTAGAGGAGATGATAAACCCCAGGAAGGACAAAGACGTGCAGTGAAACTTGCACTTCTCGCCCTTCACAAACAGTCGGTTCTCTAACAACCGCTGCAGGACCTGACGTACATGCTGGACATGGGTCTCAGGATCCTGAGAAAAGATGAGAATATTGTCCAGATATACGAAGACGAATCGGTGCAGGAAGTCCCGCAAGACGTCATTAACCAAGGCTTGGAACGTCGCAGGGGCGTTGGTAAGGCCGAACGGCATGACCAGGTACTCAAAGTGACCTAATGGGGTGTTAAATGCCGTCTTCCATTCGTCTCCCTTCCGGATCCGAACCAAGTGATATGCATTTCTAAGATCCAGCTTAGTAAAGATTTTGGCTCCATGCAGGGGGGTGAACACGGAATCCAACAATGGCAACGGGTATCGGTTGCGAACCGTAATCTCATTCAGCCCCCTGTAATCAATGCATGGACGGAGTCCGCCATCTTTCTTGCCCACAAAAAAGAAACCTGCCCCCATCGGGGAGGTGGAGTTCCGGATCAGCCCGGCAGCTAATGAGTCCCGGATGTAGGTCTCCATTGATTCGCGCTCAGGTCATGAGAGGTTGTACAGCCTGCTGGACGGGAACTCAGCGCCTGGAACCAAATCAATGGCACAATCGTACGGACGGTGCGGGGGAAGGGTGAGTGCCCGATCCTTGCTGAAGACGTCAGCAAGATCGTGGTACTCAAACGGCACTGCCGTCAGATTGGGAGGGACTTTGACCTCCTCCTTAGCCTGTAAACCGGGAGGAACCGAGGATCCTAAACACACCCGATGGCAGGTTTCGCTCCACTGAACCACCACCCCAGACGGCCAATCAATCCGAGGATTGTGCTTCAACATCCATGGGAAGCCCAAAATTACGCGGGAGGTAGAAGGAGTTACAAAAAACTCAATCTCCTCCCGATGGTTTCCAGACACCACCAGAGTTACTGGTTGTGTCTTGTGTGTGATTAAAGGGAGGAGGGTGCCATCTAGTGCCCGCACCTGCAATGGCGAAGGAAGCGCCACCAGAGGGAGCCCTACCTCCCTTGCCCATCTGCTGTCTAGCAAATTCCCTTCTGACCCCGTGTCCACCAGTGCTGGGGCTTGAAGGGTTAAATCCCCGCTCAGGATTGTAACTGGGAGTCGTGAACGGTCAATAGATGAGCCAAAAAGTAACAATTTAATGTTGTGAAGGTGCACAACGAATACACAGACAATCTCAGAATATGATTACAGTCAATCCACAAAGGTGACGTGTGGGCAGGCTCGAGGATAGAAGACGTCTGTCCTGAGAAGAGCCAGAACCACACGATTTCCGCCGCCACCGAACCTGGTGAATACTGGAGCCGCCAAGTCCCGAATTCCCAGGTGATCACCGTCCCCGACTGTCGGATCTGGTACTGCTGGCGAAGAACAAAGACAGTCAAGTGTGGGTGTGTGTACACCCCGTAACAACAACGGTGGGAATGCCACCTCCACCTCTCACACACACTCGTGCAGCTCCTGTCTCAAACACTTTTCTGGCTGGGGTGTGAAGCGAAGCCGTCGCTGATTACGCCAATCTCCCAGATAAGGCACTCCACAGGAAAATAGCTGTAAAACGAGTTCAGACTAAGACACAGTTAGTTTTAAGGCTGAGAATATTACCTCCAAAGAAGTACGATATCTCGGCGATGAGGTGGAGATGACGTCTGGGTTTTATGGAGTGAGATGATGAAGAATGAGTGACAGCTGTCAGGAATTAATGAGTGACAGCTGTCACTCCCGGCTGTGTCCGTGGCGGCAGCGCCCTCTCGTGCCTGAAGCCCGCACTTCAGGCAGGCCGCCCTCTGGTGGTGGGCCAGCAGTACCTCCTCTTCTGGCGGCCCACACAACAGTTAAGTCTCCAGAGTGTCTCCTTACGTTTCATCTCTAGATGTAAAACCAAATAGACTCCAGCATGACATCCCTGACTCCTATGTTACAATCTATTATCCTGTGTATATCTGAATTTAGCATTATACAAATAATGAATGTTTATGAGTTCAATGGTACGAATATTTCATGAGGTGAAAGCTGGAACATACCATTCAACGAGGCATGGTATGTTCCAGCATCTGGAGATCTCTCCAGACGTCAATCATACCTAATTCCTTCAGCATTTTTTTAACTTGCAGCGCTTCAGGTACATTTTTTTAGAACTGTTTAAGGAGTCTAATAATTGTTGCAAGTTGAGGTTCCAGTCTCCACCACATATCAACACCCCTGATGTTTCAAGACATATCAAGTCAAAAACCCTCCTAATTATCTGCTTATCCCTCCCTGGTGGTCTATACACGTTCAATAATGTGACTTCTTTATGATCAATAAAACCTTTCACTAAAACATAACAGCCTTCTTTATCAGAAATCTGGGAGGAGAACTGGAAGTTTACTTTATTAGAAATAAGAATTGCTACTCCTCTTGAATTACTTTTTTATAAGATGAATAATATGAATGTTTAAAACCAAGCTTTTTGAGTTTTTCATGTTCCTCATCTGAAAGATGAGTCTCTTTCCAAAAAATCAAATCCTGCTTTTCACGTTTCATTTTAGCAATAACTTTGCTTCGTTTGGTAGGATTGTGCAAGCCATTTAGATTAAGTGTTATGATATTATATTTCTGCCTATCCATTTCTCCTCCCAGAGAAGCACACTTTTTACAAATATTTCTGGAAACTAGATGGCTTGAAAACAAAAGGAAAAGTGTAGGTCTGAACAATAAAGAACAATTATAACACTTATGAACATAAAACAAAAGTGACCTCCATGTCTGAAGTGCAATCCTCACTTCTGGGCTGAGAGGGGAGACCCTTGGAGGAGGTGGGGCCCCTCGTAATGCGAGCTGGGGTCTCTGAGTTGTTTCAGTCAGAGCAGTGCACATTATTAGAGAGAGCAGGTGGAGTTACCCAGAGGACGGGCCACGTTTACTGTTACTTAAAACAAGAGAAAACACCAATACGTGCAAATACTTATCAAGTTGAGAGTCCCATTGGTGGTTGGAGAAGTGGTTCCCTCCTCCTCTCTTCATGCAGTACTCTCACTCCGGAATCCCTTCAGCTTTTCCTGAATGCATTTCAGCCTGGTCTCTCTATTACGGCGTGTCGCTCCTGTAGCATCCCACGTCAATAACTCCTCTGCTTTTTAGGTCTGCGTCGCCTCCTGTGCATCCTTGTAGATCATCGTACCTTTGTTGAGGTGTACACGAAGCCATGCCGGGTGAAGCGTTTGAAACCGGATGTTTTTTCTCTCAGCGCCATTCTGATGTGGACATGTGCCTTTCTCTTCGCCAGTGTATCACTGATGTAATCCTGCTCAAAGAAAAGGTGTCTTCCATTGCACTGAATGTCCTTCTTATTCCAGGCGGTGTGAAGCACAAGCTCCTTGGTCTTGAATTCAAGAAAATGTCTTACCGCAGATCTAGGGTTGGACTCCGGTGGTGGCTTAGGACCGAGGGAATGGTGGCATCTTTGTATTCCCACGGGAGAGTCAGGGAGAGAAAGTTCAGTCTTTATGAATCTTTCAGTACATTCTTGTTGTGAAAGTGTTGGAACACGGACCCACAACAGGGGGCGCAATGAACGGACAATGGAGAAAGTAAATAACAAGATTTACTACTGAACAAGCAAGAGTAATACAACAAACACAATTTAGGGTCGAATCCGCTGGTGTCGTGTGGGCAGGCTCGAAGGTAGGAGACGTCCGTCTCAGTCGAACCGGAACCACCCAGATCTCCTCTGCCACCGAACCCTGGAAATACTGGAACCGCCAAGTCCCGACTTCCCAGGTGGCCACTGCCTCCGCTCGTCGGATCCGGTACTGCTGGCAGGAGAGAGCAACAACACACAGGAGTGGATGAACGCACCCAGTTACAGAGAGGGGAGAAGCCGCCTCCACCTCTTGACAAAGTTCAGCAGGAAGGTGAGTACTTATCCAAGGAATAAGGTTCTTAGTAGTCACCAGTCCTGAAAAAACGGTTTTGACAGTCTTAAGTAATAATGCAAAGTATACCTGCAGAGAATACTACCTTGGTCTTAGGTGATATCTCGGCACTGAGGTGGAGACGCCGTCCTCCTGATATACCTCGGTGCTGAGTGGAAACAGCTGTGTTTGGTGATGGGTGACAGCTGTCACCCAGATTACTCCCATGATGCGGCAGCGCCCTCTGGTGCCTGGAGCCCGCACTCCAGGCAGGGCGCCCTCTGGTGGTGGTGGGCCAGCAGTACCTCCTCTTCAGCGGCCCACACAACAGGACCCCCCCCTCAACGGGCGCCTCCTGGCGCACGGCCGGGCTTGTTCGGATGGCGACGGTAGAAGTCGGCCAGGAGGGCCGGGTCCAGGATGAAGCCCTTCTTCACCCAGGAGCGCTCCTCGGGGCCGTACCCCTCCCAGTCCACCAGATACTGAAAACCCCGGCCCATCCGACGGACGTCAAGGAGCCGGCGGACAGTCCAAGCCGGTGCTCCGTCGATGATCCGGGCAGGAGGCGGTGCCGGACCCGGGGTGCAGAGGGGTGAGGTGCGAAGAGGCTTGATCCGGGAAACATGGAAAACTGGATGGATCCGCAGTGAGGCCGGGAGCTGGAGCCTCACTGCGGCGGGGTTGATGACTTTGAGGATTTTATATGGTCCGATGTATCGTTCTTGCAGTTTAGGAGAGGTAACCTGTAGGGGAATGTCCTTGGTGGATAACCAGACCTCCTGCCCAGGACGATACTTGGGAGCCGGGGCCCGTCGCCGGTCTGCATGTTTCTTCGCCCTCGTCTGGGCCTGCAACAAAGCAGAGCGGGCGGCCCGCCACACCCGACGGCACTTCCGTAGGTGGGCCTGGACCGAGGGCACACCGACCTCTCCCTCAACCACCGGAAACAAGGGGGGCTGATACCCCAAGCACGCCTCAAACGGGGAGAGGCCGGTGGCTGATGACACTTGGCTGTTGTGGGCGTACTCGATCCAGGCCAGATGGGTACTCCAGGCCGTCGGGTGCGCGGCTGTCACACAGCGAAGTGTCTGCTCCAGTTCTTGATTTGCCCGCTCTGCCTGCCCGTTGGTCTGGGGGTGGTACCCAGACGAGAGGCTGACCGTGGCCCCCAGTTCCCGGCAGAAACTCCTCCAGACATGTGAGGTGAACTGGGGACCACGATCGGAGACGATGTCTGATGGTATGCCATGCAGACGGACGACGTGGTGGACCAGGAGGTCCGCTGTCTCCTGGGCCGTAGGGAGCTTCGGGAGGGCCACGAAGTGGGCCGCCTTGGAGAAACGGTCCACTATCGTGAAGATGACAGTGTTTCCCTGGGACGGCGGGAGACCCGTGACGAAATCCAGGCCGATGTGGGACCAGGGGCGATGAGGCACGGGCAATGGCTGTAGTTGCCCTGAGGTTTTTCTATGATCTGCCTTGCCCCTGGCACAGGTGGTACAGGCCTGGATGTAGTCCCGGACGTCGGTCTCCAGGGATGCCCACCAGAAGCGTTGCCGGACGACTGCCACGGTCCTTCGCACCCCTGGGTGACAGGAGAGCTTAGAACCGTGACAGAAGTCCAGGACTGCAGCCCTAGCTTCTGGTGGGACGTATAGTCTGTTTTTTGGTCCGTTTCCGGGGTCCGGGACACGGGTCAGGGCCTCCCGGACGGTCTTCTCCACGTCCCAGGTGAGGGCGGCCACGATAGCGGACTCCGGGATGATGGGATCCGGGGGATCCGACGGTTCCGTTTTGACCTCATCTTCGTGCACCCGGGACAATGCATCCGATCTCTGATTCTTGGTCCCGGGGCGGTAGGTGATCCGGAAGTCAAAACGGCCAAAGAACAGTGACCAGCAGGCTTGCCTGGGGTTCAGACGCTTGGCGGTTCTGATGTACTCCAGGTTCCGATGGTCAGTGAAAACCGTGAATGGCACGGCTGTTCCCTCCAACAGATGTCTCCACTCTTCGAGGGCCTCTTTCACAGCAAGGAGTTCCCGATTGCCGACGTCATAATTCCGCTCAGCGGGGGTCAACCTGCGAGAAAAATAGGCACACGGGTGAAGGACCTTATCGGTCTTCCCGCTCTGGGAGAGCACCGCTCCTATCCCTGAGTCCGAGGCATCCACTTCAACCACCAACTGGTGGCTAGGATCGGGCTGCACCAGAACTGGTGCAGACGAGAAGCGCCGTTTCAACTCCTTGAACGCGGCCTCGCACCGGTCCGACCAGGTGAAGGGAACTTTTGGAGAGGTCAGGGCTGTCAGGGGGCTAACTACCTGACTGTAGCCCTTAATGAACCTCCTGTAGAAATTTGCAAAGCCGAGGAACTGTTGCAGCTTCCTACGGCTTGTAGGTTGGGGCCAATCTCTCACCGCCGCAACCTTGGCCGGGTCCGGGGCGACGGAGTTAGAGGAGATGATAAACCCCAGGAAGGACAAAGAAGTGCGGTGGAACTCACACTTCTCGCCCTTCACAAACAGCCGGTTCTCCAACAACCGCTGTAGGACCTGACGGACATGCCGGACATGAGTCTCAGGATCCGGGGAAAAGATGAGTATATCGTCTAGATATACGAAGACGAACCGGTGCAGGAAGTCCCGCAAGACATCGTTTACCAATGCTTGGAAAGTCGCGGGGAGCGTTAGTGAGACCGAACGGCATGACCAGGTACTCAAAATGACCTAAGGGGGTGTTAAATGCCGTCTTCCATTCGTCTCCCTTCCGAATCCGAACCAAATGATACGCATTTCTAAGATCCAGCTTGGTGAAGATTTTGGCTCCATGCAAGGGAGTGAACACTGAATCCAACAAGGGCAACGGGTATCGGTTGCGAACCGTGATCTCGTTCAACCCCCTGTAATCAATGCATGGACGAAGCCCGCCATCTTTTTTACCCACAAAAAAGAAACCTGCGCCCATCGGTGAGGTGGAATTCCGGATCAATCCGGCAGCTAATGAGTCCCGGATGTAGGTCTCCATTGATTCGCGTTCCGGCCGTGAGAGGTTGTACAGCCTACTGGACGGGAACTCACTGCCTGGAACCAAATCGATGGCACAATCATACGGGCGGTGGGGAGGAAGCGTGAGAGCCAGATCCTTGCTGAACACGTCAGCGAGGTCATGGTACTCCGCTGGCACCGCCTTCAGATTGGGCGGGACTCGGACCTCCTCTTTAGCTTGGGAGCCGGGAGGAACCGAGGAACCGAGACACTCCCGATGGCAGGTTTCGCTCCACTGAACCACTACCCCGGACGGCCAATCAATCCGGGGATTGTGTTTAAGCATCCATGGAAACCCTAAAACCACACGGGAGGTGGCCTTAGTCACGAAGAACTCGATCACCTCCCGGTGGTTACCTGACACCACCAGAGTTACTGGAGGTGTCTTGTGCGTAATTGGTGGGAGTAGGGAGCCATCCAGTGCCCGAACCTGCACAGGCGAGGTAAGAGCCACCAGAGGGAGCCCTATCTCCCTGGCCCATCTACTGTCAAGCAGATTCCCCTCAGAGCCCGTGTCCACCAGTGCTGGGGCCTTCAGGGTTGAATCCTCAAACAGGATCGTGACTGGGAGTCGTGTAGCAATGTGGGTGTGTCCCACGTGAATGTTTTGACCCACCCCTGGCCCAGTCTCTAGGGGCGGGCATTTGGCGTTTGACCGCTCGGGGCAGTCTCTCACATGGTGCTCTATTGAACCACAAACCAGACACGCTCCGTGGGTCCATTTCCTCTGTGCATCTGGTGCCCTAAATGTTGCCCTACTCGTGTCCCTAGCTTCGTCAGTAGGGGGAGCTGTGACCCCACGGAGTGCAGGGGCTGTGGAGCGTGGGGAAGGCGGTGCTCGATCGGAACCGGAAGGGAGAGGGACGACGCGTGCCTGGCCACGCCCTTCGCCTCGTTCCCGACGGCGTTCTTCTAACCGGTTGTCGAGTCGTATGACTAGATCGATGAGCCCGTCTAAGTCCCGCGGTTCGTCCTTCGCCACCAGATGCTCTTTTAGGACCAGTGACAGTCCGTTTACAAAGGCGGCGCGGAGGGCAGTGCTATTCCAGCCGGATCTCGCCGCCGCGATGCGGAAGGCGACTGCATAGGCAGCTGCGCTCCGACGCCCCTGTCTCATTGACAGTAGTGCGGTTGAAGCGGACTCTCCTCTGTTGGGATGGTCGAACACCGTTCTGAGCTCCCGTACAAACCCAACGTACGTATGAAGGAGCCGTGAGTTCTGCTCCCAGAGCGCTGTAGCCCAAGCGCGTGCCTCCCCACGAAGCAGATTTATTACATAAGCTACCTTTCTAGCGTCAGTCACGTACATCACGGGACGCTGTGCGAAGACGAGCGAACACTGCATCAGGAAATCCGCGCACGTCTCCACACAGCCTCCGTACGGTTCTGGAGGGCTTATGTATGCTTCTGGGGACGGAGGAAGGGACCGTTGAACGACCAGTGGAACGTCACTTTTACGCGCAGGGTCCTCGGGAGGGAGAGCCGCAGCGGCGCCCGAAGGGCGCGCCTCCACGTGTGCGGCGAGAGCCTCCACCCTGCAGTTTAGGAGAACGTATTGCTCGGTCATTGAATCGATCCGAGAGGTGAAAGCGGTGAGGATCCGCTGCAACTCGCCGATTACCCCTCCCGAAGCCTCCGCCGCGTCTTGGTCTTCCATTGGCCGTTCAACAGCCGGTTGACGCCCCTCGGGGTCCATGACGCTGGCCGAGATATCCTGTTGTGAAAGTGTTGGAACACGGACCCACAACAGGGGGCGCAATGAACGGACAATGGAGAAAGTAAATAACAAGATTTACTACTGAACAAGCAAGAGTAATACAACAAACACAATTTAGGGTCGAATCCGCTGGTGTCGTGTGGGCAGGCTCGAAGGTAGGAGACGTCCGTCTCAGTCGAACCGGAACCACCCAGATCTCCTCTGCCACCGAACCCTGGAAATACTGGAACCGCCAAGTCCCGACTTCCCAGGTGGCCACTGCCTCCGCTCGTCGGATCCGGTACTGCTGGCAGGAGAGAGCAACAACACACAGGAGTGGATGAACGCACCCAGTTACAGAGAGGGGAGAAGCCGCCTCCACCTCTTGACAAAGTTCAGCAGGAAGGTGAGTACTTATCCAAGGAATAAGGTTCTTAGTAGTCACCAGTCCTGAAAAACGGTTTTGACAGTCTTAAGTAATAATGCAAAGTATACCTGCAGAGAATACTACCTTGGTCTTAGGTGATATCTCGGCACTGAGGTGGAGACGCCGTCCTCCTGATATACCTCGGTGCTGAGTGGAAACAGCTGTGTTTGGTGATGGGTGACAGCTGTCACCCAGATTACTCCCATGATGCGGCAGCGCCCTCTGGTGCCTGGAGCCCGCACTCCAGGCAGGGCGCCCTCTGGTGGTGGTGGGCCAGCAGTACCTCCTCTTCAGCGGCCCACACAACACATTCTGTAATGTTATCCCCTTCCACTCCTTCTTTCATGCCGTGGATGTGTATGTTGTTTCAACGTGAGTGGGACTCTAAATCCTTGAGTTGTGTTTTGATGTGGTCTTGTAGTTCAAGCATGTGAGAGAGTATTTCTTTTACTTCAGTGCTAAACTCCTCAATCTCCGCCACTCTCTGTTCAACTTCATCGATCCTCTTGTCCATTACTTTGAGGTCAGAGATAATGGTGTTGAGCGTTGTCTGCATCTCTGCTCTGAAGTCTGAAAGTTCTTTCCTGATCTCTCCTGAGGCTTTGTTAACATCTTTTCTAATGTCGGCACTGACTTCCTTGATTTCAGCAATGATGCTAGCTCTCATAGCCTCTAAAAGAGTGTAGTCGGCTTGGTTGCTAATGCTAGAGCTACTGATAGCACGCGTGGTAGGACGGTCATTTTTGCTCGAATTGACATCTTCTTCAAGGTTCGACTGTGGTTTTCCTCTTGTTCTCCCCATATTTCCCCCGTCAAGCTTAATTGACAATCTTCCTGTAGTTACAGTAGTGTTCAGAATAATCAATCAATCAATCAATCAATTTTTTTATATAGCGCCAAATCACAACAAACAGTTGCCCCAAGGCGCTTTATATTGTAAGGCAAGGCCATACAATAATTATGTAAAACCCCAACAGTCAAAACGACCCCCTGTGAGCAAGCACTTGGCTACAGTGGGAAGGAAAAACTCCCTTTTAACAGGAAGAAACCTCCAGCAGAACCAGGCTCAGGGAGGGGCAGTCTTCTGCTGGGACTGGTTGGGGCTGAGGGAGAGAACCAGGAAAAAGACATGCTGTGGAGGGGAGCAGAGATCGATCACTAATGATTAAATGCAGAATGGTGCATACAGAGCAAAAAGAGAAAGAAACAGTGCATCATGGGAACCCCCCAGCAGTCTACGTCTATAACAGCATAACTAAGGGATGGTTCAGGGTCACCTGATCCAGCCCTAACTATAAGCTTTAGCAAAAAGGAAAGTTTTAAGCCTAATCTTAAAAGTAGAGAGGGTGTCTGTCTCCCTGATCTGAATTGGGAGCTGGTTCCACAGGAGAGGAGCCTGAAAGCTGAAGGCTCTGCCTCCCATTCTACTCTTACAAACCCTAGGAACTACAAGTAAGCCTGCAGTCTGAGAGCGAAGCGCTCTATTGGGGTGATATGGTACTACGAGGTCCCTAAGATAAGATGGGACCTGATTATTCAAAACCTTATAAGTAAGAAGAAGAATTTTAAATTCTATTCTAGAATTAACAGGAAGCCAATGAAGAGAGGCCAATATGGGTGAGATATGCTCTCTCCTTCTAGTCCCCGTCAGTACTCTAGCTGCAGCATTTTGAATTAACTGAAGGCTTTTTAGGGAACTTTTAGGACAACCTGATAATAATGAATTACAATAGTCCAGCCTAGAGGAAATAAATGCATGAATTAGTTTTTCAGCATCACTCTGAGACAAGACCTTTCTGATTTTAGAGATATTGCGTAAATGCAAAAAAGCAGTCCTACATATTTGTTTAATATGCGCTTTGAATGACATATCCTGATCAAAAATGACTCCAAGATTTCTCACAGTATTACTAGAGGTCAGGGTAATGCCATCCACAGTAAGGATCTGGTTAGACACCATGTTTCTAAGATTTGTGGGGCCAAGTACAATAACTTCAGTAATAGTAACTTCAATAATAGTAGTGCTATGTGAGTAAAAAGATTAATCCAGGTTTTAAGTATATTTCTTATTGTTACATGGGAAACAAGGTACCAGTAGATTCAGTAGATTCACAAATCCAACAAGACCAAGCATTCATGATATGCACACTCTTAAGGCTATGAAATTGGGCTATTAGTAAAAAAAAGTAGAAAAGTGGGTGTTCACAATAATAGTAGCATCTGCTGTTGATGCTACAAACTCAAAACTATGTTTAAACTGCTTTTTCAGCAATCCTGTGAATCACTAAACTATTATTTAGTTGTATAACTACAGTTTTTCATGATTTCTTCACATCTGTGAGGCATTAATTTTGTTTGGAAGCAAGATTTTGTTCGTTTACTAGTGTGCTTGGGGTCATTGTCTTGTTGAAACACCCATTTCAAGGGCATGACCTCTTCAAGTTTTTTGAAATATACAAACTGATCCATGATACCTGCTATGCGACATATAGGCCCAACACCACAGTAGGAGTAACATGCCCATATCATGATGCTTGTACCGTCATGCTTCACTGTCTTCACTGTGAACTGTGGCTTGAAATCATAGTTTGGGGGTCATCTCACAAACTATCTGTGGCCCTTGGACCCAAAAAGAACAATTTTACTCTCATCAGTCCACAAAATATTCCTCCATTTCTCTTTAGGCCAGTTGATGTGTTCTTTGGCAAATTGCAACCTCTTCTGCACATGTCTTTTATTTAACAGAGGGACTTTGCGGGGGATTCTTGCAAATAAATTAGCTTCACACAGGCGTCTTCTAACTGTCACAGCACTTACAGGTAACTCCAGACTGTCTTTGATCATCCTGGAGCTGATCAATGGGTGAGCCTTTGCCATTCTGGTTATTCTTCTATCCATTTTGATGGTTGTTTTCTGTTTTCTTCCATGTGTCTCTGGTTTTTTTGTCCATTTTAAAGCATTGGAGATCATTTTAGATGAATAGCCTATAATTTTTTGCACCTGCGTATACGTTTTCCCGTCTCCAATCAACTTTTTAATCAAACTACGCTCTTCTTCTGAACAATGTCTTGAACATCCCATTTTCCTCAGGCTTTCAAAGAGAAAAGCATGTTCAACAGGTGCTGGCTTCATCCTTAAATAGGGGACACCTGATTCACACCTGTTTGTTCCACAAAACTGATGAACTCACTGACCGAATGCCACACTACTGTTATTGTGAACTCCCTCTATTCTACTTTTTTTTTTTACTAATAGCCCAATTTCATAGGCTTAAGAGTGTGCATATCATGAATGCTTGGTCTTGTTGGATTTGTGAGAATCTGCTGAATCTACTGGTAGCTTGTTTCTAATGCTCTATAAAAAAAAAAGCCCTCCGTAAAGCTAGGACATCTTACTACTCATCACTAATTGAAGAAAATAAGAACAACCCCAGGTTTCTTTTCAGCACTGTAACAAGGCTGACAAAGAGTCAGAGCTCTATTGAGCCGAGTATTCCTTTAACTTTAACTAGTAATGACTTCATGACTTTCTTTGCTAATAAAATTTTAACTATTAGAGAAAAAATTACTCATAACCATCCCAAAGACATATCGTTATCTTTGGCTGCTTTCAGTTATGCCGGTATTTGGTTAGACTCTTTCTCTCAGATTGTTCTGTCTGAGTTATTTTCATTAGTTACTTCATCCAAACCATCAACATGTCTATTAGACGCCATTCCTACCAGGCTGCTCAAGGAAGCCCTACCATTATTTAATGCTTCGATCTTAAATATGATCAATCTATCTTTATTAGTTGGCTATGTACCACAGGCTTTTAAGGTGGCAGTAATTAAACCATTACTTAAAAAGCCATCACTTGACCCAGCTATCTTAGCTAATTATAGACCAATCTCCAACCTTCCTTTTCTCTCAAAAATTCTTGAAAGGGTAGTTGTAAAACAGCTAACTGATCATCTGCAGAGGAATGGTCTATTTGAAGAGTTTCAGTCAGGTTTTAGAATTCATCATAGTACAGAAACAGCATTAGTGAAGGTTACAAATGATCTTCTTATGGCCTCAGACAGTGGACTCATCTCTGTGCTTGTTCTGTTAGACCTCAGTGCTGCTTTTGATACTGTTGACCATACAATTTTATTACAGAGATTAGAGCATGCCATAGGTATTAAAGGCACTGCGCTGCGGTGGTTTGAATCATATTTATCTTTTTGATCAGGATATGTCATTCAAAGCACATATTAAACAAATATGTAGGACTGCTTTTTTGCATTTACACAATATCTCTAAAATTAGAAAGGTCCTGTCTCAGAGTGATGCTGAAAAACTAATTCATGCATTTATTTCCTCTAGGCTGGACTATTGTAATTCATTATTATCAGGTTGTCCTAAACGTTCCCTGAAAAGCCTTCAGTTAATTCAAAATGCTGCAGCTAGAGTACTAACGGGGACTAGAAGGAGAGAGCATATCTCACCCATATTGGCCTCTCTTCATTGGCTTCCTGTTAATTCTAGAATAGAATTTAAAATTCTTCTTCTTACTTATAAGGTTTTGAATAATCAGGTCCCATCTTATCTTAGGGACCTCATAGTACCATATCACCACAATAGAGCGCTTCGCTCTCAGACTGCAGGCTTACTTGTAGTTCCTAGGGTTTGTAAGAGTAGAATGGGAGGCAGAGCCTTCAGCTTTCAGGCTCCTCTCCTGTGGAACCAGCTCCCAATTCAGATCAGGGAGACAGACACCCTCTCCACTTTTAAGATTAGGCTTAAAACTTTCCTTTTTGCTAAAGCTTATAGTTAGGGCTGGATCAGGTGACCCTGAACCATCCCTTAGTTATGCTGCTATAGACTTAGACTGCTCGGGGGTTCCCATGATGCACTGAGTGTTTCTTTCTCTTTTTGCTGTGTATGCACCACTCTGCATTTAATCATTAGTGATTGATCTCTGCTCCCCTCCACAGCATGTCTTTTTCCTGGTTCTCTCCCTCAGCCCCAACCAGTCCCAGCAGAAGACTGCCCCTCCCTGAGCCTGGTTCTGCTGGAGGTTTCTTCCTGTTAAAAGGGAGTTTTTGTTGGGAAGTGTCGTGACACGGACCCACAGCAGGGGGCGTTAATGAAGGGACAATGGAATAACCAAAAAGTAACAATTTAATGTTGTGAAGGTGCACAACGTAATACAGACAGATACAAATATGCGCTATATCAATCCGACAAAAAGGTGACGTGTGGCAGGCTCGAAGATAGGAGACGTCTGGTGTGAGAAGAGCCGGATCCCACACAGGCCTCACCACCAACGGACCTGAAGAACACCGGAGCCGCCAAGCCCTGCGCCCCAGGTGGCCACTGTCTTCAGCAGTCAGACCCGGTACTGCTGGCAGAAAACAGAAACAGTTCTGGATGAGTGTGAGTTCGCACACTCAGTAATCCCACAGTCTGTACACAATGAGGAGGGAGAACCTCCACCTCCAGCAACAATTTCACCCGTGCAGCTCCTGTTGGTCTCTTTCCTGGATGGAGTGAGAGGCGAAGAACGTCGTCCTCTCACTGTCCGCCAATCCAGCCTCCGACAGAGCCCACAGGAACACGGCTGCACACAGAACAATGTCTTGGACAACAATAATCACAGCAGAGAAGGTTACCTGTATGGTAGAAGATTTCTCGGCGAGGAGGTGGAGTTGCAGTCCGGTCTTTGTAGTGGTGATGATGGGTGACAGCTGGTGTTGATAGGTGACAGCTGTCACCTCCAGCGGCTCCGACGCCCTCTCGTGCTTGGAGCCCGCACTCCAAGCAGGGCGCCATCTGGTGGTGGTGTGCCAGCAGTACCTCCTCTTCAGCGGCCCACACAACAGTTTTTCCTTCCCACTGTCGCCAAGTGCTTGCTCACAGGGGGTCGTTTTGACCGTTGGGGTTTTTACGTAATTATTGTATGGCCTTGCCTTACAATATAAAGCGCCTTGGGGCAACTGTTTGTTGTGATTTGGCGCTATATAAATAAAATTGATTGATTGATTGATTAATGTAACAATAAGAAATATACTCAAAACCTGGATTAATCTTTTTAGTCACATAGCACTACTATTATTCTGAACACTACTGTATATGGTGGTAAATTTCTACGGGGGAGTCAGGCCCACTGGGAGCTGGTGCTTTATGCTTCCACTCGCCTCTCCTCCATCTTGGAAGTCACTTGTTCAGTGTATTTGTGTATTTTTCAAAACAAACTGTGCTGTGTCTTCGTCCACTGGCTGCTCTCCACCTCGCCGACAAAGTGAAACGACGTGCACTTTAACTGCAACAAATTTCAACTATTCAAAACAAATGCCTTCATTTGGAATTGATCAGAGTTTTGACCTGTTTGTCAACAGATGATCCAGCAGATTTATCAATGTGGCTTTTGAAAGAAATGCTGCACTCCACAGGCCAGTTTTTCACAGGCTGTATGCATGTGCACATGCAGCCCGCTTACTGACTGAGGATTTTGGTGACTGCTGGCACTTATGGTCCAGGAAAGCCCCACAAAAATATTATTATTATTATTATTATTAATAATAATAATAATAATAATAATAATAATAATAATTTCCTGTATATTTTATTACTAGTTTGGTTGTACATGCGACATCGGGAATCAACAGGAATCAAAGCATGAAACAAAATAAACTGTAATAATACTATGTAACAATTTTTTATTTTTGTTTTGTTCCTGGGTACACAGTGTGTTTTCCTAACTTGATATGACTTAAATAAATAGAAAATAGCTGTTATTCCACAGAAACTTTGCTTCTGTGATCAGGACAATGATATTTTTAAAATTTGTCTGTTTTCAAGAATATTCTCGATTCGCCTTCACTACTACTGAGTAGTCTTCTAGAATAGTCTTGAACTGCTAGAACTGTCCAGAATTTTCTAGAAGTTTCCAGAATTACCTAGAAATTTCAAGAAACTTTTAGAACTTTCTAGAAGGAAAAAAAAAAAAATCTAAGTTTGTGCTGAATGCAGTCATTTTTCCATAGACTTTAGACATAAGCAGTTGAAATATAACACTTAGAAGCCAGGAACAAACATTGTGTTACATAGTGTAATTAAACAGTAAATTCCAATAATTAAATGTTCGCAAAAACAATGCACAAAAATATCAAATTAACGAGCTGATGAGAAATAAATGGTGTGACTTTGGGTTTGACTCTTCAAGAGTCATGTTTAACAGGTGTAACTTATACTCCAATCTGTATTTTCTACACAGATCACTGATTTGATTTCACTGGTTATTAATTAAATAGCAAGTGCAGAAAGTAGTTAGTACTCTGAGTACGGTATTTTTCAGAGAAATTTCAAACCAGATAAGTCACAGGACCTCCCAAAGTAGGAAGAAAACCATGACTTATACTCCAGGAAAATACAGTAGTTTTTGAGAAGAGTACTTTCAACTAAAGTACTCTTTAACACTCGTACTTTTATTTGTAAATGAGTATTATTTCAGCAATGTAACAGTACTTGTACTTAAGTTTCCAGAACTCTTTCTACCTCTGCTCAGAGCTTTGTGTGTGTTCCAGACCACAGCAGGACACAGCACCCTCTGCTGGACCTGAACCTGAACCCAGCTTGGTGTCTATTAAGAGTGACAGGTCTATGAGACGTCTCATTGATTTCAAAGGACAACGAGCGTCTGCTGGACAGAAGTGAGCTCTTACTGACACTAAAATCTGACTGTGTTCATGTTTTCAACATTATTCATCCTCTGAATTTTAGCATGTGGGTTATTGTTTAACTACGGGCACTATTGACCTGGTAAATGTAATTTCCACCACACCATTGCCTTACAATATAAAGCACCTTGGGGCAACTGTTTGTTGTGATTTGGTGCTATATACATGTGCTCTGATGTCACTGTTTATCTCCATAGAAACTACCCAAACAATCTTTCATACAAACTGTTTAAAGGGACATTACAGTTTTGATGTGGAAATTACGGCAATAGTGTGGGACAACTACATTTTGTTTAAAAACATCACAACAGTTGTATGACATTGAATACCCCAATTATGTTTTGATTATTTTACTGATATTTTATTCAGAAATATTTTAAAACATTAGAAAAAACGTTTCTTTACCATTCATTTTTATCATTGAAGATCAAAAGTCTGGGTGTGGGACAAGCACAAAACGGCAATATTTGCATATAATGATGCTGAAAAAAGGTGAAAAAGTCATCATAGACTACTAGAACAAATTTCTTAACACACTTTCATTGTAAAGATAACTATAAAAGTTTGAAATTTCCCCTTTTTTCTGTTTTTCATACAATATGATCAAAGGACATAATAAGTGCCCGTAGTCTAAGAATCACCCATAAATAGTTTTCTTTAATTAATTATGTAACACACACACACACACACACACACACACACACACACACACACACACACACACACACACACTGTTCCGTGAAGCTGACTGTGCACTAAACAAACACACAAACAGAGTTCACAACAGTCTGTTAAATTTACTTCCACCTGAGCCTCGGGGGCCTCCGTACAAATCTGAGACTAAAAGTACTTTTGTTATGTGTCGACGCGGGTTGAGGAGCGGACCTGCGTCTGACGGAACCCAGCGCTAAAATAACCAGAAAGCGGTTCCAATAACAAAACAATTTATTTTTCCACCCTTTGGTGCATAACAACGTGTACAAACTAAAATAGCGTGAGTCTGGTGGAGTGAAGGCTGGCACGCTCTCCAGCGCCTAAAAGGATCGAGGCCCGGCGCTTCTGGACTCACTTTTACCGCCAAACACCCCCCAGGTGGACACGACAAACCGACTCTCTGCGAAGGATAGAAAAGGTGAGGTAAGTCAGCAGCTACAACCAATATCCTTCAAAAGGCACACACTATCAGCAACACATTCAGGTTTGGTATTTAAGCTTTATGTAAATGAGCAGCCTCTCACAACAGGTGGAGGATCACCAGTCCGCATGCCACGGCAGTGTGAAGCGAGCTGCACAATTCTCATCACAATTCAAATATACTGCGCAACAAAATACCAAGTTACTATCAACAATTAGTCAAACAATTAATCACCTCTGATGTGTGCTGACAGCATGTGTCCCTCACCCTTCTTCCTTCACAGGCACGATGTGTCAAACCCAGGCGCGGTCCTCAGCGTCTCACAAACGAACATCACAAGGTCGAGTTCCCGGCAATTCTGCTTGAATCACACATGGCTTAAATGCAGAACGCCATCTCATTATCTGCTTCAGCTGAAAGTCTTTAAGGTTGCACTTGAGCACCATCCACAGGTGCTGCACATAACGCTGATGAGGGTGAAGGACTCTTCAGCCAGCACCTTCTCCACAGACGATAAATCAGTTTTCATACCACCTGGAGAGCAAAGAAAAGAAAAGAACACCAAAATGTCCAGCCACACCCCCCCAACATACAACAACTTTGACCAGACACAAAGGAGAGATGGTTTCCACTGGAGGTTTAAAGGGTGGTTCAGAATGATCAGATCCTGACCAGCACATCACAGATATGTAGTTGAAGAGTCGGTGCTCTGTGCACAAATTTTGCATCACCTCTCTTCACTTCATAGTCGAGTAGAGCAGAGAAGGATTTTCTTTCACCAAAACAGATCAAATCTAGGCTTGTATCTCAGATGTACTTTCTTGCAATTTGTAAGTAACCTTTTAGTTTACTAACTGTGCACAGTTTGCACTGTGCACAGTTTCTCCAATCACAGGCACCTAAACCGAGAACTTCTTCAGGGTTGACTGGGTGTCTTGGTGGCTTTCCTCACTCTTCTCCTTCTTGCACAGTCACTCCGTTTTTGAGAACTCTCTACTCCATGCAAATGTATCATAAAGTGCCATACTGTTTTTATTTCTTCATAATTGATGTAAATAAAGTCCAAGACATATTCAGTGGCAGCTTTACTATCAGAGAGCCTCGTCCACAACGACCACAGAAGATTCCAAGCTGTCACTGATGTTAAAGGGGGCAATATATGGTATTAAGAACAGGTGTATGTAAACTTGTGGTCATGGTCATTTGGGTAGTTTCTGTTGTTATTATGATTTAAAAAGCGTAAACACAGTTGTTTGAGAATAACTGGCTTCACTCAACCACTAACCATGAATGAAAAAATATTTTTTGTGTTTTCATTCATGTTCTGTGAAAATGGCCAAAAAAAATCAGTAATTCTGCCAGGGTATGTAAACTTTTGAGCACAACCGTACATATATACAACTGTATCTGTTTATGGGATACCAATGAAACAACTGCAAATTATGATGAAGACAATGCTCAGTCTTTCATGGCCTGATATTTATCTGTGGTGAAAATTTCGTAAAAATCTGTCCAATAGTTTTGCTGTAATCCTGCTAACAGACAAATGAAGGAATAAATACGAGGTCTCTTAGAAAAGTATCCGACCTTATTATTTTTTTCAAAAACCATATGGATTTGAATCACGTGTGATTACATCAGACATGCTTGAACCCTCGTGGGCATGCGAGAGTTTTTTCACGCCTGTCGGTTACGTCATTCGCCTGTGGGCAGTCTTTGAGTGAGGAGTCGTCCACCCGCTCGTCGATTTTTTTCATTGTTTAGGAATGGCTCAGAGACTGTTGCTTTGTTTGATAAAATTTTTTTCAAAACTGTAAGGCACAACTGAGTGGACACCATTCAATAAATTCAGCTGGTTTTCCGTAAAAATTTTAACGGCTGATGAGAGATTTTGGTCTGGTAGTGTCGCTTTAAGGACGGTCCACGGCGCCTGACGGCGATCTGCGCTTCGAGGCGGCAGCGTCTCGCCGTTTCAAGTTGAAAACTTCCACATTTCAGGCTCTGTTGACGCAGTAAGTCGTCAGAGAACAGAGAACTTTCAGAAGTCGGCATGAGGACTTTATTCGGGCATTCCATTGTTAACGGTCATTTTGTAATGAAAGAATGTGCGGGCAGAGTCGCATGTCGGGCTGGACCCGACCGCGGGGGGTCGCGGCAGGAAAAACACCTCCGTTGGAAACCTTAACGGGCAAGTTGGAACATGCCCAAGCTGTTAAACAATTTCTCAGTTACTCACTTGTTGAAAGCCATTAAAAGCCGCCTGAATTCTACAAATGGTTTTCAACACGGAGGTGTTTTTCCTGTCGCGGCGCACACAGATTTGCCGAGTCGTCACGGAAACGACTCGGCGAATTTGCGCGTACGTCTTTCATTAAAAAAATGTCCTTAAACAGTGGAATGTCCGCATAAATTCCTCATGCCGGCCTCTTCTGAATCTTCTCTGTTCTCTCACGATGTCCTGGGTGAATTAAGCCTTAAATTAGGATGTTTTCAGATCGAAACAGGCCGACGACAGCGCCCTGAAGCGCTGCAGGACGTCCCGCTCCGTGGGAAGTCCTTACACCGACAGAAACACCCCATAATCTCTCATCAGCCGTTAAACTTTTCACAGAAAACCAGCTTAATTTCTCGAATAGTGTCCACTCGGATATTCCTCACAGGTCCAGAAAAAATTTTGATAAAGCAACGCGCGCCGTCTCGAGCAGTGTGTGAAACAAAGGAATTCAGCCGAGAGGGCGGGACCACATCTCACTCAAGGCCTGCCCACAGGGAAATGACGTCACTGACACGCGTGAAAAAACTCACGCATGCGCACGAGGGTTCAAGCATGATTGGTGTAATCGCATGTCATTCAAATCCATATAGTTAAAAAAATAAATAAAAGGGTCGGTTTATTATCTAAGAGACCTCGTAAATGCCGATGATTTTAATATGTCCTCGGCAGACACAAAAACGCTCATACGGCTGAGGGTATTTTAAATGGTAAATGACTGCATTTATGTAGCGCTTTTCAAATAATGCCTCACATTTACCCCAATGTGAGTCTGCTGCCATACAAGGTGCTCACTACACACCAGGTCCAATTACAGTGATTTTCCCAGTCAGGCTGGGATTTGAACCGAGGATCCTCTGGTCTCAAACCCAACGCTTAACCAATAGATCATCACTTCCCCCATTTCTCTCTTATAGTTATATTTTCAAACATAAAAAGAAAAAACTGAATAATTAGACTTTTCTCTCTCTCTTGGTCTGTCTACTGTCTGTGTCCTTATGTTAATTGTCATTGTGTTCAGTTCTGTGTCCATGTGTGTTCGTCGTGTGGTTTCCCTGTTTCTGCACTCGTTTCTATCCTTGAGTTCCACTTTAGTTTTCTGTCTTTTCTTCTTTGGTTTTTGTATTTGGTTTTGGTTCTACTGTTAGTTGAGATGTTTTTGGTTCTTGTCATTCCCTTGGCTCTTTTGAGGTTTGTGTCACTTTGTGTTTGTCAGTTTCTGTGTTTTTGTAGGTGTGTATTGTTTCCTGGTCTCCCCTACACCTGTTACATTTCACACCTGTTGTTTGTCTGTTTATTTGTGTTACATTAAGTGCTGCACCGTTCTGCTTTGAGTTTGACAAATGATTATTTGTCACCTCTCATTCCCAGTTTGTTGTTTGTTTCTTGACACCTCTGTGAGTTTTTCTGTTGTTTGACGTCTCTGTGTTCATTGTCCTTTGTTTTACCATCGATTTCTATTTACTCACTAGATGGAGGTCCGGGGCGATGCGCTCATTCTCTGGCTGTTTGACAGAGCGCCACCATCTTGGTTTGCATCTGACAACCTAAACATGAATATAAATCAATGTTTTTAAGAGAGTTTCAGGATAAATCTGTATTTTCTGTGCTGTTACATTTATTTAAATTCAGTCCCACATTTGTACAGACAATATTTGTCAAAACAAATACAGAAGAAGATCAGACAATTTATATAATAGACTTGATTGAATTTGTTGGTTCCAGTCCAGATAGAAAATAAAACCATCAGTTTGTCAAACACACTATGTCTGTCACGACACCAGAAACTAGTCTGATCCTTAATTAATTTCATTATGAAGTTAAAGATGGGAAATAATCAGGGATGAAAGTAAGAGCTTCACACACTTGCATCATATCAAAGATGTTAATATTAAAGACTGATCTTAACCCACCTGCAGCGAGCGCTTCTCCGTGAAAATATCAAATATGCATAAATAAAAGAAACAGCCACACCAGCCAGGGTGAAAATAAGATTATTCAGTCTGGACCAAGCTGAAAGAAATCTGAAAACACTAGATTGGAATATTCAGTATATCACTTGAGAAATAAATCTCATTCATGTATTTTATATTAGTAGAATATACAATGTCAAAGCGACTGCCATGTGACCCACCAATTTGAGAGAAAAAGCTTTTTCATTCTATGAATTTGCTCTGACAGAATATCTCAGGAAGGAAAACCCGATGTTGTAGTGCTCTCAACACTGACGGCATAATTCACTTTCTTATAAGTGTTCTGTTATGTACTATGTTGTGATTCATGTAATAGTAGCGGTCCCTTTAAGAGTTCGGGTGACGTGTTCTGTTTCCGGTTTTTCTGTTGGCTCGCGGCGCCATGTTTGTAGTCTGTTAAAAATGCGTGGCGCCATGTTTGTAGTCTGTTAATAAACGCGACTAAAAGAGTCTTAATGTGAGAAGTTTCGGCTCGTCTTTTCGCCAAAAGACAACTTCTACACTGGTGACCCCGATGTTTGTTTACTGGACGTATCCAGATCGCCATGACTGCCAACGCTGTGTCTCTCAAGCTCCCCGAATTCTGGGAATCTTCTGCTTCAGCCTGGTTCGCTCAGACCGAGGCACAGTTTGCCTTGCGTCAGATCACCGCTGACGAAACTAAACACTACTGTAATCATGCCGTTTGGTTTGTTTGAGTTCCTGCACACCCCGTTTGGGCTCAAGAATGCTGCTCAAACTTTCCAGCGGCTCATGGACTGTGTGTTACGGGATCTGCCTTTCGTGTTTGTGTACCTTGACGACATCCTGGTGGCCAGTTCATCACCTTCAGAGCACCTTTCGCACCTTTGCACTCTGTTCGAGCGACTTACCGAGCACGGGCTCATCATCAATTCAGCCAAGTGCGAGTTCGGCTTTGTCCACCACAGACTTTCTGGGGCACAGAGTCACAAAGGACGGGGTCGTTCCTCTTCCGTCAAAAGTGGAGGCCATCACCACTTTCCCACGCCCAGTCACTGTCAAAGCCTTACAGGAGTTCCTAGGCATGGTTAACTTCTACCACCGTTTTCTCCGCAGGGCCGCCCAAATCATGCGACCCTTATACGAGGCTCTGAAAGGCGGCAAGCCTAAGCACACTGTGGGCTGTACCCCGGAAAGAGACAAGGCTTTTGCGGATGCTAAGACAGCCCTGGCTAAGGCTGCCATGTTAGCCCATCCCGCCTCCTCCGCCCCAATCGCACTTACCACGGACGCCTCAGACTACGCGGTCGGTGCGGTTTAAGAGCAATGGGTGGGTAATGCCTGGCAGCCTCTCGCCTTTTTCAGCAGGCAGTTGCGTCCCAGTGAACGGAAGTATAGCACCTTCGATAGGGAGCTACTTGGGGTGTACCTCACCATCCGACACTTTCGTTCACTGCTGGAGGGACGCCAGTTCACCGTTTTTGTGGACCACAAGCCTCTGACTTTCGCCATGTCCAAAGTCACTCAGCCATGGTCGGGCAGGCAAGCGGCAGCTGACTTACATTTCGGAGTTCACGACGGACATTGCACACCTTTCTGGAAAGCACAACCATGTCGCAGATTGCCTCTCCCGCGCTGTTGCGGGGGTGGTCCACATTGGCCTGGACTACGGCAGCATGGCAGCAGAGCAGGCCACAGACCCGGACGTGCAGGCTTGCCGTTCATCCGTTACTGGGCTGCAGCTGCAGGATGTGGCATTCGGCAACGCTGGCACCACTCTGCTTTGCAACGTCTCCATGGGCTCTCCTAGGCCTGTTGTGCCTGCGTAGTGGAGGCGACCTGTTTTTGACGCCATCCATGGCCTCTCACACCCTGGAACCAAGGCCTCACAACGGCTGGTGGCAGCCAAGTTTGTGTGGCACGGTCTTAAAAAGGATGTGAGGGACTGGGCGAACACCTGTGGAGTGCCAACGTGCCAAAGTACACCGCCACACCAAAGAGCCACTGGAACAGTTTCAAGTGCCAGAACAACGTTTCGACCACGTCAACATCGACCTAGTTGGCCCACTTCCACCCTTGCAGGGTTACACTCATGTGGTCACTATGGTCGACAGGACCACACGGTGGGCAGAGGCTGTTACACTGTCATCTATAACATCGGCTGATGTGGCACGGGCATTTATTGGCACCTGGGTGTCCCGTTTTGGCACCCCATCAGACATTTCCTTGGACCGGGCGTTCAGTTTACCTCTGAACTTTGGAATGCTGTCGCAGGAAGCTTGGGAGTTAAACTCCACCACACCACGGCCTACCACCCCCAGAGTAATGGCCTCTGCGAACGTTTTCACAGGTCAATGAAAGCCTCCCTGCGTGCTAGCCTGAAGGACAGTTCCTGGGCTGACAAGCTCCCATGGGTCATGCTGGGAATCAGGACAGCACCGAAGGAAGACCTTCAGGC
Organism: Thalassophryne amazonica; assembly: GCF_902500255.1. Lineage (NCBI taxonomy): Eukaryota > Metazoa > Chordata > Actinopteri > Batrachoidiformes > Batrachoididae > Thalassophryne > Thalassophryne amazonica. Next base: position 34,035,173 of record NC_047124.1, on the reverse strand, counting down.
CTCCTCCGCAGAGCTGGTCTATGGTCAGCCACTACGGGTCCCCGGGGATTTCGTCCCTAACACCACAACCCCTTGGTCAGCCACATTCCAGCACTCCAGCCTGTTGTTTAACGCCAGGCTGTTTGCTCCACTTCCTACTTCCTGTCACGGTTTGCCGAACTCTCACGTCCCCAATAGCCTACAGTATGCTGGCTATGTTTTCATTCGAGCAGATGGTCACCGTGGACCTCTCCGTTCGCCTTACGAGGGCCCTTTCTGTGTTGTGGAAACAGGGGACAAGCACTTTGTGGTAGACATTGGGGACAAACCGGAGTGTATATCTGTGGACCGCCTTAAGCCAGCTCACCTAGATCTGGCCACGCCAGTTGAATTGGCGCAACCCCCAAAACGAGGACGGCCTCTGACTACGCCCCCTTTTTCTGTTCCTCCTGCCCCTCGACCATGCCGCAGGGGAGCCCTGCAGACAGCCACTGAGGGGGCGGTTCCGCCTTCTCCCATACAGAGGAGCCGCACTGGACGTTTGATTCGCCCCCCACGCCATTGATACATTTTTTTATTTATTTTTTTTCAGGTGTCCTGTTAAAGTGAATTCTGGGGGGGCATGTGTAGTGCTCTCAACACTGACGGCATAATTCACTTTCTTATAAGTGTTCTGTTATGTGCTATGTTGTGATTCATGTAATAGTAGTTCGGGTGACGTGTTCTGTTTCCGGTTTTTCTGTTGGCGCGTGGCGCCATGTTTGTAGTCTGTTAAAAATGCGCGGCGCCATGTTTGTAGTCTGTTAAAAATGCACGGCGCCATGTTTGTAGTCTGTTAATAAACGCGACTAAAAGAGTCTTAATGTGAGAAGTTTCGGCTCGTCTTTTCGCCAAAAGACAACTTCTACAATGTGAAGAAAAAATCTGAGGCTGATTAAAAAGGGATAAATTGAGACTTATAAAAGTGAGACTTCTAATTGAATCACAAAACAAATGGTGAGATATTTATCACGACAAAGCATTCAGGCAATAAAACTCAAATAAAGTCACTACTTTACAGATTACAGATCGACACAAAAAATAAATCATTTTTTAACCTTTTTTCAGCAATTTCAGTAATTTCCTCACATCATTTATATTACATTTAATACACACAGTGGTGGGTGCAGATAACCAAAAAATTAACTTTGATAACAGATAATCAGATAACTGAAAAGTTATCTTTGATAAAGATAAAATGATAAACCCCCGCAAAATGTGTCAGAAATTACAGATAACCGGTGAATTCCAGTATTGTCTCCAGACACACTTACAACTACTAACAAGGTGATTTTGAATTTTAACACCACAATCACTTTTGGAAACATCAAAAGCAATAACAGACCCAAACAATGAGTCAGCACTTCTGCCTTTGAGCATCCTGTCCCACTACGGGAAACTTCTGTTTACTACATCACTTTCAGCACAGAACCAGCTGCAAGAAGCCGTACAGCTCAACTCTACCCAATGACAGCAAAATAAAGCCCTACTGAGTTATGGTTTGATTTATAAATGTTTTATTTATTTAATAATAATACATTCCATTTATAGGCACCTTTAAAACAACTCAAGGATACCATTACAATGCAGAAATAAGCAGATATAAAAGCATAGCAATAAACAAATTAGAATTAAAAACTTAAAAGGACATTTACCAGTTAAAATAAATGATTTAACAATTTAAAACAAGACAAAAGTTATGCAGTGAATGAGTGGAGCTCATGGTGAATATGCTTTCTTGAACAGGTGGGGTTTGAGACATGATTTAAAAATAACCAGGGAGTCAATGTTCTGGATATCTAGTGGAAGGAAGTTCCAAAGGTGGGGGCAGAGCGACTGAAAGCCCTAAATCTCATGGTGGTCAAGCGGGCAGGAGGAATGGTGAGGTTGAGAGAAGATGATGATCTGAGGGTGCGACTGGGGGTGTGTGTGTGTGTGTGTGTGTGTGTGTGTGTGTGTGTGTGTGTGTGTGTGTGTGTGTGTGTGTGTGTGTGTGTGTGTGTGTGTGTGTGTGTGTGTGTGTGTGTGTGTGTGTGTGTGTGTGAAGAAGTTCAATGAGGTATGCGTGGTGAGGTTGTGGAGGGCCTTGAAGGTTAGAAGGATGATTTTATAGTCAATGTGTTGAGTAATTGGAAGCCAGTGAAGTTGCTGAAGAACGGGGGTGATGTGGTGAATAAATGGTGTTCCTGTGATTATCTGAGCTGCTGCATTCTGAACCAGTTGGAGCTTATGAAGAAGCTTTTGGGGGAGACCAAAGAGGAGAGAGTTGCAATAGTCCAGGTGGGAGATGACCAAAGAGTGAACCAGGATGGCAGTGCTGACAGAAGTGAGTGACGGGTGTAGACGATTAATGTTTTGGAGATGGAAATATGCAGACCGGGTGATGGTATTGATGTGGGTTTGAAATGACAAAATACCATCAGTGAAATTGAATATTATGTTTCTGAAATATATTACCCAGGGGGCAAAGACAGATAATGAAAAGGATGGGACCAAGGACAGAGCTTTGGGGAACACCAGAGGAGAGGGGAGATGGCTGTGATGTAAATGTTTTAACTGAATATACTGAGTGCGGTCAGAGAGATAAGATAAAAACCAGTCTGAAGGAGTGCATGATGAACCAAGAGCTGCCAGTCTATGAAGGAGGAGAGAATGAGAAATGACCTATTTAACCTTTAGTTAACCAGCTGACAATCAATTGTCAGCGTGTCGCTGCACCCAAACACTGCACAAAAAAAGCATTTTCAGATCACTTTAACCCAGGTTTAAGTCAGCGCATCATCATATTTCTATTTAGTCTAATGACTGATGATGCAGAATAACTCTAAGCAAGATGGCAGCTGCTGGCAACAGCTCACAGGCTGCATCCGCCATCTAGAGGATTAAATAGAAATCAACGGTTTTACCCCAGTTGTTTGTTACCTGCGTTTTGTGTTATATGTTAACTCCTGTTGTTGCCTTTGAACTCCCTCTGTTTGTTTGGACTGGCCTCCTGTGTTTTGGTCAAATAAATCACCTTTGTTCTCCATTTACATCCTGTGCAGTTACTGTCTGTGTCCACACGAGGTGTCATTCCTATTGAGAATCCAGCCCTCAGTGCAACTGTGCATGTGCACCCATACACAGTTCACCGGCGTGAAGTTAGACAGTCGACAGTAGTTCATTATTCAGACAGGAATTCGTGATGAAGTAGTTCTGGTTGTATTATGGGCAAAAAAATGTTTTTAAAATGGAAATAAACGTGCCTTGTTGAATTCTACCTTTAAAAAAATCCAAAATAAAACAATGATTTGCTTTTGATGCTTAAAACAGTAATTTGGTTATAAAGCCTAAACCAAAAATTTAATCTGTCAACTCCTTACACCTCACTCACGTCACAACTTTAGTGAAAAAAAGTGCTGCAAAAACAATTATGAAAAGAGCTTACAGTTACACATCAAAAAACAATGAGAAATAAAAGAATGACAAAAACAATTTAAAAATTTAAAAAAATAGTCAAGATGACATGTGACTACTGTACAAATAATATTTAGAAAATTCTGATTTTTTTGTGCTGAATAACTGTCCACACTGAAGCAGTAACAGCTTTTACATGGGCAACTGCATTTTGGCACCAACTGCCCAGATATGTCAAGTGTCCTTGCCCCATACCCACCAACCACTATTTCACCCCCTCCCACCCTCAATTTTACTGTATTTAATAATATGTCAAACTACTGTCTGGAATTTGATTGTTGTTAAATGGTATATAGAAATCCCATTCCATCTCCTCAATCCCATCGTCACGTCTTCCGAAGAGGAAGCAGAGACTGCGGACTCAGAGGCGGACTCGTCCATTACCCAGGCCGAAGTCACCGAGGTGGTTAGAAAGCTCCTCGGTGGCAAGGTTCCTGGGGTAGATGAAATCCGTCCTGAGTACCTTAAGTCTCTGGATGTTGTGGGACTGTCTTGGCTGACACGCCTCTGCAACATTGCATGGCGATCGGGGACAGTGCCTCTGGATTGGCAGACTGGGGTGGTGGTCCCTCTGTTTAAGAAGGGGGACCGGAGGGTGTGTTCCAACTATAGTGGGATCACACTCCTCAGCCTCCCCGGTAAGGTCTGTTTCAGAGTATTGGAGAGGAGAATTCGACCGATGGTCAAACCTCGGATTCAGGAGGAGCAGTGTGGTTTTCGTCCTGGTCACGGCACACTGGACCAGTTCTACACACTCCATCGGGTGCTCGAGGGTTCATGGGAGTTCGCCCAACCAGTCCACATGTGTTTTGTGGATCTGGAGAAGGCGTTCGACCGTGTCCCTCAGGGCACCCTGTGGGGAGTGCTCCGGGAGTATGGGGTCTGGGGTCCTTTGCTAAGGGCTATCCGGTCCCTGTACGACCGCAGCAGGAGCTTGGTTCGCATTGCCGGTAGTAAGTCACACCTGTTTCCAGTGCACGTTGGCCTCCGCCAGGGCTGCCCTTTGTCACCGGTTCTGTTCATTATTTTTATGGACAGAATTTCTAGGTGCAGCCAGGGTGTAGAGGGGGTCTGGTTTGGGAATCACAGAATCTCGTCTCTGCTGTTTGTGGACAATGTGGTTCTGTTGCCTTCGTCAAATCAGGACCTTCAGCGTGCACTGGGGCGGTTTGCAGCCAAGTGTGAAGCGTCCGGGATGAAAATCAGCACCTCCAAATCCGAGGCCATGGTTCCCGACCGGAAAAAGGTGCTTTGCCCTCTTCAGGTCGGTGGAGTGTCCTTACCTCAAGTGGAGGAGTTTAAGTATCTCGGGGTCTTGTTCATGAGTGAGGGACGGATGGAGCGTGAGATCGATAGATGGATCGGTGCAGCATCTGCAGTGATGCGGTCGCTGTATGGGACCGTCGTGGTGAAGAGAGAGCTGAGTAGGGGGGCAAAGCTCTCGATTTACTGATCGATCTACGTTCCAATCCTCACCTATGGTCATGAGATTAGGCTCATGACCGAAAGAACGAGATTGCGAGTACAAGCGGCCGAGATGAGTTTCCTCCGCAGGTTGGCTGGGTGCTCCCTTAGAGATAGGGTGAGGAGCTCAGTCACTCGGGAGGAGCTCGGAGTCGAGCCGCTGCTCCTCCACGTCAAAAGGAGTCAGTTGAGGTGGCTCGGGCATCTTTTCCGGATGCCCCCTGGACGCCTCGCTGGAGAGGTGTTCCGGGCACGTCCCATTGGGAGGAGGCCCCGGGGAAGACCCAGGACATGCTGGAGGGACTACATCTCTCGGCTGGCTTGGGAAAGCCTTGGGGTTCCCCCGGAGGAGCTGGGGGAGGTGTGTGTGGATCGGGAGGTCTGGGCGGCTTTGCTTGAGCTGCTGCCCCCGTGACCCAACTCCGGATAAAGCGGAAGAAAATGGATGGATGGATGGTATATAGAAAACATAATTGTTTAGTTTTTTCTTAATTTCACTTTTGTTTTCCTGCAAAATGTACCATTAATAATGCAGTTAAAGTACCAGATCACACATGTTAGTCTAAAGCAGTGGCGGATGCTGGTCTTTCAAGAAGGGGAAGCTCAATTTCGGCCTACATCATAAAATGTGTCGATTTATTTATACGTAAATTCTACCCTCCGTTCCTTTTCAAGAAAATGATCTGTGACCCTGTCGTACCAACAAGGCGTCTTTTCCAGGGACTTGACTAGTGTCCTCTCAATGGCCGGCAGAGTTAGGCTGCTTAAACGGCCTTGGCTCATGGTGTTGCGGGTGTAAGACTTGAGCTGCTTTAAACAGGAGAAGCTCCTCTCTACACCTGCAGATGTAGCTCCAATCGTTGCCACTAATGACAATAGTTTGTACACCTGAGGCATTGCACTGTCCAACTCCATGTCTTTCAGAAACAGCAAGAAATCACATAGCTTTCCCCTGTTGCCCTGCAAGTCCTGGTTTGAATATAGGACTTGAAGTTCACACCTCAGTCTCCCTGAATCAAAGAACTGGCCAAAACTTTTCAGGACACTCTGAAATGCCTCCTCTGGAAACACTTGTCTCATCTCATCAAATTTCCCTGGATTGACCAATTCCAAGAAGCGCAGACTTTCCAAATTTGCAAAACGCCGAGGTAGCTGTTCTGTGAGATTGTCTAGGATGGCCATGTACAGATTTCTGTAGCACTCCTTGGGATCCTGTAGTTGTGACAGACGGCATTTTCTCATGGGCTCAGTTTGTGGGTCTGATGTGAGATCTGCTGCTTTGGCATAAACAGCTTGGAAAGCCCCCTCTGACCTCTTTGACAAAAGCAAGAAGAGACTCAATTCTTTTCTTGCAGTACAGAACATCCATAGCTCTCTGCTGGACAATGTCAAACACCACATCAGTCTCAGAGAAGATTTGTTCATATGTGTACAACATGAACACAAACTCAAAATGCTCGTTTCATCAGAAGGCCTTTGGCACAGTCTAATGTGTCATCATCCATGGACTTATCTGCAATGATCATCTCAAAGGTTTGCAGGAGGGCATCATAATTGTTTGCCACAGTGCTCACTATCCGTGATGTGAAATTCCATCGAGTAGGAGCATTTCTGGGCAACCTTGAGCAGCCTGCAGACTCAAGAAAAGACATCCTCTTTGTGGATTTTGAGAAAAATGTGGCAAACCCAGAGCGTGATGCAAAAAATATTCTGCACTCAGATAAGCATTTAGCCCCCTGAGACAGAACCAGATTCAGTCTGTGTGCATAGCAATGCACAAACATTGCACTGGGGGCTATTGCTTTAACTTTGGCCTGCAAACCATTGACAGCTGAGTTACTTTTCCCCACCTTTTGCACCAAATTAATCTGAGGAGTTGATCTGCCCTGTTGTTTAAGTTTTTCTTCGTAAGGAAGACTATCAAATGGCTTTGCCAAAATCCGGTCCACAACATTCAAATTGTCTGCCATTATGTGCAGCTTGCTAGCTGGGACTGGCGCGAGGCTCGTGTTAAGTTTGTCCGCCTGTGAGCGCTTTGTGACGGTGGAGGAGCTCAGCAGCACCCGCTGCTCGGTAGTGATAGAAACTGCGATAGAAGTCAGAAAGAGTGATAGAAGTCAGTCTCCAAACACAAGCAGCTACAAAAAAAAAAAAAAAAAACCCCACCAGAAATAGAAGCTCAATTTGTTGCTAGTCCTTTTTAACAAAGAAAATGCTGCTAAGAGGATTAGGAAAGTCTCCGGTTCAACTCAGAACAGAATGAAAATGCTCCCACGGATGTTTACACCAAAAGATCGCTGATTTGCTCATTTCGCTGTCAATCAAAAAGGGATTCAGCCTCAGACAGATCATCCAATCATCATGCAGAAGCTGAGCGTCCGGGCCAGCCGAGGCCCGCCCACTGCCCCATAGACCTCCAGACACGCTGAGCGTCTGATGGGCGGGACAAAGCCCAGCATTTATCCAATGACTCGTCTCGTTTCGAGGCACCCTTTGCTTCGCTCTTGAACTCCGTGGACGTCCACACTGTTTAAAGCACGTTGATTGCGTTGTAGCGCATATTTAGTCAATGACATGTACACACAACAATATATATTTGATCACTTATTTTTTGACATTTTAGGGGAAGCTGAGCTTCCCTTGCAGTCTTAGAGCAATCGCCTCTGGTCTAAAGCCAAAATGCTTCCAAAATAAATATCATGAAAATGATATTTGAAATCATAGATTTGACTCCAGTATTTAATATATGTTACTAATACACTACGAAAGGTTACACTAAACAGCGCTGTCCAAAGACATTCCAGAAAGGACCAAGAGGGTTCAGGGTTTGTGTTTGTTTTTGCAACAACTGACTCCTATAGGTGATTTCATTGATAAACATCAGTTTGTTCAGATGGAATGAGTTTGTCAGTGAAATCACCTGCTGGAGTCAGTGATGAAAAAGAAAACCTGCACCGTTCTGGAATGTCTTTGGACACCACTGCACGAAGAACCTTTCTGCTGATTCTTAAAGCGTTACAAAGAGAACAGGTGAAATATTACATAAACAATCAGAAAAAAAACATATAAAGATCAATGTTTATGATTTGTTATGAAACCTCTGGAATCAACAGAATCTAATAATGTCCATGCAAAAAAAAAAAAAAAAAAAACTTACATATCTTTGTAAAAGTAGCCAATCACCCATTTCTATTTTTAATTTGAATTCAGAATGCAAAAAAAAAAAAAAAAAAAAGTATATCAGTGTAAACCGTACTGCTATGAGTATTAGTTTCATTAAAATCTTAATGATACCATCCTGAGTACAAACACCAGAAACATGATTGATTAATCTGTATTTTCAAGCTAAAAGCACAAAGTAAAAGCTTTTAATTTTGTCATGTTGATGGAGGAGCGCTCACTATTTTTGGCACGGTGGGCCGTCCTGCCAACCCTGTGGAAGGGAATTGTTGCCTGGAAAATTCATTCATCTTTTCCAACAATAAATCCAAAAAGTCAGTGTTTTGGTCCTGTGTGGACGGACAATCAGTGCACCTGTTTGACTCTCAGTGGGATCAGCAGGACCAAGAAGACGACCATGAAACCACTTTGTGTGTTCTGAATAATGATGCAGGTTGATGTGAACTTGAAGTTGTTTGTGTTCAGACATAATGTGAGTAAACTGTTTCTGATTGGTCCACAGAGTGAAGCAGCAGAGCTCAGAGGTTCTCAGGGTTCAATCTGCTCAGCAGCATCAAACACACCTGAACCACATGTTTCTGGTCTGTTGACTTAAATCAAATATTATCATTGAACAGTTTGTTCATAATGTCTTCATGCTGCAGAAATAAACACTTTGATGATGTTTATTCTCTCATTTATATTCATGAGAGCATCATTCATGGGTTTACTGTTGTTGAAAGTGATGATTTGAATTATTTGTGCTTTATTTTGATAAATTCTGATGTTGATCTTTCATAAAAATGATTTAAAGGATTTAACTTTTCAGTCTGTTTTTAACTGAACTGGAGTTTATGAACAAAATCGAGAGAAACTCATAATAAAAAAAATAGTATAATGTGGAGACAAAATCCTCACTTGTAAAAAAGTGATGAGTTTCTTCGTCCATGTTTATATTCTGCTGCAGAATTTCGAGGAGAACATGTTGATGTTTGTTAAAAATGAGCTGAAGAGCATCCAGAAGGTTCTCCTGACAGATGATGCAGAATACTTGGAGAGTCAGAGTGAGGATGAGGAGCAGAGGAGCAGCAGACTGGTTTTCCTGGACCTCACAGTGACCTTGATGAGGTCAATGAATTATGATGAGCTGGCTGACTGTCTGCTGAGCAGTAAGAGGACTTCTGTCCACATTTAACACAGACACTAAATAACACGTGATGTTCGTCCATTTGAAATATATTCATGTGTGAATTCTATCAGGAAAACAGGAAGTGATGTCATCATTCAATAACTGATCTGTGCTGTTTGTTCTTTCAGGAACTCGTGCTAAAGTTTGTCGTCATAAATTCAAATCTAAGATGAAGCAGAAGTTTGACCGTGTGTTTGAGGGGATCTCTAAAGCAGGAAAGACGACTCTTCTGAAGGAGATCTACACAGAGCTCTACATCACAGAGGGCGGGGCTTCAGAGGTCAACAAGGAACATGAGGTCAGACAGATTGAAGCAGCATCCAGGAAAACAGACACACAACAAAGAACAATCACATGTGAAGACATCTTTAAAGTCTCAGCTGACACACAGCCACCAATCAGAACAGTGCTGACAAAGGGCGTGGCCGGCATCGGGAAAACAGTCTTAACACAGAAGTTGACTCTGGACTGGGCTGAAGGACGAACCAACCAGGACGTCCTCTTCATATTTCTATTCACTTTCAGAGAGCTGAATGTGCTGAAAGAGAAGAAGTTCAGCTTGGTGGAACTTGTTCATCACTTCTTTGCTGAAATCAAAGAAGCAGGAATCTGCAGCTTCCAACACTTCCAGGTCTTGATCATCTTGGACGGTCTGGATGAGTGTCGCCTCCCTCTGGACTTCCACAGCAATGTCATCCTGACTGATGTCACAGAGTCGAGCTCAGTGGATGTTCTGCTGACAAACCTCATCAGGAGGAACCTGTTTCCCTCTGCTCACCTCTGGATCACCACACGACCTGCAGCAGCCAATCAGATCCCTCCTGAGTGTGTGGACATGGTGACAGAGGTCAGAGGCTTCACTGACCCTCAGAAGGAGGACTACTTCAGGAAGAGATTCAGAGATGAGGAGCAGTCCAGAAGAATAATCTCCCACATGAAGACATCACGAAGCCTCCACATCATGTGTCACATCCCAGTCTTCTGCTGGATCACTGCTACAGTTCTGCAGCACGTGTTGGACACCAGAGACACACCAGAGCTGCCAGAGACCCTGACTGAGATGTACATCTACTTCCTGGTGGTTCAGTCCAAAGTGAAGAAAGTCAAGTATGATGGAGGAGCTGAGACAGATCCACTGTGGAATCCAGAGAACAGGAAGATGATTGTGTCTCTGCGAAAACTGGCTTTTGAGCAGCTGCAGAAAGGGAACCTGATCTTCTATGAAGAGGACCTGACAGAGTGTGGCATCGATATCAGAGCAGCCTCAGTGTACTCAGGAGTCTTCACACAGATCTTTAAAGAGGAGAGAGGACTCTACCAGGACAAGGTCTTCTGCTTCATCCATCTGAGTGTTCAGGAGTTTCTGGCTGCTCTTTATGTCCATCTGACCTTCAACCAGTCTGGAGTCAATCTGCTGTCAGAAGAACAAACAACATCCAGAAAGATTAAAATATTTAAAGAAAAACCTGAACTAAGACGTCTCCATCAGAGTGCTGTGGACGAGGCTTTAAAGAGTCCAAATGGACACCTGGACTTGTTCCTGCGCTTCCTTCTGGGTCTTTCCCTGCAGACCAATCAGACTCTCCTACGAGGCCTGATGACACAGACAGACAGAATCTCAGAGACCAATCAGAAAACAGTCGAGTACATCAAGAAGAAGTTCGATGAGAATCTGTCTGTAGAGAGAAACATCAATCTGATCCACTGTCTGAATGAACTGAAGGATCGTTCTCTAGTGGATCAGATCCCTGAGCTCAGGACGTCTCTCTGTAGAACATCTGTCTCCTTCTCATTTATCAGCTCTGATTTTCATCTTGTCATCAGATCAACATCTGGCTGTGTTTGACCTGAAGAAATACTCTGCTTCACATGAGGCTCTTCTGATGCTGCTGCCAGTGATCAAAGCATCTAAAAAAGCTTTGTAAGGACAGAGACACTTTGATATTTGAACAATAACTTAATTTATAATATGAAACTCTTTCTTGTTTTTAATCGTCTCTGCAGGTTGTCTGTCTGTAATCTGTCAAAGAGAAGCTGTGAAGTTCTGTCTTCAGTTCTCAGCTCTCAGTCCTCCAGTCTGACAGAACTGGACCTGAGTAACAACCAGCTGAAGGATTCAGGAGTGAAGCTGCTGTCTGCTGGACTGGAGAGTCCACACTGTGACCTGGACACTCTCAGGTCAGGATTTAGTTTCTGCTTCAAATGTTTCAAAATGTTTCTCTGAATTCTAAAATGTTTCATCAGATTCAGTTTCACATCAACACTCAGATATGTCGTCTGAACCAGAACTAAAGGATTTCAGTCTCTGTTGTAAACATGTCAGGGTGGTGCAGCGGGTATCACATGCTCACAGCAATAAGGTCCCTGCTGATGAGACTTTGGTGTCATTAGAGTGTCTGTCCAGCATCACCTCTCAAAGGGAGTTGCAGCTTGTTCTTCCTCCCATAAAGGGCGATGCTGCTGCTGAGTCTGTGAGTCAGACCCAACCAGTGTGGCTCTTAACTGGCCTCTCAGTGATCGATCAATGTGTTTGATGGAAAAACAGAACGTTTCTGGCACCTTTCCCTTCCTCACAACTCGGGCTCAGGACATAAAGTCTCTCTTGGCTCAGCAGAGGTGATCATGCTGGATCTTTTCTGAAATTATGTCATAGCCCCGCCTCTGTAACCTCAACCTTTCATCATGAATGACATGTTGTTAACAGTGTAATTTTTCTCACTACCAGTAAGCTGAAGAGATGAAGGATGGCTGTGGTGAATGGTGGGACCATAACTCATAAAATAATTACAGAAGAGACTTTCAGCTTTTTAAAATGTTTTTTTTTTTCTTCTTGTTCTTGGTGGCACAAAGTGGTGGCTTCCTCCAGCTTATGGTCTGGGAGAGCTCCAAAACTTGGAATGGCATGAAAAAAAAAATTATCCAGGAAAAAAGAGAGGGAACACCCTAAATTTGAAAATCTGCATGATGTCGAAGCACCATTGTGCCATTACTTCAGGACAGCCCTGGACTAAAGATACTGTTTAAAAAAGCAAAACTACTTTTTATCCAATTACTTGTTTAATTGATAGAATGCTGTACTTAATATAAATATATACAGTGAGGAAAACAAGTATTTGAACACCCTGCAATTTTGCAAGTTCTCCCACTTAGAAATCATGGAGGTGTCAGAAATTTTCATCTTAGGTGCATGTCCACTGTGAGAGACATAATCTAAAAAAAAAAAAAAAAAAAAAAAAGATAAATCTGGAAATCACAATGTATGATTTTTTTTTTAATAATTTATTTACTGCTGCAAATAAGTATTTGACCCCCTACCAACCAGCAAGAATTCTGGCTCTCACAGACCTGTTAATTTTTCTTTAAGAAGCCCTCTTATTCTAGACTCTTTATCTGTATTAATTGCACCTGTTTGAACTTGTTACCTGTATAAAAGACACCTGTTCACACACTCAATCAACCTGTCTACCATAGCCAAAACCAAAGAGCTGTCTAAGGACACCAGGGACAAAACTGTAGACCTGCACAAGGCTGGGATGGACTACAGGACAAAAGGCAAGCAGCTTGGTAGAAGACAACAATTGTTCTGATTATTTATTAGAAAGTGAAAGAAACACAAGATGACTGTCAATCTCATTCAGTGTGGGATTCCATGCAAGATCTCACTTTGTGGGGAAAGGATGAGTCTGAGCAAGCTCAAAACTAAACAGGAGGACCTGGTCAATGACCTGAAGAGAGCTGGGACCACAGTCACAAAGATTACATTAGTAACACATGATGCTGTCATGGTTTAAAAACCTGCAGGGCAGCAAAGTCCCCCTGCTCAAGCCAGCACATGTCCAGGCCCGTTTGAAGTTCACCACTGACCATCTGGATGATCTACAGGAGGCATGGGAGAAGGTCATGTGGTCAGATGAGATCAGAATAGAGCTTTTTGGAATCAACTCCACTTACCATGTTTAGAGGATGAGAACAACCCCAAGAAAACGATTCCAACAGCGAAGCATGCGGGTGGAAACTTCATACTCTAGGGGTACTCTTCTGCAAAGGGGACAGGACGATTGCACCGTATTGAAGGGAGGATGGATGGGGTCATGTATTGCGAGATTTTGGCAAACAACCTCCTTCCCTCAGTAAGAGCATTGAAGATGGGTCATGGCTGGGTTTTCCAGCATGACAGTGACCCCAAACACACAGCCAGGGCATCTAAGGAGGGGCTCCATAAGAAGCATTTCAAGGTCCTGGAGTGGCCTGGCCAGTCTCCAGACCTGAACTCAATAGAAAATCTTTGGAGGGAGCTGAAACTCCAAACCTGAAAGATTTGGAGAAGGTCTGTATGGAGGAGTGGACTAAAATCCCTGCTACAGTGTGTGAAAACCTGGTGAAAAACTACAGGAAACATTTGACCTCTGTAATTGCAAACAAAGGCTACTGTACCAAATATTAACATTGATTTTCACAGGTCTTGAAATACTTATTTGCAGCAGTAACATACAAATAAATTATTAAAAAAATCATACATTGTGATTTCCAGATTTTTTTTTTTTTAGATTATGTCTCTCACAGTGGACATGCGCCTAAGATGAAAATTTCAGAACCCTCCATGATTTCTAAGTGGGAGAACTTGCAAAATCGCAGGTTGTTCAAATACGTATTTTCCTCACTGTATATATATATATATATATATATATATATATATATATATATATATATCTTGGTGGAATGAACTGTATGCATGTGCACCCCAACAGAATGGAAACTGTGCGGGAGATCATTTTAGGTGATCAGCCATGATAGTTATTAAATATTCTATATGGGTTATTCTTTGTCCTTTATGAAACAACAGAATGAGTCTGCTTTCAGCTGAACCTTTACATGATGATGACAGTGAAGATAAAAGCAGAGATTTTATTTAGCAGCACAAACAAGCAAACAGTCACAACTGTTGATTTTGTTTTCAGAAGGAGCCAGAACTTGTCACTCTGTGTTTCTTGTCCTGTGGTGTGTCTCATTTGTCACATTTCATCTCATAGCACCTACAGTGCGCTGCACGCCATCTTGTAGCAGAAAACTTTTCAAAGTTGGAAAAAAAGAGTTGTTTTGCATAACACTTCTACATTTTATTTATTTTTTTGACATGGAAAAGGTTCTTAATTTGATCAGACAACACTCAGGGTGTAGAGCAAAATGGATGAACATTGTACTTTGGTAAGAACAGCATTTTTTAACCTTCCCTGTCAAACCAAATTTGGTTTGACAGGGAAGGTGTTGGGAATGGGACCAGGAATGTAAGGTTTCAAACCCCAAATGCAAAGACAGACTCAGATGGATCATTGCCAAAAACCCAGGTGATTTATTACAGTCAAAGTGAGAACTAACAAAAGCTTACAAGTGGAATGAAGAAAACTGTGAGAGAATCAGTATTCAAAAAGGTAAAAAAGAACACAATTCTTCTCAGAGGGGAAAATCAGAAAGCAGTACTAACAAACCGGAGGGTAGAACAAAGCTCTGTTACTATCAACCAAAAGACAAACAATGGACTCACAAAGAAAAGACAAACCGGGAATGTTATAAATAAACCAACTAATCAACCCAGGTGTTAATGATTAAGACACTTGTAGACAGGTGAGGAAACAAGAATAACCACAAAAGGGCAGCAACAACAAAAGCATCACCAAAAGACAGAGTATAACACAAGACCATCAAACAATCAAATAAACCTCTAAGAAATAAATGCAAACCTAAAGAGCGAATGGAGACACTTAACACAGAACACTAAAAGAACAAACAAACACGAGGAAATATCTAAACAATGAAAAGGATATTACAAGACAGAAAATGCAAAAGGCATCAGATGAGGGAGAAGTCAGGATCCAAAAGTAACATGTGATTAAGAAGAACAAAACTCACTGTGACCAATAACAAAATACAACGACCACGTAAACATAATCATCATCCACATAACCAGGTAATCCAAAACTAATGAAGAAGGGAAATACAGGCAGAGTGGACAGTGGATGTGAGACACAAGAGATGAAGTGAAGAGGACGAAGACGAAGCAGGAGGAGGACAACAGGTGCACAGGGTGGAACACACACACACGGGCAAGTGCACAGTACTTCATCCATGCACACACACGTGCACAAAAAGCACAGAAAGTAAAAAGTGCAACAGGAAGACAACCAGGTAAACGGAAGAGGACTCAGAGGAGGAACAGATCTAATCAATACACATGAGACAGATGACCAGAGGGTGAAATTAAACATGCAACAGACTAGAAAGGAACATGAACATAACAATCCTCAAAAGAACCCCAGCTGGGCGGGCCGCTGGGCGGAACCACTACAGAAACAAACACTTTCAGATTTGACTCAATGTTCTAAAGGAGTAAGTGTTGTGTGGGCCGCTGAAGAGGAGGTACTGCTGGCCCACCATTCAGAGGGCGCCCTGCCTGGAGTGCGGGCTTCAGGCACGAGAGGGCGCTGCCGCCTCACAGGACAGCCGAGAGTGACAGCTGTCACTCATTAACTCCTGACAGCTGTCCCCAATCATCAACCACTCCATATAAGCTGGAAGACATCTCCACCCCGCTGCCGAGATATCGTTTGCCTTTGGAGGTATATTCTCAGCCGTGTTCAGTAGGTGCTACTGTACTCGTTATTGTGTTCCTGTTTTGGAGGTGGAGGTGTCTTACCCACCATTGAGGAACTGTCGCTACTTGTATTTGCTGGGTGTACACACACCCACACATAACTGTTTCTGCTTCCTGCCAGCAGTACCAGATCTGACAGCCGGAGACGGTGGCCACCTGGGGACTCAGAACTTGGTGGCTCCAGTATTCTCCGAGTTCGGTGGCAGTGGAAATCGTGTGGGATCCGGCTCTTCTCTGGACGGACGTCTTCTATCCTCGCGCCTGCCCACACATCACCTTAGTACATTTGACTCTGTCCAAATTCTGTATTTGTCTGTATTTCGTTGTGCACGCTTCACAACAGTAAAGTGTTGTATTTTTGGCACATCTATTGTCCGTTCATTTACGCCCCCTGTTGTGGGTCCGTGTCATTACACTTTCACAACAGTAAGTCCTACATTGGTCCTGAGATCTGTTTGTGCCGGTGCTTATCTCTGGATTACATAATGTCTAGTGGATGAGAGTCTACAACTCCCTGTGTACGGGACGTCAGTTACTTCCCCAGCCAGGGCCAGAACCCATTTACAGCTGGGTGGACTGAGACAAAATGGTAAATGGACTGCATTTATATAGTGCTATACCATCTGCATCAGATGCTCAAAGCACTTTACAATTATGCTTCACATTCACCCAGATGTCAGGGTGCTGCCATCCAAGGCGCTCACTACACACCGGGAGCAACTAGGGGATTAAGGACCTTGCCCAAGGTCACTTAGTGATTTTCTGGTCAGGCTGGGATTTGAACCAGTGATCCTCTGGTCTCAAGCCCAACGCTTAACCACTAGACCATCACCTCTCCTTGAAAGATTATGTCTTGTCCAAGGACACAGACAGACAAAGTGAGTGGGACTCAAACGCAGGTCTACATATTGACAGTCCAGCTCCTTATCCACTCAGCTACCTGCTCTACAGTGTTACACAGCTGGTTTATGAATCCTGTCTGAGGTGAAGAACAAACTGAACCTTTACATGACGACACAAATCTTTTTCTTGTTGATTATTTTCTCTGCAGGTTGTCTGGCTGTAATCTGTCAGAGAGAAGCTGTGAAGTTCTGTCTTCAGTTCTCAGCTCTCAGTCCTCCAGTCTGACAGAACTGGACCTGAGTAACAACCAGCTGGAGGATTCAGGAGTGAAGCTGCTGTCTGCTGGACTGGAGAGTCCACACTGTCACCTGGACACTCTCAGGTCAGGATTTAGTTTCTGCTTCAAATGTTTCAAAATGTTTCTCTGAATTCTAAAATGTTTCATCAGATTCAGTTTCACATCAACACTCAGATATGTCGTCTGAACCAGAACTAAAGGATTTCAGTCTCTGTTGTAAACATGTCAGGGTGGTGCAGCGGGTATCACATGCTCACAGTAAGAAGGTCTTAGGTTCAGTTCCCATTAAAGTTCAGGTCCATTGTGTGTGGAGTTTACATGTTCTCTCCGTGTCTGTGAGTTTATTCCTGACATTAAAATCATGTTCATTAGTTTCCAGCTCCTCCCACTGCCCTTGAACAAGGTAGTGTCTGTAGACTTGTCCTGAGTCTTCTCTGTGGCTCATTTTTTTCATCATATCCTCAGATCACTCCCTCCACCTTCTCAACACCCTCTCCTCACTGGTCAGCACTATAAAAATTTGCAAATTGTATTACTTACCTACTGTACATCCTTTCCGGTTCTGTGGCCAATCAGAACAAGTCCTTTTCTCTTTATTCTTCCACAGTTCATGTGTCCTTTCTTTAGTTTTTCTCTTTTCACTTTACACCACCTCCTGTCTACTTCGACTTTCTTCTCCTCTCCAATGATCTCAATTCGTTTCTCCAACCTACTTGCTACTTGCTGCTGCATCCTGACTGTCCTGCTCTCGTGGGTTTCTTCCACCCAAACTCAGATTTCATCCTGCACCGGCCGGCGTCTTTCCTTTCCTCTGGCTTTGTTGTTCTCAGATCTCAGGCTGCTCCCAAAGTCTGCCTGACCTGCTGTAACTGTCCTCACCAGCTCTCTGTGCTTCAGTCTGTTCCACTGGCTCTTCATCCTTCCGTTTCCTGCCTGTCTTCACCTGGATCCCTGCTGATGAGACTTTGGTGTCATTAGAGTGTCTGTCCAGCATCACCTCTCAAAAGGGAGAGGTGATGCTGGACAGTCTCTCTTGGTTCAGCAGAGGTGATCAAGCTGGAGCTTTTCTGAAATGATGTCATAGCCCCACCTCTGTAACCTCAACCGTTCATCATGAATGACATGTTGTTAGTGTAATTTTTCTCACTACCAGTAAGCTGAAGAGATGAAGGATGGCTGTGGTGAATGGTGGGACCATAACTCATAAAATAATTACAGAAGAGACTTTCAGCTTTTTAAAATGTTTTTTTTTTTTTTTCTTCTTGTTCTTGGTGGCACAAAGTGGTGGCTTCCTCCAGCTTATGGTCTGGGAGAGCTCCAAAACTTGGAATGGCTTGAAAAAAAAAATTATCCAGGAAAAAAGAGAGGGAACACCCTAAATTTGAAAATCTGCATGATGGCGAAGCACCATTGTGCCATTACTTCAGGACAGCCCTGGACTAAAGATATTGTTTAAAAAAGCAAACTACTTTTTATCCAATTACTTGTTTAATTGATAGAATGCTGTACTTAATATAAATATATACAGTGAGGAAAACAAGTATTTGAACACCCTGTGATTTTGCAAGTTCTCCCAATTAGAAATCATGGAGGTGTCAGAAATTTTCATCTTAGGTGCATGTCCACTGTGAGAGACATAATCTAAAAAAAAAAGAAATCTGGAAATCACAATGTATGATTTTTTTAATAATTTATTTACTGCTGCAAATAAGTATTTGACCCCCTACCAACCAGCAAGAATTCTGTCTCTCACAGACCTGTTAATTTTTCTTTAAGAAGCCCTCTTATTCTAGACTCTTTATCTGTATTAATTGCACCTGTTTGAACTTGTTACCTGTATAAAAGACACCTGTTCACACACTCAATCAACCTGTCCACCATAGTCAAGACCAAAGAGCTGTCTAAGGACACCAGGGACAAAACTGTAGACTTGCACAAGGCTGAGATGGACTACAGGACAACAGGCAAGCAGCTTGGTAGAAGACAACAACTGTTATGATTATTTATTAGAAAGTGAAAGAAACACAAGATGACTGTCAATCTCATTCAGTGTGGGATTCCATGCAAGATCTCACTTTGTGGGGAAAGGATGAGTCTGAGAAAGCTCAAAACTAAACAGGAGGACCTGGTCAATGACCTGAACAGAGCTGGGACCACAGTCACAAAGATTACATTAGTAACACATGATGCTGTCATGGTTTAAAAACCTGCAGGGCAGCAAGGTCCCCCTGCTCAAGCCAGCACATGTCCAGGCCTGTTTGAAGTTCACCATTGACCATCTGGATGATCTACAGGAGGCATGGGAGAAGGTCATGTGGTCAGATGAGATCAGAATAGAGCTTTTTGGAATCAACTCCATTTACCATGTTTAGAGGATGAGAACAACCCCAAGAAAACGATTCCAACAGCGAAGCATGGGGGTGGAAACTTCATACTCTAGGGGTACTCTTCTGCAAAGGGGACAGGACGATTGCACCGTATTGAAGGGAGGATGGATGGGGTCATGTATTGCGAGATTTTGGCAAACAACCTCCTTCCCTCAGTAAGAGCATTGAAGATGGGTCATGGCTGGGTTTTCCAGCATTACAGTGACCCCAAACACACAGCCAGGGCATCTAAGGAGGGGCTCCATAAGAAGCATTTCAAGGTCCTGGAGTGGCCTGGCCAGTCTCCAGACCTGAACTCAATAGAAAATCTTTGGAGGGAGCTGAAACTCCAAACCTGAAAGATTTGGAGAAGGTCTGTATGGAGGAGTGGACCAAAATCCCTGCTACAGTGTGTGAAAACCTGGTGGAAAAACTACAGGAAACATTTGACCTCTGTAATTGCAAACAAAGGCTACTGTACCAAATATTAACATTGATTTTCACAGGTGTTGAAATACTTATTTGCAGCAGTAACATACAACTTAATTATAAAAGATTATGTCTCTCACAGTGGACATGCACCTAAGATGAAAATTTCAGAACCCTCCATGATTTCTAAGTGGGAGAACTTGCCAAATCGCAGGTTGTTCAAATACGTATTTTCCTCACTGTATATATATATATATCTTGGTGGAATGAACTGTATGCATGTGCACCCCAACAGAATGGAAACTGTGCGGGAGATCATTTTAGGTGATCAGCCATGATAGTTATTAAATATTCTATATGGGTTATTCTTTGCCCTTTATGAAACAACAGAATGAGTCTGCTTTCAGCTGAACCTTTAACATGATGATGACAGTGAAGATAAAAGCAGAGATTTTATTTAGCAGCACAAACAAGCAAACAGTCACAACTGTTGATTTTGTTTTCAGAAGGAGCCAGAACTTGTCACTCTGTGTTTCTTGTCCTGTGGTGTGTCTCATTTGTCACATTTCATCTCGTAGCACCTACAGTGCGCTGCACGCCATCTTGTAGCAGAAAACTTTTCAAAGTTGGAAAAAAAGAGTTGTTTTGCATAACTGTTTACATTTTATTTATTTTTTGACATGGAAAAGGTTCTTAATTTGATCAGACAACACTCGGGGTGTAGAGCAAAATGGATGAACATTGTACTTTGGTAAGAACAGCATTTTTTAACCTTCCCTGTCAAATCAAATTTGGTTTGACAGGGAAGGTGTTGGGAATGGGACCAGGAATGTAAGGTTTCAAACCCCAAATGCAAAGACAGACTCAGATGGATCATTGCCAAAAACCCAGGTGATTTATTACAGTCAAAGTGAGAACTAACAAAAGCTTACAAGTGGAATGAAGAAAACTGTGAGAGAATCAGTATTCAAAAAGGTAAAAAAGAACACAATTCTTCTCAGAGGGGAAAATCAGAAAGCAGTACTAACAAACCGGAGGGTAGAACAAAGCTCTGTTACTATCAACCAAAAGACAAACAATGGACTCACAAAGAAAAGACAAACCGGGAATGTTATAAATAAACCAACTAATCAACCCGGGTGTTAATGATTAAGACACTTGTAGACAGGTGAGGAAACAAGAATAACCACAAAAGGGCAGCAACAACAAAAACATAACCAAAAGACAGAGAATAACATAAGACCCTCAAACAATCAAATAAACCTCTAAGAAATAAATGCAAACCTAAAGAGCGAATGGAGACACTTAACACAGAACACTAAAAGAACAAACAAACACGAGGAAATATCTAAACAATGAAAAGGATATTACAAGACAGAAAATGCAAGAGGCATCAGATGAGGGAGAAGTCAGGATCCAAAAGTAACATGTGATTAAGAAGAACAAAACTGACTGTGACCAATAACAAAATACAACGACCATGTAAAACATAATCATCATCCACATAACCAGGTAATCCAAAACTAATGAAGAAGGGAAATACAGACAGAGTGGACAGTGGACATGAGACACAAGAGATGAAGTGAAGAGGACGAAGACTAAGCAAGAGGAGGACAACAGGTGCACAGGGTGGAACACACACACACGAGCAAGTGCACAGTACTTCATCCATGCACACACACGTGCACAAAAAGCACAGAAAGTAAAAAGTGCAACAGGAAGACAACCAGGTAAACAGAGAGGACTCAGAGGAGGAACAGATCTAATCAATACACATGAGACAGATGACCAGAGGGTGAAATTAAACATGCAACATACTAGAAAGGAACATGAACATAACAATCCTCAAAAGAACCCCAGCTGGGCGGAACAACTACAGAAACAAACACTTTCAGATTTGACTCAGTGTTCTAAAGGAGTAAGTCCTACATTGGTCCTGAGATCTGTTTGTGTCGGTGCTTATCTCTGGATTCCATAATGTCTAGTGGATGAGAGTCTACAACTCCCTGTGTACGGGACGTCAGTTACTTCCCCAGCCAGGGCCAGAACCCATTTACAGCTGGGTGGACTGAGACAAAATGGTAAATGGACTGAATTTATATAGCACTTTACCATCTGCATCAGACGCTCAAAGCACTTTACAATAATGCTTCACATTCACCCTGATGTCAGGGTGCTGCCATCCAAGGTGCTCACTACACACCGGGAGCAACTAGGGGATTAAGGACCTTGCCCAAGGTCACTTAGTGATTTTCTGGTCAGGCTGGGATTTGAACCAAGGATCCTCTGGTCTCAAGCCCAACGCTTAACCACTAGACCATCACCTCCCCTTGAGAGATTATGTCTTTTACAAGCACACAGACAGACAAAGTGAGTGGGACTCAAACGCAGGTCTACATATTGACAGTCCAGCTCCTTATCCACTCAGCTACCTGCTCTACAGTGTTCCACAGCTGGTTTATGAATCCTGTCTGAGGTGGAGAACAAACTGAACCTTTACATGACGACACAAATCTTTTTCTTGTTGATTATTTTCTCTGCAGGTTGTCTGTCTGTAATCTGTCAGAGAGAAGCTGTGAAGTTCTGTCTTCAGTTCTCAGCTCTCAGTCCTCCAGTCTGACAGAACTGGACCTGAGTAACAACCAGCTGAAGGATTCAGGAGTGAAGCTGCTGTCTGCTGGACTGGAGAGTCCACACTGTCACCTGGACACTCTCAGGTCAGGATTTAGTTTCTGCTTCAAATGTTTCAAAATGTTTCTCTGAATTCTAAACTGTTTCATCAGATTCAGTTTCACATCAACACTCAGATATGTCGTCTGAACCAGAACTAAAGGATTTCAGTCTCTGTTGTAAACATGTCAGGGTGGTGCAGCGGGTATCACATGCTCACAGTAATAAGGTCTTAGGTTCAGTTCCCATTAAAGTCCAAGTCCATTCTGTGTGGAGTTTACATGTTCTCTCCGTGTCTGTGAGTTTATTCCTGACATTAAAATCATGATCATTAGTTTCTGGCTCCTCCCACTGCTTTTGAACAAGGTAGTGTCTGTAGACCTGCCCTGAGTCTTCTCTTTGACTCATTTTTTCATCAGATTCTCAGATCACTCCCTCCACCTTCTCAACACCCTCTCCTCACTGGTCAGCACATTAACATCTATTACTTACCTACTGTACATCCTTTCCAGCTCTGTGTCCAATCAGAACAAGTCATTTTCTCTTTCTTCGTCCACAGTTCAATGTGTCCTTTTAGTTTTTCTCTTTTCACACCACCTCCTCCTGTCTCCTGTCCACTTTCTTCTCCTCTCCAATGATCTCAGTTCTTTTCTCCAAACTCTTTTTTCCTTATACTTTCCTGAACACCTTCATTCCTCCTCCCAGTCTCCTTGTCTCCCCTCCATTGTCCAGTTGTTACATCCAGCACCTTCCTGTCTGTCTCTCTCACCACATCTGCAGGACTTTTCCAGTTGTCCAAAATCACATTACCTTCATCCAGTGCCAAGAGATGAGATGGGCACTTCCACTTTCTGATCCTTAGTTCAGCTGTCTCTTTCTCTTTCTCTTCCTGAAAACTCATCCTACAAACCTCCACTCCGTGTCCTGTCACCACCTTACAGTCTCTTTTACTTTGAATCTCCTACATAGAATGTCGTCCACCTTCCTCCTTGATATCATATCGACCCACAACTTCCTCATCACTCTGTTCTCTATTGTTCCATTGAAGTCTGCTCCAATCACCACTCTTCTGCTTAGATTCACTCTCTACCCAGACAGAGCTTTAATTCATTTGAAAGCTTGACTCTTAGTCTTGTCCATCCAAATTGGAAGTCCCAAAAACCAGTTTTATTTGTTATTATCTATCGTCCACCAGGTCGTTACTGTGAGTTTCTCTGTGAATTTTCAGACCTTTTGTCTGACTTAGTGCTTATAGCTCAGATAAGATAATTATAGTGGGCGATTTTAACATCCACACAGATGCTGAGAATGACAGCCTCAACACTGCATTTAATCTATTATTAGACTCAATTGGCTTTGCTCAAAATGTAAATGAGTCCACCCACCACTTTAATCATATCTTAGATCTTGTGTTGACTTATGGTATGGAAATTGAAGACTTAACAGTATTCCCTGAAAACCCCCTTCTGTCTCATCATTTCTTAATAACATTTACATTTACTCTGATGGACTACCCAGCAGTGGGGAATAAGTTTCATTACACTAGAAGTCTTTCAGAAAGCGCTGTAACTAGGTTTAAGGATATGATTCCTTCTTTATGTTCTCTAATGCCATATACCAACACAGTCAATCAATCAATCAATTTTATTTATATAGCGCCAAATCACAACAAACAGTTGCCCCAAGGCACTTTATATTGTAAGGCAAGGCCATACAATAATTACGTAAAAACCCCAACGGTCAAAACAACCCCCTGTGAGCAAGCATTTGGCGACAGTGGGAAGGAAAAACTCCCTTTTAACAGGAAGAAACCTCCAGCAGAACCAGGCTCAGGGAGGGGCAGTCTTCTGCTGGGACTGGTTGGGGCTGAGGGAGAGAACCAGGAAAAAGACATGCTGTGGAGGGGAGCAGAGATCAATCACTAATGATTAAATGCAGAGTGGTGCATACAGAGCAAAAAGAGAAAGAAACACTCAGTGCATCATGGGAACCCCCTAGCAGTCTAAGTCTATAGCAGCATAACTAAGGGATGGTTCAGGGTTAAGATCGAAGCATTAAATAATGGTAGGGCTTCCTTGAGCAGCCTGGTAGGAATGGGGTCTAATAGACATGTTGATGGTTTGGATGAAGTAACTAATGAAAATAACTCAGACAGAACAATCGGAGAGAAAGAGTCTAACCAAATACCGGCATCACTGAAAGCAGCCAAAGATAACGATACGTCTTTGGGATGGTTATGAGTAATTTTTTCTCTAATAGTGAAAATTTTATTAGCAAAGAAAGTCATGAAGTCATTACTAGTTAAAGTTAAAGGAATACTCGGCTCAATAGAGCTCTGACTCTTTGTCAGCCTGGCTACAGTGCTGAAAAGAAACCTGGGGTTGTTCTTATTTTCTTCAATTAGTGATGAGTAGTAAGATGTCCTAGCTTTACGGAGGGCTTTTTTATAGAGCAACAGGCTCTTTTTCCAGGCTAAGTGAAGATCTTCTAAATTAGTGAGATGCCATTTCCTCTCCAACTTACGGGTTATCTGCTTTAAGCTGCGAGTTTGTGAGTTATACCACGGAGTCAGGCACTTCTGATTTAAAGCTCTCTTTTTCAGAGGAGCTACAGCATCCAAAGTTGTCTTCAATGAGGATGTAAAACTATTGACGAGATACTCTATCTCACTTACAGAGTTTAGGTAGCTACTCTGAACTGTGTTGGTATATGGCATTAGAAAACATAAAGAAGGAATCATATAATTAAACCTAGTTACAGCGCTTTCTGAAAGACTTCTAGTGTAATGAAACTTATTCCCCACTGCTGGGTAGTCCATCAGAGTAAATGTAAATGTTATTAAGAAATGATCAGACAGAAGGGAGTTTTCAGGGAATACTGTTAAGTCTTCAATTTCCATACCATAAGTCAGAACAAGATCTAAGATATGATTAAAGTGGTGGGTGGACTCATTTACATTTTGAGCAAAGCCAATTGAGTCTAATAATAGATTAAATGCAGTGTTGAGGCTGTCATTCTCAGCATCTGTGTGGATGTTAAAATTGCCCACTATAATTATCTTATCTGAGCTAAGCACTAAGTCAGACAAAAGGTCTGAAAATTCACAGAGAAACTCACAGTAATGACCAGGTGGACGATAGATAATAACAAATAAAACTGGTTTTTGGGACTTCCAATTTGGATGGACAAGACTAAGAGTCAAGCTTTCAAATGAATTCAAGCTCTGTCTGGGTTTTTGATTAATTAATAAGCTGGAATGTAAGATTGCTGCTAATCCTCCTCCTCGGCCCATGCTAGGAGCATTCTGGCAGTTAGTGTGACTCGGGGGTGTTGACTCATTTAAACTAACATATTCATCCTGCTGTAACCAGGTTTCTGTAAGGCAGAATAAATCAATATGTTGATCAATTATTATATCATTTACTAACAGGGACTTAGAAGAGAGAGACCTAATGTTTAATAGACCACATTTAACTGTTTTAGTCTGTGGTGCAGTTGAAGGTGCTATATTATTTTTCTTTTTGAATTTTTATGCTTAAATAGATTTTTTGCTGGTTATTGGTGGTCTGGGAACAGGCACCGTCTCTACGGGGATGGGGTAATGAGGGGATGGCAGGGGGAGAGAAGCTGCAGAGAGGTGTGTAAGACTACAACTCTGCTTCCTGGTCCCAACCCTGGATAGTCACGGTTTGGAGGATTTAAGAAAATTGGCCAGATTTCTAGAAATGAGAGCTGCTCCATCCAAAGTGGGATGGATGCCGTCTGTTATGTGTCGACGCGGGTTGAGGAGCGGACCTGCGTCTGACGGAACCCAGCGCTAAAACAACCAGAAAGCGGTTCCAATAACAAAACAATTTATTTTTCCACCCTTTGGTGCATAACAAAGTGTACAAACAAAAGCTGCGTCGGTCTGGCGGAGTGAAGGACGGCACGCTCTCCAGCGCCCAAAAGGATCGAAGCCCGGCGCTTCTGGACCCACGTTCTCCGCCAAACACTCCCCAGGTGGACACGACAAACCGACTCTGCGAAGGATAGAAAAGGTGAGGTAAGTCAGCAGCTACAACTAATATCCTTCAAAAAACACACACTATCAGCAACACATTCAGATCTGAATTTAAGCTTTATGTAAATGAGCAGCTTCTCACAACAGGTGGAGGATCATCAGTCCGCATGCCACGGCAGTGAGAAGCGAGCTGCACAATTCTCATCAAAGTTCTAATATACTGCGTAACAAAATACCAAGTTACTGTTAACAATAGAGAGAAAACTGACCCACCTTTCGTCAAAAAAGTGACAGCTGCCAATCAAAATCGGCCACGTCACTAAGCCCCGCCCCCTCTATGACGTCATAGCCAATCAGAATTGATGATGTCACTATGTCCCGCCCCTAAGCCCCTCCCCTAGTCCCGCCTCCAAGCCCCGCCCCTTATGACATCACAGCCAATCATACTCGATGACGTCATTATGCCCCGCCCCTAAGCCCCGCCCCTAGTCCCGCCTCCGAGCCCCCGCCCCTTATGACGTCACATCCAATCAGAGTCGATGACGTCAGTATGTCCCGCCCCTAAGCCCCCGCCCCCGGCTCCTCCCCTAGTTCTGCCCCTGGCTCCTCCCCTAGCCCCACCCCCAAGCTCCTCCCCTAACCCCGGCCAAGCACCGCCTCCAAGCCATACCTCCCCTCCCACCCAGGGTCTAATATTTTAATGTCATTTTATTTCATGAATTAAAGAATGATTAAAAATACCTAGATCTTTTTAATGTATTAAAGAATTAACTAATTCTGAAATAATTAAACATAAATCACTGTCTATTATTTAATGCCCCTTTAATATCTTTAATTCTTAAATTATTACGTTTCCTTTTCTGTTTTTTAATTCGTAAATTAAAGAAGGGGAACAAATACCCGTCTCTCTCGGCTGTAAGTCTTTGCAGCAAGACGGTCAAATACCCACGCATAGAGCCGCTCGCGGAAACATGACCCCACGGCTGTAAAACCTGTTGCAGACGCTGTGTCTGTGTGAGTGCGTGTGTGTGCGTGTGTGTGTGTGTGTGTGTGTGTGTGTGTGTGGCGGGACACCCGCTGAGCGGAGATGCTGCCCCGAGGTGATGAACCCGAAGAACAATAAACAATGCTCCTTATCACTCACGCCAGATGATGTTTTCTTTTAAGATATTAGCCGATCGATCATGGGGCGCGGGACACCCGCTGAGCGGAGATGCTGCCCCGAGCCCGAACAATAAACAATGCTCCTTATCACTTACGCCAAACGGTGTTTTTAGAGCAAAAGGTAAGGAATTACGCCCCGCGGACGAAGAAGGGTTTAAAAATCCCCTTTCGACGATAGAGTGACATACAGCATTCACCATGGCGAGACGAACTCCGATCCTCCGCTACATCTGCGAGACCCCGGTTAACATCACCATGACAACAGAAGGCTCGCTTGCTCCAAAAAAAGCGAGAATGTACGTCAGCCGTCTGAGCCAGCCGATACCGGAGGAAGATCTGACGTACAGCCTGGAGGGGCACGAACGTTTAACTTACACGTTCGACCCGTATTATGCCCAAGTAAGTTTCTTCACTCTGGCCGAGGGTGAGACTGCCACTCGAGGAACCCCACGGGTGGCGCTTACTTCTGCCGATTGGGGTGTCTTCTCCGCGGCGGCGGGCTCGATGATTCGCGACACGGTCAACCCTGAACCTCCAGGAGATCGGACGCCGGAAAAGAAGAAAACACGCTTCCAACTCACCTGGCTCAGCGCCCAGGGGCCTCGCTATAGGGTGATATTCCAGCGTGGACCTCCTGACACTGTCTCTGAGGGTGAAATTAAGTTGGAGCGGGTTAGTGCCAGCGGCCACGTCAGAAGCGTCACAGCTGCGGCTGAGAGCTGGCATGAGATGTTCAACACCTGCAACGACAGGATTACGGGCCTCTTTACAAGGTGCCTGGCCTGGAGGGACGTTATCGAAGTCCGAAAAAACTTGGCCCCTCTTTTTACTTAAAGAAAATAAATAAAAAAATAAAATAAAAAAAATAAAAAAAACTCTGACGTAGCTCCTCCCCGCATGCACGGGGATTTCTATAAAAACCAGGGGACCACATCTCATTCAAGCATCGGACGACGAACCAGCATGAGCTCCTCAACCTCTCCCATTGCAGCGGCCGACGACATCGCTTGTGACTGCGCGCTCGACTGTGGAAGAGACCAGCCCTCTCTGAGCCAGGCTTCACGGACCCGCGGTGGGTACGAGAGCCCGTGGGGAGTTCAGCTCGAGGCGGTCTGGGGCGAGATCCATCCTTCTCACGCGCTTTCCAGCCCGGGAGGCGTGGGGTCTCTTCCCGCTGTCACGGAGGCCGCGAGTCCGCGGGAGGTACAAGACCTCGAGCCGGCTGAGAAATACGCCACATCTTTCGCATCTGACCGGCCTGACGGGTTCCTGTCAGAGGAATTCCTGAAAACGGTGAAAGTCGGCGTGGCACACTTACTTTTGGCTGTGATCAAAAGTTACAGACAAAAACTCTGTTACGGGTGTGAGATCGATCACCCCAGCCAGCGCCAGCACGAGTGCCTGGACCCGTTAAATGAATATTTCTTTACCGGACATTTTGAGAGATTAATGGTGAGACTCTGGAGACCGACCTTCATCCCAGCTGTGGTAAAGCTCCTAGCCCAGCGCTTCCTCAACCCATCGGCTGCGAGGGTTCAGGGGGCGGTAGAAAACATCCTCACTGAGCTGAAATACACTGATAATTTTGAAGCAAAGATCAACGAACTGTACACATGTTTCGGTGAAGACGCAGATCTCGACCTGGAGGGAATGGTAGCCGTCTATAACCCAGACGACTGAAGAAAAACCTGCTTTTTTTTTTTTTTTTTTTTAAATATCATTATATTGTTTTACAGTCATGGGTAATTGTGTGATGATTCTCTTTCAAAGCTTGCGGGAAGTTTATATTATACGTGGACTCTCGTATAAGCTGGAGCGGGTAGTCATTCGCAGGCTGGAGATCCCAGACGCACCGCCTTCATGCGTTATGGAGAGGGTCTTCGACGTTATCAGACGTCGCCCCGGGCCCGGAGTCTGGACAGATCATATCTACAGCGCGGCTCTCCATTCATCTGAAAAATCTCTGTACAACGTATTACTGAAAATCTCTGTTTTGACCACTGACGATTTTACACGGTGTAATACGATGCATCTGCTTACATTATACACTCTGTTTGTGGATGTGATAGCGTGCCGGGTGAAACAGATGGGGGTGTCCAGAGGGGAGATTGTTCCTACACTTTTACAGCTGAATACTGAAATAAACCGTAAATGCGGGGGAGATGTATTACTGAGAGTTTTCCAGTTTTGTACGTGAACGTATACTTTTTTCCTTCACGTATGCTGTGTTTAATAAACATGAACAATTGTTTTTTCTCTGTGTGTGACTTTAATGAATGTAATAAAGCACATATTCTAAACCTTATACAGCCTGTGTTCTTTCCTATAATATTGTTGAAAAAGGGTGAAATGTTTTTCATATTGCAAGACAGAGTCATAAAACGAGGTTTTGGTGGAAAAAAGGTGCTCGTATGAATTAATGAGGGGTTTTAACACGGTCTCATTAAAAGCTCGAGGCTGCTCTGTGAGCGCTCTCCGCGGTGCTGAATCAGAGTTCAATTTAACGTTTCCAAGAGCTCCTATTTAAAACGTATACTTTTTTCCTTCACACATGTTGTGTTTAATAAACATGAACAATTGCTTTTTTCTCTGTGCGTGACTTTAATGAATGTAATAAAGCATATATTCTAAACCTTATACGGCCTGTGTTCTTTCCTATAATATTGTTGAAAAAGGGTGAAATGTTTTTCATATTGCAAGACAGAGTCATACAAACGAGGTTTTGGTGGAAAAAAGGTGCTCGTATGAATTAATGAGGGGTTTTAACACGGTCTCATTAAAAGCTCGAGGCTGCTCTGTGAGCGCTCTCCGCGGTGCTGAATCAGAGTTCAATTTAACGTTTCCAAGAGCTCCTATTTAAAACGTATACTTTTTTCCTTCACACATGTTGTGTTTAATAAACATGAACAATTGCTTTTTTCTCTGTGTGTGACTTTAATGAATGTAATAAAGCATATATTCTAAACCTTATACGGCCTGTGTTCTTTCCTATAATATTGTTGAAAAAGGGTGAAATGTTTTACAAATCAAATTTATATAGTGCCAAAACCACAACAAAACAGTTGCCTCAAGGCGCTTCATATTGCAAGACAGAGTCATACAAACGAGGTTTTGGTGGAAAAAAGGTGGTCGTATGAATTAATGAGGGGTTTTAACACGGTCTTATTAAAAGCTCGAGGCTGCTCTGTGAGCGCTCTCCGCGGTGCTGAATCAGAGTTCAATTTAAAACAAAAGACTAATATTTATGGTTGCTAAAACATATAAAAATGCAAAAGGACTATCCGGTTCATCATTCTGAAGAGATCCGTCTTAAAAGATGGGTGATGAGGGTTTAATGAAGGATGTATATTATAGTCCGGTAAATCCGGGGAGTTTTGGAGGGCCGGAGCGTTTACGCAGGGCTCTGCATGATCAACACAGCTCTAAAATTCGTATGAAGCATATCAGAGATTTCCTGTCGGGGGAAGATGCATACACATTACACAAACCTGCCAGGACGCATTTTCCAAGAAATAGAGTATTTGTCACAAACCCGCTTAACCAATTTCAGGCGGATTTATGCGACATGCAGGGGTTATCAGATTTTAACGACGGGTACAAGTACCTGCTGACCGTTATCGATATCTTCTCAAAAAAAGCGTATGCCAGACCTCTGAAGTCAAAGCAAGGGCACAAAGTCTCACAGGCCTTTGCCTCACTCTTAAAGCAGAGCGGGGTGCCTCTGAAGATGCAGACTGATGCCGGGAAAGAGTTTTTTAACAAACCGTTCAAGGATTTAATGAAAAAACACCGGATTCTACATTTTGCCACCGCAAGTGATCTGAAAGCCTCGGTTGTCGAGAGGTTTAATCGCACGCTAAAGACGAGAATGTGGAGATATTTTACTGCTAAAAACACGAGAAGATACATCGACGTCCTACCGTCTTTACTCACGGCTTATAACGAGAGTTATCATAAAAGCATTAAGATGAGGCCGAATGAGGTTAATGATCGAAATGTCGATCAAGTGTTTCAAAATTTGTATGGGGCATCCACCCTACGCAGGAGGCCTGTGAAGTGTAAATATAAGGTCGGAGATATAGTCAGGGTCTCCAAGCTCAGGGGAGTTTTTGATAAAAAATATGAACAAAGTTTTACGGATGAAATGTTCACGGTGTCAGAATGTATACAACGTACGCCGCCCATTTATAAATTGAAAGATTATGACGGTGAGATCATTGAAGGTTCATTCTATGAACCGGAATTGCAGAAGGTTAAAATAGCAAAAGACAGACCGTATCAGGTTCAAGAAATTATTCGTGAACGTTTTACCAAGGGAAAGAAATTTGTATTTGTCAGATGGAAAAATTGGCCCGAGAAATTTAACTCCTGGGTTCCCGCGGACCAGCTGATGGCCGTATAAATATGAGAACTTCCATCTTCAACCGACATATGAGAAATGGATCGGGATCTGAAACACGGATTTTATATGACTCTGCCTTCAAACGCCAGCCTAAAAGTATTCCCGGACAACACAATTTCATGCTACCAGGTGGACTTGGCTCGACACCTGGATCTAGAGGGTGACTGGGATGTGGCGCTGACGGAAATTTGTTATCCGCACACCTGGTTAAATATCCCGGAAAAGCCTTCCTGTACGTTCCAGGTGATGAAAATTACGGGCAAGAACAAACTCGCCGTTCACTCGCGATATTTTGACACGGGATATTATGATAACTTTGAGGTTATTGCAGGGCTGATAAACCCTCGTTTGAAGACTATAGATCCGAATCTGACTTTAAAATATGACGATATCCAGAAAAAGTTTCTGTGGGAAGGAGACGGTACCAGCCAGGTATATTTTGAAGCCCCGACGGCGTACATGCTGGGGATGCACCCTAATCAATGGCTGAGATGCGGACCCGGGGTCACGAGCTGTCCCCGCTACCCGATATAAAAGCAGGGATGTATCACCTGTTCTGTTATACAGACGTTGTACAGCCTCAGGCGGTGGGTGACGCTTTTGCTCCTCTCCTCCGAGCGTTCGAAATTGGAGGTCGTTTCGGGGAAATAATTACAAACAAATTCAACCCCGCTTATTACATCCCGGTCTCCAAAAGACATATTGAGACAATACGCATCAAAATCAAAAGCGATCAAGATCAAACGGTGGATTTCAGATACGGTAAAGTGGTTGTGACATTACATTTTAAACCAGCGGGATAAAAAAAAATGGCTGGGGCAGCGCACAAAGCCGACATTTATAGATTTGTGCCTTACTATGAAAATCAAGTCGGGAATGGCCTTCACGGCTTCCACGGCGCTCCTGTTATGTACGGGCGCGGGCTCGGGAACATATTTTCGAAACTGTTCAAATTTGTGTCGCCGCTGATTAAACAAGGATAAACGATCGCCAAACCTCACCTGAAAAACGCAGCCCGAAGCATCGCTTCCGACATAGTGAGCCGCGTTGTTGAGAGGGCCGGACGGAGTCAGGAGCCCGAGCAGCAGCGGGGGTCCGGGATCATGGTGCTCTCAAGAAGGCCCCGGAAACGCCCCCCGGGGAAACGGGTCAAAACAGTTAAAAAGCGAAAGACCCCCGGAAAAAGCAGAACAGTTCGAAGGAAGCATAAGAAGAGGAGGTTGTCCGGGGATATTTTCTCTTAAACAATGTCTCTTTTGCAAAATAATTCCCCCGAATGCACCATGAGCGAATTGGATTTATTCGCCGTCCCCGGGACCCAGCTGTCCATCGAGCAAAGCCAATACGTTGAAGTCAGCCCGTTATCAGCCCTGACGGACATGGGCCCTATCGAGTTTTTTATCCCCGGAGACGGTGAGAGGTATTTAGACCTCAATAATACGCTGCTTTATCTGCGAATGAAAATTACAAACGCCGACGGGACTGACCTGGCTAATGACGCCCGCGTGGGCGTCATAAATTATCCTCTCAATACGATTTTCTCACAAGTCGACGTGACTCTGGGTGACCGGCTGATTTCCCAGTCCAGCGCGACGCACCCGTACAGGGCAATGATTGAGACGCTGCTGAACTTTTCCCCCGCTTCATTGAAATCGCAGTTCACGGGCGGTTTGTTTTACAAGGACACCCCGGGTCAGCACAATTCGACCGCTGTGGATGACGCGGGCCCGAATAAAGGCCTCGTGAGCAGAGCGCGCTTTAGCGCCGAATCGCGTGAATTTCAAGTTCAGGGTCCGCTGCACGCGGACATATTTTTCTGCGAGAGGCTTCTTCTGAATAACATTGATCTAAGAGTTAAATTAATTCGAGCCAGCAATGCTTTCTGCCTGATGGGGCTGGCGGCCTCCACTTTCAAGCTGAAAATTCTGGGCGCGTCCCTATTCGTTAAGAAAGTCACCGTATCCCCTGCAGTGAGATTGGGCCACTCCGCGGCTCTCATGAAAGGGAACGCCGTGTACCCGTTATCACGAATCAACGTTAAGACTTACGTGATCCCCAGCCATTCCAGGATATGCAACCAGGAGAACCTGTTTTTAGGAACCATGCCCAAATATGTGGTTCTGGGTATGGTGAATCACAATGCATTCAGTGGGAGAAGAGATCTGTCCCCGTTTGAATTTGCACACTATGACCTGGAGTACCTCGCACTCAGTCAAAACGGGAGACAGCTGCCGGCTAAAGCTTTCCAGCCTGAATTTAACAACGAACTCTCTGTCAGGGAGTTTTACAATCTCTACACCGCGACCGGACGACACCTCAAAGACCAGCCTCTCTGTATAGACCGGGAGGATTTTGCGCGCGGCTACGTGCTGTACGTCTTCAATTTAAACCCGGAGGAGGACAGCGGCGCTCTGAGCCCCGTCTCCACAGGCACCCTGCGACTTGAAATGAGATTCAGAGTCGCGACTCCGCATACCACCACACTGATAGTGTACGCGTGTTATGATTCTCTCCTGGAGATTAATTCCAAGCGACAGGTCCTTGTGGATTTTTACTGATGAACACCCTGGAATCGGACGCTGTTATGAGGGGCTTAATAGGAGACCTGTTTGCCGGTGTTTTTGCGTCTGACGAGTTATTCCGGATCAAGCCGGGCCCTCCCGTATATTTCATTGTAAACACCCACCCTAGACATTTACCGGGAGAACACTGGTTAGCGCTCACCGTTGAAAAAAATGGTCGAGCCACATTTTTTGACTCGTTCGGCCTCAGCCCTGACTTTGATTACTACCCTAAAAGCATCCTGCAATATCTGGAGAATCTCCCAGATGTTAAAAACATTCTGTATCACAACAAGCAGCTTCAGCACGAGTTATCCGACGTATGCGGACAACACTGCGTGTATTATCTGTATAACAGAGCCAGTGGGAAGTCGTACCGGGACGTGGTGTCTTTATACTCCGAAAATACTATCGCGAACGATGATTTGGTTTCTGATTTTGTGAAAAGATATCGTTATTGCCTTAAGAAAAGCTGCAATACCTCCTGTAACCAGCTAGCAGGGCCTCTGCATGAGTTTAAATATTGTCACGGCTTGTGTTAACCGGCGTTCCTATTTTTTTATGTTTTTCCGTGTGAAAATGTAACCCCCGTCTTAGAACGCTCTCCCGATCATACCTTTAAAGTTTTAACGCGTTTGCATAATGTAAGCCTCCGTTTTTAAACGTAGAAAGAAGCTTTGACCTTTGACCTTTGATTTTTTGTATGTGTTTTTTTTCGCCTGAAAACGGGGGTGGATGTGTGAGAGCGGCCTTCCGAACATACCTTTAAAGTTTAACCAGCGTTTGCATAATGTAAACCCCCGTTTTTAAACGTAGAAGAAGCTTTGACCTTTGACCTTTGATTTTTTTTATTGTGTTTTTTTTTTCGCCTGAAAACGGGGTGGATGTGTGAGAGCGGCTTCCGATCATACCTTTAAAGTTTTAACGCGTTTGCATAATGTAAACCTCCGTTTTAAACGTAGAAAGAAGCTTTGACCTTTGACCTTTGATTTTTTGTATGTGTTTTTTTTCGCCTGAAAACGGGTGGATGTGTGAGAGCGGCCTTCCGATCATACCTTTAAAGTTTTAACGCGTTTGCATAATGTAAGCCTCCGTTTTTAAACGTAGAAAGCAGCTTTGACCTTTGACCTTTGATTTTTTGTATGTGTTTTTTTTCGCCTGAAAACGGGGTGGATGTGTGAGAGCGGCCTTCCGAACATACCTTTAAAGTTTTAAACAGTCGTTTGCATAATGTAAACCCCCGTTTTTAACGTAGAAAGAAGCTTTGACCTTTGACCTTTGATTTTTTTTATGTGTTTTTTTTTTCGCCTGAAAACGGGGTGGATGTGTGAGAGCGGCCTTCCGAACATACCTTTAAAGTTTTATCGCGTTTGCACGCTTTAAAACATTGTTATTAAGTACAGAAAGAAGTGTAATCTTTGATCCTAAATTTTTTTATGTTTTTTTTCGCCTGAAAACGGGTGGATGTGTGAGAGCGGCCTTCCGATCATACCTTTAAAGTTTTATCGCGTTTGCATGATGTAAACCCCCGTTTTAAACGTAGAAAGAAGCTTTGACCTTTGACCTTTGATTTTTTTTATGTGTTTTTTGTGAAAAATGTTCCGAATGTGTAGAAAATGCACCCCCGATCATACCTTTAATGTTTTTGCATCGTTGTTATTAAGTAGAGAAGTGATTGAAAGTTGTTTTTTTAAACCGTATACCGAATAAAATTTGATGAAGGCCGGAGATGAGTTTCAGTCGGTGTTTTATTAGTAACAATATACAAAAACGTGACTGACTGCGATGTATTTTAAAGAATCTTGATCATAATATCCAGTCAGTTTTTAATTCGATACCCTCCTTTATGGTGAGAACCTTCCCAGCGTTGGAA